>NC_087065.1:14759929-15105143 GCF_963678635.1 Symsagittifera roscoffensis | reverse complement strand
ACACAGTTCGATTGTACTGAACATTAAGAGTTTTTTTGCCGTAAAAACAACCTAATTGCTTCATTTTATTACAGTATGATAGAACGCTCTAGAAATTTTTTGATTTTAATGCGTACGGGTTTTTTTTCGCTACAACCCTTAGCGTAATTACAAAAAAAACAGTCCCTTGTTTTTCTTTTGCTCCAGTGGCCAGAAACAGTTGCAAATTCATTTTTTTCTAAATTTAAAAAGTTTGTTTTCACTATTTGCATTTCGGACAACGTTTATTTTGACTTTCCGCAAAAAAAAAGTTTTTGAAATAGGCCAAGAGAAAACTATTAGAGCTACCCTCTTATGAATTTTCCTTGTAAATTGTTAGTTCTAAAAACGTAAAGAAAAGCCGAGTTTACTAACTTTACATTAGCTAAATCACTTCTCTACCTAAGGATGTGTCACGTCGCAGTTGTCCGTTTCACTTGCTTGTATTTGAAATCAAATATTGATAATTTCATTGAAGGGAGCCAGTGGCATTTGCTGTTGATCTATTTAAAAATTTTACTACATTTCGAGACGGATTGTCATCCGTCCGGATTGGCAAAGTTAGTGATTGATTTATTTTGATTTTAGCTCACTGCGTTGAGCTGGTCAGTTGACCTTGTATGATGTAACGAATGCGCAAAATCACAAAATTTTGGTTGGATAGTAAATAAAGGCATTCCGAACTAGTTGTTTTTCTTGAGTTCTCAGTTGATGTTATTTGTCGCTTACCATTCCGTTCGTATTCAATATTAACAGTTATTATATCCAGCGGTATGACATGGCTTAGCCAGCAGGATTCACAAAAAATCCACCTAGCATTATTCCTTTTTGCGAAAAAGCTCCAGCGGAACCGCCATTAGAATGGTCCAAGTGGGCCGCGATTGTCGAAATGGCAATTAGCACAAAGGACGGGATCGATGTTCGAAATTTTTTACGAGACAAACTTGAACTCGTCGATCCGCCAGAACCAGTTTTAGAAGTTGAAACAACGGGGGAAACAGACGCTCAAAGAAAATACAAAGAAATCAGAAATCAAGAAAAACGCTTCGGATGGGAAAACCGATGCCTAAATGCGAAAAGGGCTTCTTATCTAATTCAGTACCATGGGAAGAAGCAGATGCCTAGGTGAAGAGATATTCGTATCTCTGCCTAGCACAGATGGACCAAGACAGGTACTTTAAAAATGTCCATAACCGGACATACAATCTACAATGACAAAATTGCTCATGCGAGTAATGCAAGATTTTAACGTCACAGAAAAAGTTATCGCATTTTATTGGTCGGAAAGAGAAAAAAATGAGTTGCTAGAGCAATTTCACGTTGAGTTAGTTGATTTCGCATCAAGAGCAGACTGCGAAGAACACAGAGACGAATGGGTTCGGGACATGTTCACCGCAAACATGCATAATGATAAGATTGAAGAGGAATTACTAGAGGAATTACCCTATCACCACAGGACGCATATGAATACGCCATCAGACGTGGTACAGATATTGAACATAGCAAAAACTATGAAAAGAATCCATTCGGATCATCATCATCAGATGGCAAGAAACAATAGGCTACAATCAACCTCGAGGCCGGAGTAGCCTGCCACAAAACAAACAAAAATAAGGGCAGATACACACAAGGACACCAAAATTACCCACGCCAAAATCAAAACAGGAATTTACAAAATCAGAACAACAGCAGCAAAAACAAGGCTACAAGTGCGGAAAAACATTCGAACCTAAGGTTTCACAAAAAAAATGTGAAGCAAGAGACAAAAGTCAACTTCCTACAAATTATCAACGAAGAACAACCCATCGCAGATGACGATCCAACGCAAAGTATAGAAGAAAATGACGCAGTTGCATTTGCCGAGTTCACGTCACAGAACGGGTGGAAAAAACTCAAAGAGATAAGAATTCCAAGATGGCAGTCGTTGAAGTATTCGAAGTCAAAACGTCAGCGAAATTCAATGAAGAAGACTTAATTGAACATTTGGTAAAACTCAAGACAAAATGCTATCTCATATTTGCTATCGCCGATTCTGGCAGTCCTATGTCCTTGTTAAACAAGACAATAGCACGTCGCCTGCAACTAAACGACAGCTCAACAATATTCAAATTTATCCCCACGGAGGAGGACGTTTGAAACTTGGCATGCTACAAGGCGAAACCGATTATACCAAAAGCACAGCTAATCATCGCGCTCGAATCCGGGAGATGTACAAATTTAATCAACACCATTTATTGCGATGGACGATCAAAAAGCAAATATAACCGGTCGAAAGCTACTACCACATATTGGAATGAAAATATTACAAAAAAACCACAAAAAAATCAAATGCTCAATTTGGACGAGGGGGAGAAGTCAAATATAGAAATAAAACAGTGGGTGAAGGAAAACTTAACGCAATTATTCAATAGGAAGAGCAAAAAACCACGTGATGAAAGCACAGTTTATTCCGGACGTGACTCCTATCCAGCAAAATGGCCGCTGAATCCCGATTCATCCTCAAGAAAATGTTGAAACAGAATTGAGTAAGTTTATAGAACAGAAAGTTTTTGTGACGTTAGACAAACGCTCAGATAAACAACTCACCAGCCCGATCGTGCTGAAACAGATCAAATGGTAAAATGGCGTTAGATTTGAAGAAAATTAAAAAGTTCCTCCAGAAAAACAAACATTTTTTGCCATATTTAGAGCAACTTCTTGACAACATTGCAAAAACAAATAAATTCTAACACAAAAGAAAAATTGTTCTTCTCGTCCCTTGAATTATGATTTGTTTGATCGCAAATCCCTTTGGATAGACAAACCCGAGAGCAGTGCAACTTTAGCCTCATTCGGAGAAACGCCACGGAAGCTACCAATTTCCAGCAGGTTTTTATGGCCTCACGGATATGCCGGCAGAAATACAAAAAGCAACCGATATCACGCTAACAAATTGCAAAAATACATACGCACATCTTAAGGATATACTAATTATTATCAAAGTATCGTTGGAGGAAAACACATTGCGAATAACAAAAAAAAACACCATTTGAAGCGCATATGGGTAGAAAAGTCAATAACCCACTTTCAAACAAAGCAACAAATAGTTCACCAGACAATTTAATTTGGGAAAAACGCCAAACACGCCTTTTTAGATGGGAAAACCTGATGCAACCTAAAATTCCAGTGGAAATAATGTCCGACCTTCGAAAGTGGTCGGAGGACGAGATCAGGGCAAAAAGAAGAATCACGGAGCCTGCAATCATTCAACACACACCAGCTAAAGATAGCCCACAACCATCAATCACAGGTGTGAATACTAAGCCAGCAATAGCTCTTGAAAAATTAAACGTAAGATTCAAAGGTATTAAGCAACAGGCCGAACCAAATTTTGACAAACGAAAAGAACAAGTAGCACGGAAAAAAAACTATTTTGGCAACGAAAGTGAAAGAACCAAAAACGTTTGAACAAAAAGACAAAACAACCGATGGAAAAATTTTAACAGACACGCCACACACAGCGTGGGTAAAATCAAAATGAAGACAAACAAGAACATAAAAATCTAGTGGGGTTGCGTTTGTTCTTAGTCCTTTAATCTACGCTCCATGCCGGCCGTCACGACTTAGCGACTACGTGCCATATAAATCCACTCAGAGAACATGGCCTTGTTTGCGTTTTCTAGATTTTGAAGATCCTAACGCACCACAACATCCTATGTTCCGAGAGGACATAACGGGGCTACAAATGAAGCTAACTCGAGTGAGTTACAGGACAGTCCAATCAAAATAAAAGCTACAGGAAAGCAAACAACAGAAAAACCAGCACAACGAACACCAACAAGGGAATGGAAGCTCCATATGAAATCAAACACAGCGGAAACCACACAAAAGAAGCAATTTAAGAGCGACACATCAGCCTTGTCGGATGACTCGGGCTCATAGACTTCGGAAAACGGCGCACCATCACCAGAGCGGGTAAACAAAAAGAAAACGCAGGAAGACGCAAACTACTACCACCGACGAGAAAGTCGTGTTGACCCAGACAATCAACAGTAACCCAGTCCCAAACTGGGGAACGCGGTCCCGATTTGCCGAGTTTACGTCACAGAACGGGGGAAAAAACTCAAAGAGATAAGAATTCCAAGATGGCAATTGTTGAAGTAATCGAAGTCAAAACGTCAGCGAAATTCAATGAAGAAGACTTAATTGGACATTTGGTAAAACTCGGTGAGACAAAATGCAATCTCATATTCGCTATCGCCGATTCTGGCAGTCCTATGTCCTTGTTAAACGAGACAACAGCACGTCGCCTGCAACTAAACGACAGCTCATCAATATTCAAATTTATCCCCACGGAGGACGACGCTTGAAACTTGGCATGCTACAAGGCAAAAACGATTATACCAAAAACACAGCTAATCATCGCGCTCGAATCCGGGGGATGGACAATTTAATCAACCCCATTTATTGCGGTGGACGATCAAAAAGCAAATATAACCGGTCGAAAGCTACTACCACATATTGGAAAGAAAATATTACAAAAAAAAACAAAAAAAAATCAAATGCTCAATGTAAACGAGGGAGAGAAGTCAAACATAGAAATAAAACAGTGAATGAAGGAAAACTTAACGCAATTATTCAAAAGGAAGAGCAAAAAAAACGTGATGAAAGCACAGTTTATTCCGGACGTGACTCCTATCCAGCAAAATGGCCGCTGAATCCCGATTCACCTTCAAGAAACTGTTGAAACAGAATTGAGTAAGTTTATAGAACAGAAAATTACTGTGACGTTAGACAAACGTTCAGATAAACAACTCACCAGCCCGATCGTGCTGAAAAAAATCAAACGGTAAGCTGGCGTTAGATTCGCAGAAAATTAAAAAGTTCCTCCAGAAAAACAAACATTTATTGCCATTTTTAGAGCAACTTCTTGACAACATTGCAAAAACAAATAAATTCTAACACAAAAGAAAAATTATTGTTCTCGTTCCTTGAATTACGATTTGTTTGATCGCAAATCCCTTTGGATAGACAAACCCGAGAGCAGTGCAACTTTAGCCTCATTCGAGAAATGCCACGGAACCTACCAATTCCCAGCAGGTTTTTACGGCCTCACGGATATGCCGGCAGAAATACAAAAAGCAACCGATATCACGCTAACAAATTGCAAAAATACATACGCATATCTTAAGGTATACTAATTATAATCAAATCATCGTTGGAGGAAACCACATTGCAGAAAATTTTACAAAAGCTTTCTGAAAGTTTTACAAAAGCTTTCTGCAATGCCCAACGCCTCTAATAAAAAAAAGAGAAGCCATAGAAAGACTATCTACGATAGTTTGGGAACGGAGGTACAATTCCTTTCAATTTTTACATCAAACGTTTTTTGGCGGGAAATAAAATGACTACAGGTCCCGAAATCCAGTTAGATTAGCAATATTACCTAATGAGTATGATGTGGAGTTTGTTGTGGCATCAATCAACTCATTCATAATTCATCTTAAGACGATTGACAACTTATTCTTAAATCGAGCACCGAAACGACTGATCAAAAAACAAGCGGAAAATGAAGGAACGCAAACAAGCCAATCCAAATCTCAATTGCATTCCAGACATTTCACACAGCGCACAAGCTGCCAATTAACCCAAGAAAATCTCAATCATTCGCACAATTTATTCCAAGATACAGTCAAAAACTGAAACACTGAATAAGAAAACCGATTTTGTCAATTTTGCACCATTATGACCAACCACAAGGCAGATGCAAAAAGAAATAGTTAATCACTTAATAAAAACAATAGCAAGGGGTTTGCGGAAAACGAAAGTAACATAGATTGAAACAGAACCAGTCATCGAACAGAAGAGTGGCAAGGAGAATCCAATCGGGAGGAGAGCCTCTCAGATCCACGATGGAATAGAAGACGGACGAATGAAGGAAATAAAAGCCATCCAGTTGCTACACCAACACCAGCCACAATCAAGGATGATAGAGAAAACATCGAACGAACAGCTGAAAAAAAACACATTTCCAAATGTCGTTTTCAGTGATAACAGCACTCGTCAAGAGGAAACGAGTGAAAAATCGATCATGGAAACAAATACTGACAACGTAAACACAACATCACGAAGAAAGGACCAGACTAAAACATCATCATCCACACAAACGGAGCCAAAAACTCAAAACACCGATACGCAAACCGAACTATCATTCAAGACAAAAGAGATATACTATAAGAATCAAACATGGAAATCGAGGAAGGCAACCCACTGTGCGGGAAAATTTTGCAAGCGTTGGGATTCAGCTACATTGCCGGCAATCCGAAACGACAAAAATATGCGCCCACTCGTTAACTTCGTGAAAGGAAACGAGACTCGGAAGTCCCTAAGATAAAGTCGGTCAGTGTCAGTACTGGTACAATATACGACAATATACGACCGAATTATACTCCCTAATCAACTTAGACAGACAGTGCTCGATAGCTTGCACCTCACTAATCCCAAATCGGCCGCCATGCTAGACCCCTGTCAACACATCCGGTTTCCCCACATCCATTGATCAATTGTGCTGATGACACAACAATGTCGACAGTGTATAGAGCAAGGTAAAAACTTGAAATAATAATAAAAAACCCTCATTCTAAATGGATTCTGTTGTTGAACCTAACGAAGAGGTACAATTAGACTTTGCGGACCTCTTCCGGATGAACTAAATAAAGATGCTGCATATATAATAGTTGCTATAGATAAAGGGTCAAAATTTCCAACAGCTAATTTAGTTCCGTAAGCGACAGCGGATGTCACATTAAAAATTATGCAATGTTACAAATCAAATAACAGAAAACCACGCAAGCTAAGATGCGACCAGGCACAAACCTTTTGAGCTTTAAAACTAAAACGTTTTTATGCAAATCAAAAAAACATAAAACTCTTTTTTGCTCCGCTCGAGGACCACAAGTCCCGCAAGTCCATAGTTGTGGTAAAAAGTTTGATACAAAAACATCAACAACGACTGGGAGTAAAGAGAATTGACACGAACAAATCTCCGCTCAATTTAGCCTCGGATGTTGCGGAAATTACAAATAGACTTTGCGGAACCAGTACCAAATTTACTAAATAGAGATGCGTATATACTAGTTGCTATAGCTAAGTGATCAAAATTTCCAAAATATCTACGGTCCATGCAGGCCATTCCGATAAAAAAAAACATACAGAAAAACAAACAAAGGGAAAACCAGCACAACGAACACCAACAAGGGGAACGAAGTTTCATATGGAATCACTCAAAAGAAGCAGTCGGAAAATGTTACATATAACTCCACGCGGAATAACAAAAAAAACACCATTTGAAGCGCATATGGGTAGAAAAGTCAATAACCCACTTTCAAACAAAGCAACAAATAGTTCACCAGACAATTTAATTTGGGAAAAACGCCAAACACGCCTTTTTAGATGGGAAAACCTGATGCAACCTACAATTCCAGCGGAAATAATGTCCGACCTTCGAAAGTGGTCGGAAGACGAGATCAGGGTAAAAAGAAGAATCACGGAGCCTGCAATCATTCAACACACACCAGCTAAAGATTCAATTAAACGTAAGATTCAAAGGTATTAAGCAACAGGCCGAACCAAATTTTGACAAACGAAAAGAACAAGTAGCACGGAAAAAAAACTATTTTGGCAACGAAAGTGAAAGAACCAAAAACGTTTGAACAAAAAGACAAAACAACCGATGGAAAAATTTTAACAGACACGCCACACACAGCGTGGGTAAAATCAAAATGAAGACAAACAAGAAGATAAAAATCTAGTGGGGTTGCGTTTGTTCTTAGTCCTTTAATCTACGCTCCATGCCGGCCGTCACAACTTAGCGACTACGTGCCATATAAATCCACTCAGAGAACATGGCCTTGTTTGCGTTTTCTAGATTTTGAAGATCCTAACGCACCACAACATCCTATGTTCCGAGAGGACATAACGGGGCTACAAATGAAGCTAACTCGAGTGAGTTACAGGACAGTCCAATCAAAATAAAAGCTACAGGAAAGCAAACAACAGAAAAACCAGCACAACGAACACCAACAAGGGAATGGAAGCTCCATATGAAATCAACACAGCGGAAACCACACAAAAGAAGCAATTTAAGCCGGGCTCATAGACTTCGGAACACGGCGCACCATCACCAGAGCGGGTATACAAAAAGAAAACGCAGTAAGACGCAAACTACTACCGCCGGCAAGAAAGTCGTCTTGATCCAGACAATCAACAGTAACCCAGTCCCAAACTGGGGAACGCGGTCCCGATAAATGGAAAAATGATCCAATCACCGGCAAAACAACTCTCAATCGAATCACCCACGGACAAGAGACCAAAGAATTGCCAACGACATCGAATCAAACATCTCAACGCCCGATACAAAACCCAGCTTAAGAAGCTTCATCTCAGAGGTTAGATTTTTTTTAAATCACCGGAGTACAAGGCCAGCGTAAATTTTTTGGGGGCCATGCAGGCAATGGAGATCATCGACTTGATGTCCCCTGCAGAAAACCCACAGAATAAGCAAGATATGGGACATAAAAACTACGGTCCTGCTGGGACCTAAGACTCAAATCACTCTTACTTTGTGTTAATTTTTCCACGGGGGGATGAATGTCATCCGCCCGTATTGGCAAAATTAGTGAGTATTTCATTTTGATGTTAGCTCACTGCGTTGAGCTCGTGACTTGACTTTGTATGTTGTTACGAATGCGCAATCTCACAATATGTTGGTGAGAACATAAATAAGAACATTGCGAGCTGGTTGTTTTATTTGAGTTATCAGTTGATGTTATTGGTCATTTACCAGTCCGTTCGGATTCAATATTAACTGTTATCATACCCCGCGGTATGACACAAATCTTGCCCACGAAAAACGTTTAAAACGGATACTTTATGAGTAAAAATGAAATTTCACTTAGTTTTGCCGACTAGTAATTTATGTGATCAAGGCTTGTCAAAATACAATTTTCTTTAGGCTATCATTATGGTAAAGAAAACGTCATTGTGATCTGGTTGGTAGATGGTGGACAAGAGTAGTAGATGCTGATGCTGAAGTGGGGGGGGGGGACACTGAAGACCCACATGTATTAAGATAGGGAACAGAGCATCCGGTCTTCAAGCTATGTATTAAGATTGGATATAGAGTCTACATTGTATTAAGATAGGGAATACCGATGGTAAGGTTTCAGTGTGATGGTAAGAGAAAGAAAAACGAAAATTTTTTGGTTTTTGTTTATTTTTTTCGCAAAATTTTTGGCGCGCGTTATCTAATTGGGAACAATTAATTGTTAATTACGTGTAGAATTAAGGTTTTGTGTTTTGTTTTTTTGGTGCATGGTAAGTCAATGGTAAGAGTTTTTGTGCAAAAACTTGGAATTTTTATCAAATCAAAATTTTTTCGAAAAAATTCAAAACACGATAAGATTTTGTTTAATTTGATCTAATAAAAATTTTTTAGATACTTTTACTTTCTATCTATCCGAATCTATTCAGAACCTACAGAGAAATCGAAAAAAAATAAATTTTCTGAGAGAAAAAAATTAAATTACAATGATTATATATAAATCACTGCATCGTATAGTAAACTTACTGCCATAATTTACAGTTACAAATGAAAAAACTACAAATTTACATAAAATTACTTGAAAAATTCAAAACATGCACATCATGAATATTATTCAAGTTTGTCTGGTAGAATTTAAAAAGAAGAAATGCTGAAAAAATTGCGTAAAATCCACACAAGTTTTCAGCTTTTGTAGCTTTCGAGGAACCATTCGCCGATACTTTTTTGTTAGAAAGGAATAAGCTGTTCTTTTCCGATCCAAAGAATCAGAAAAATAGTAAGTTTTATCCAATCGAGCCATCATGATCCAGTGCTCCCCTCTATCATTGCTTGGAGCTGAGTTAACAATTGCAAAAGAGTATTTTGTTAGTTGAGGTACTTCATCAGAGGGGTAAGATCCCATGTACTTGAACCTGAGTTCAGGAATTCTTTCAATAATTTGCAGAAGTGAAAAATTATCCATTTTCGCAAATGTTAGCTGATTTACATCTAAAACAAAAAAAATAGAAAGTTTGATATTGTAATTTAGGATAGAAAATTCTAAAGTTATTTACTTACTCGCATTTAGGTACTGAATCAACAAAGTCCCATACACAAAACTTGTGAATTGGACAAAATTTGTTGAACACTGATTTACAATCTAGGTTGAAGAAATGTCTTGGGTTTTCAATTAAACAGCATTCATTAGCTGCTTTTTCTGGAGATTTAGGTCTGAAGAAAAACTAAATATTTAGTACAGAGACAATCACAAGGAAAAGTCCCAAAAAAGCTACAATATATTTATGGGAACCTGAAAACTCAAAAAAACTAAACATTTTTAGCGACTGTTCCGAATTTGTCAATTTGAACATTTGATAGTCTTTCACTCAAGACTATCACTTCCGTTACTTGCTCCAAGGGAAACTGGAAAAACATTTCTAATCTCAAGCTTTTTCCACTAAGTTCTGGATAATGCAACTGTTCAGCAGCATCCTATAGTGAAGTCAAGTCAAAAACTTGATTATAGTGATTTTGAAAATCTTTCATAGGATGAGCTGAGAAGTCTTCGTTAAACTGCATTGCTTTCATTGTTGTAACATAAGGTCGACAAGAAGAAGTTGTAACTAATGAAACAATTGCTCTTCCACCCCGAATAATTCTAAGTTCTCTTAAATGAAATTGCTGATAGCTGAAAGGGTTTTCATGCAAAGAACCTGCAACAGCTGAATTTGTATTCATTGCAACAGCTACTCTTTTTATTGGAGCGTTATTGAATATATTTTCTTGTATGAAATGGTTTTGACAAGATGGAATGATAAAGGTTCTTGCTATAGTTTCCATGTAATTGTATTGAGCAGGATCTCTTTCCAGATTCCATTGCAAGTATTGATGATTAGGTTCAGCGACTAAAATTCTTCTAGTAAACAACGAACAATCAACTATTTTCAGACTGACATTTGGATTATCAGATAACATGTAAAAATTAGGTCTAGCTCGAATAAGTTTAATTCGAACTTTGGTATTTGGTAGCACCAGTTTTTCGCAAGTAAACAAATCAATGGCGAGCCTCCCATAGAGTGAAAAAGTTATGCCTGTTCCCAAGGAATTTGCACTATCAGTGAATGGATACATATCAAATGCATCAGGATTTTCTTCAAAACTGTATCCATGACAAGCAAGAATTCCTTTAATACTCGCTGCTGACGAGTTGAATTTGTTCGATATCGGTGCCTTATGAGAATATAATCCATTGGCATTGTAAACCATTGTATTGTTAAAATAAACTTCACAGTTGGAGAATAGAGAATGTAGTAGATTGCTTACATAAGTTAAGTAAGTTTGTGGTTCCTCATCTGAATCTTCCTCCGATTTTGCTTTATGTTCTGTTTTTTCTTTTTTGAAAGCATCAAACAATCTTCCTTTGAATAGTTGAAGCTTCAAGCTAAGATGGGTATCACGCATATCCAAGTAGAGATTACGATCCGTTTCAAATTCAAACTCAATACTGCTTTCATCCAGAGAATTACTGGGGAATACTTCTTGTGTGTAAGATGACCTAATTGTTTCCAAAACTGGGACTTTATCGAAAATCTCCAATGAAGAATTTGTAAAAGCCCCGTACCGAAAATGACGTTGGTTTACACTCATTTTATATTGTCAAAAATGTCTTTGCGAGAGCGACTGTTTTTCGATCTACTTTTTCGAGAAATGGATCTGGTTCTAGCAGTTCTACGCTTAGATTTCTTTTTTCCACCTCCCAATTGTTTCCCAACTGCTTTTGTTCCCACATCTTTTGCAAATGTTTTGAGTTTTTTACGTCCACTAACAACTTCCCCCATCTCTGAAGCAGCGATTTCAAACAAATCTGCCACAATTCTTTTCGCAGCTGGGACTATATATTTTTTAATAAAGGGGAAGAGGTTCTGCCAAGAGTTTGCGCAAGAGCTCCAAAATCTCTTCCACGCTGTCTTGCATGTCCTCAAAAAATAGGGAAATCAGCTGAATTTTGAGCAACCATTTCATATGAATTTTAAATCAAAAATGATTATTCGAAATCTTGCGGAACAAGAGAACAACTCGAGTGATTCCTACGGACACAAAAGGAATTTTTTCGCCTGTACTATCTCTTAGTTCTATCTTAATACTATGAAAAGAATTTTTCAACAGCTTTTTAAACTGTAAAGTTGTAAAGGATTGATAATTCATGTACTGTCCTGTAGAAATTATATCTACACTCTTCACTTTGGAGATAAATGGAATACAACGCATTAAGGGAGTTTTTGTATCACCAACTATGTTATATTCTATAATATCACTGTATATCATTAGGGAATGTATTCTTATAATGTCATAAGAATACTGAGGATAATGTGGATCTTTTCCTTTCATTATAACCCCTGTTTGATTTTGTTCTAAGTCACAACCAAAAATCTGGCTCAAATCAGCACTCTGAGTTATAAACACTGATTGACTCTCAGGTAAATGAACAGCGACTTTTTGTGTATTTTATCTTATGATACATAGATTCCGTTATAATCAAAAACTTGAGCTCCTAGACGTTCTCGAATTTTGTTGTTCATGGCTACAACTATATCAATATTACTTGGATACAATCCTGGTTCAATGTTCATCGGTACAATCTTTCTTTTCTCCTCAGAACTTTCTCTACCATCTACGAATGTAAACTTTCCCTCTGTAACATTTTGGTACAAAGAGGGGTATGATATTTCTGAAATAGCAACCTCCCATTCTCCTGTCAAATGTATTTGTTCAGGTAGAAAATTTGTAAAAGAAATAAGACTATTATTCGGATAACAATTAAAAGAAGCGTTGGAAACCAACTCAATAGTGAAAGAATCCATGACAACTGATCGGTAGAAATTTAGTTTAAAAAACGATTTACCTTTAATCAGAACTTTTTCTAAGCTCTTTTTCATAAAATTTTTCCAGAATTTCCTCTTTGTCGAGATCTTTGATGATGTATGTAGGAGGATTTTTGTAGAGATTACCGAAATTTCAAAAATTTCATCTGTAAATTGTGGTTTATATCCTTTTGGGAACGGAATATCTTTCTTTGAAATTCTCACTCTGTCTCCAACTTTGAATTTTAGTTTCATATACCTTGTAAGAGGTTTTTTGTAAAGAATTCAGAGGAAATAAGTATTCTTGACATCACTAGGTGATTTCTCAATAGATCTATTGATGCGACAAATCATTGTAGACACAAATTGCGGCAACTTGTGAATGAATTTTTCACCATGATCTTCTATGTAACGGTAAAATATGTGTTTTAATGATTGAATAGCTCTCTCTGCAAATGCAGCTTTTGTTTCACTCATGGTCGAGTAAACTTCAATGCTATTTTCCTTGCAAAATTTTTTGAAAGTTCCTCCATATTCCGTTCCTTTATCAACCCAAAGCTTATCAGGAGTGTTTTTTTGAGAAATCATTTTTTTGAAAGCTTGCAAAGTGTCTTTGGCATATTTAGTTTTCATTGTTTGAACTCTGACAAATCGCAAAAAAACATCAACAGCAACCAATAAATATTTGACTCCCTTGTTTTGACTCGCTAGTTTGTCCACAAATGCCAAATTCATACACCAAAATTCATTTATGTATTTTGAAAATGCTTGAAGTCTTCGAAAACGTCTGATTGGGGGACCAAATTTTGTATATGATGTCTTGGTTTGTAAAAAGTGTTCTACTTTCTTTTTTGACAATCAGCTTGCTCTAGTCAAGTTTCGCACAGAACCGTACGCAGCTCTACCCCTGGAATACACTCTGTTCAGACTTACCTTTTCAGATTTTGAAAGGGATCCAAGTTCCTCTGTCTTTCGCTTTGGCATTCTTGTTGGCAACAAGTTTAGGTGGAATTTGAGTTGCTTCCAAAATGGTAAAGTAAATATCGGGAAAGTCGGTATTTTTTTGCTTTAGTGCACACACAAAGTCTACAATTGATTCTTTTGTGTCTCGATTATCTAATACGATATTTTCTGACTGACTTAGTCTAATTCTAGCAGAATTCAAAATTAAAACAATAAGGTGCTTATTGTTACTCGTTTTCAACTTTGCATTTACAGCTCTGAAAATAGAATCAAATTTTTTTGGTACAATCTCCTCTTTTTCTTGCTTTTGTTCCAATTTTGAGTTTTTTGGAAGTCTACTTTGTGATTGATAAATTGAGTAAGGAATCAGAACAAACTGATCCTTACTATGTCAATCGTTTAATGACAAAAGGAGTGATAACAGATATTAATTGTAAGCCTTTTGGCGAGCTCAAAATAGTTCTCCTTTTATGCAGTGAAGTTCTTCTTCGTGTGATTTCTGATATTTCTCTTCGATATTTTACTAAGTCTACTTTTCGAAGATCCTTTAGCTCGCGCCGTAGTAAGTTTTCTAGACATTCGCTGAGGAATTGAATGAAACTTTTTGAACAATGGAGGATGAATTGTTTTTGAAGTTTTTGGGAAAATGTTCGAAATATTGGGAGTATAGAGACGTATTGTATGATCATCGTCCAAAAGCTTAGTTTCTGCTCCTGCTGGTAGATAAAATTTTGATGGAACTGAACCACTGTTTGTGCAATATCTTAGCGAATCAACTGTTTTTGGAGTTAAATCAATGAGTAAATGACCATAAGGAGTAGATGTTGCATCTTGATACCACTCTTTCAATTTTGATCCTAGACCTAGTTTTTGACTTAATGTATTGATTTGTAAAACATCTCTCGGTGACTTGAAAAAGACTATATGTGTATTTTGTAACTCAACATCTCTTCCCAAATTGCTTTGATGAAACAAGTTATGCTTAATATATATTGTATTCAGTCACCTGTGTCTTCCAGCAGTAGCAATTTCTACAAACTGTTAGAATTTGAAATTTCTACACAAGAGTCATCAAATATTAACAGGTATTTTGTTCCATTATTGGGAGGAAGATTTTCAATCAATTCAAAGTCAACTCCTTGAATAAACTTAACGTTTTTTCTTTGCATTTGTCCATAAAGAGGTTGATAATGTTGATAAAAATAAAATTTTGTCAAACTTTGGTTGAAATGTACCATGTTTTAACCACTCAAAAATAAGATGTGATTTTCCAGATCCACTCGGTCCAACTAGCGAAATAAAAACTCGTTATTTGGTAGAAATTATTTTATTCCTAGCTTTGGAGAAGGTAAAATATAACCGACTGTACTTGATAAAATTGCTACCCAAACAGTTGTTTCTTCACATGTAGTGGATAACATTATTCGAACGATTTCACATGGTAGTATTAAAACTATGACAAAAAATTGGCACATAAACACTAAAAGAGGTCTATTACACGTACGTCCAAAAAACTTCCAAGATTATCGTTCATGATTCTCCTCATCAAAAACAAATTTTCCTAAATTTAATTGCTTGTCACATTTATCTCCCATCTCAACTCTGGAATGAAAAAATTGACTATGATTAACATTTAAATTTCAAAAACACGATAATACAAAATTATTAAGGTAATTTAACATTTATTAAAAAAACATCGAGTCCATGTTCCGTATGCCAATGCTTTTCTTTCTGCACAGTGAAGAGTATTTGCATGATGAAATGGGTAGTTGCTACACCTCCAATCATATTCTTCATCTTTGAAAATCAAATTCTGAATTTTTGGACAAGCGTAGTCATCCAAGTTTGTAACCTTTGTTTCCAAAACTTCTGACAGATGTTTACATTTTTCACAACCTTTTGCAAAAAACTCCGTTTCTGGAGCTTTTAGTTTTTCAAAATTTTTTCAAGCTCAGTATATGTTTCCTGGCCACTGTTCCAATTGATTCCATGAAGATGTTTCGTACACTAAGCAGACTGAGATCTAGCTTTGAATTTTTTGGGAGGAAGAAAGGAATATCCCACAGTTTGTCCATTTTGATAAACTCCTAACTCTTTAACTATTTTGTTTTCAATACACTCAATATCCAAAACAACTAGACTAATGATGGTAACTGTTTTCGCTGAAAATTTTTGTTAGAATAACTAACAATCGATCAATTCATATACTGATGAAGCAAAAATGTTAACATATAAACAGAAGATTAATCCAGTCACGTGACCAAGAAAACAAGAACTTGGATATCTAGGTAAAACATAACAATAACCAGGTCCTTTATAAGTAGTAGAATTCACAGATCCAGCTGCATCATGTAAAATTGCATGAAGTCTAGAAATTTTTGAATTTGCAAAAAAGTAATCCATACAAGAATTTCCGTATCCAATTAGACCCCAAAAAGAAATTTTTGGTCCATTTCTTTCAAATTTATGTTTGGGTCCAAAACAATACAGGTACAAAGAAAGTAGTTTTTTCTTTTTGTATTTGATGAAAAGTCATGTTTTATCAAATCAAAATTTCTGAGAATTTCATTCAATTTCTGAACGTTCATTTTCTACAGTGCATTCGTCAATAATGAAGTTTTTTTGAATGTTTCTACATAAGACAAAACTGAGGGGATAAAATCAACCAAATTATCATACTCTTTTTTTTTCAACTGAAAATTCTGATTGTTCTTCCATGTATTTCCTTTTCTACGATACTCTATAAGATCTATTTTGTTAATATCTGAACAATAATTTAGAAAAATTTTTCGTCTTCCATTATGCAAAGTCCACTCAAATTGAGAAATTTGCGGTTCTGTATCCAAACCTTGCAGTTTTGGTAAATTTTGAGATTCCAAAACTATTAACGAAAAATTTCTGGGACTTTTCTTGTAAGACGATATGAAAAAGTCCCAATTTATTTTGAAGCTTTAAGACAAGATTTCTGGAAAAAACATTGTTCCAACTCATACTGCTCAGCTCAAAGAAGTTTTAAAAAATGATTCAAAAAGATGAAGATTTGAATTACATTACTATAACAACATCACTCAACAACAAAATTATTGAACATTACAGTTCTCAACAAACATAAAATCTCCCAAGACTTGGGCAAGTTCTATGAATTCGTTCAAAGTATAGTTGACAGAGGCAACTTGCTTCAAGACTTCGTTCTCCTTCGCAGTGAAGAGTCGAATCAGAATGTAGGGTGGCTTGTTCACACTGTACTTCTTGATTGTGACACACACCTTTCTCTTCTTGTATGTTGCTACGTAATACACCGCATGACAGTTCGCAAGTTCCTGCTCCATGCTTGAGTCCTTGTCAGAATAGGATTCCAATACAGGAACGAGTCCAAGGTTTTCAGCATCGTGAATAACAGTATTCCAAATTGCTGATATCCTTTCCCCTTCTTTTTCACCATGATAGAGTTGCTGCGTTTTTTCGATTTGTCCAGATTCATTTTTCTTTAGCAATTGGAAGCAAGGTTCAAAGTAAATTTTTCCGTTGTAGGGTTTTTGGGACCAAGAAAAACTCCCAATCCTTTTTTGGTTCTTAGCAAATTCAATATAATTGGGAAGGATATCTTTTCGTGAATACATTTTTGATTTGAGATTCAGAACCAACTGATCAGTAGTAGATATTTCAAATTAATGATATTTGTAAATTTATAGAAATTAGGAAATCTAGGTGACTCACTGTACAATCCATATAAGTTATTATTACCTTATATGGAATAAAGAGTAGGTGATGATCCAAATATGGACATTGCGTAGGTGATGGAACTACTATATAAGCAATTCAATATTGATAAAAATCAGTTTCAACAAGTAATCGGTGTCAAGCATATCCCACTTTTTATTGGGACTACAATGCAAAATCTCTTTTTATCTCTGTCTCAGAAAACTTTTATAAAAAATTTATTGTCACCCAAGACTACTGTGTATCTAACCATTCAACATTCTGATCAGTGGAAAATTGCAAATTTCACTTAGTATTAATCGGATCATCGCTCGATCACATTTTGTAAAGATTAGATAAATATCATTCAACTTATCAAATTGTTGACTGTATATATAATTTATACAAATACAGATTTTATTTCAATATTATTTCATCAAGAGGTGGTGTTTTCAATCAATTGAATCGTGCAGTCGAACACAACTTGAAATGTAGAATACCGGAAAAATTACCCAGTGTTGCAAAGAAACGACTGCTGCGAAAAAAATTCAAAAGACATTATCTCAGTTCTGCTCAGAAACTTGCGTCCACTCAGACTCTTGGATCAGCTTTTTTTGAAAGGATTCGAAAAGTTCAAAACTCAAAGTATGAGACTAACTTGTTGAGAATTGTTGATTGTTTTATTGATGGTTTTGGTACCGTAAATAGTGAGCGTATCAATTTTTCTCTTAATAATTGAATATTTGTTAATAAAAATCTTGTCAGAATTGTTTTTATTTAAATCAAAAGTTTTTTCAACGAGCAAATTTGCAATTTTCAACACGTGTGCAAAAATCAACTCAGAATTTTTTCGCAAGATGCAAACTTTGGTTTGATTTTTCCAACACGTTTGCAAAAATTTAATTAAACTTTTTACAAGATGCAAAAACTGTTTTGGTTTTTTCAACAAGTGCAAAAATTTTCAACAAATTTTTCTGTTAGATGCAAGTTTTTTCGTGATTTTTTTGAAAACAAATGCAAATATCTAACTTATTTTTTCTTATGCATATGCAAAAATTGCAAAAGTTTATTGTAAAAAACTTGTTAAATTAATGCTAAGAATTTTTCATAATTGCTGACTTTGAGTGCTATTCCCTATCTTAATACATTGTTTTTCCAGTATTTTTTAATCAATATACATGCAAAAAGGAGATTTTTTTTATGATCAAAATTAAAACAAAGATTTTCATTTTCTTTAATTATTAACAGTGCAAGAAAATTGTCTTTCAGTGTTCTCTAAAATGCGAAAATATTTAATGAAATTTTTCTTAATTTGCGATATTTTCTTTGATTTTTTTAACTAGTGTGCAAAAAAAATTATGAAAACTTTTGCATGGTGCAAAAATTAATGTAAAGTTTTTAACATGCTTGCAAAAATTGGTTTAACTTTTTTTGCCATCTTTCTAACAAAATTCTATAAAAGTATTTATCAGATGCATAATAAGTTTCATTTTTAACAAATTTTTACCATTGAAATTTCTTTAAAAAACTTTACTATGATCGCTTTGTTCCTATCTCTTGAAAATAAATTTACTAGATGTAAAACAATTAAATTACAAAGCACAAGACAGTAGCCAATTGATTTACAAATCAAAGAGCTGTCGAGTAGCTGAAGAATTTTGCAACTTCTCAATGGAGCGCAAAGCTGGTCTTGCCTCCATCACTGGTGGTTGTCTTGGTGGTCGCTGACTGGAGTTCTTGGCTCAGAGAACCCCTCATCCTCTTCGATAGTAATTGGGTTGTCCATAGATCCCTCTTCCCAAGGAAAGAGGAAATCGTCGAATGGTTGGGCCACAAATCTAGAGTCAGGAATTTTGGGGTAGTTCATTCCCACATGCTCGGCCACTTTCTCCATCTTTTGCATTTATCCAAGTTGATCCTCTGTAGGAGTTACTTGCGTTATATGATGTTCGTTGAAATCCCTGCGCATCACTTCCACCATATGCCAGACTTGGGTTGGGATGTCCATTCGTGCCAGAAAAACTCCACAAACTGTTTCTCGCACTTGGATTTGTACTAAATCAGCCGAAAATTCCACCGAGAACATAAGGTTGTTGTTTTGTACTGAGAAGATCATTTTGAGCAATAAGTTGAGTTGATTAGTAAAAACAAAATTTACAGTTGAGAGGGAGAAAGTTGCCGGTAGTTAAGTTGAAATTATTGTTTTTAGAGCTGAGAGAGGAGGCAGTTGACGGTAGTTAAGTTGAAAATAAAATGATTTTTAGTTAAGAGAGAGTGGTACCTTCAACTGGAATGTGTGGGTTTAACCAATCAGAATGGATTTTCCTTATTTGGATTGTAGTCGTGTCCAATCAGATTTTAGTTTCCTTTGAAGGATTTCTAATAGAAAACTCGTGTCCAATTGGAGACAAAGCTCCATTTTACACATTGTCGTTTCCAATCACAAAAATGTTCATTTTTGTTCAAGTTGTGGTATCCAATCAGAGGAACCTTTTAAGGAAATAAGTCTTCCAAGTAAGTAAAAATGTACACAAAAGGAATCGCAAAAATAAATTACCAAAAGTTGTTTGCTGTAAAAATAAGAAATATTGCCAATATAAGTAACAAAAGAAGAAAAATTTTTTGATTTTGATGTAGATTTGAGATGATAACTCAAAGTTGATGAATTTTTCAAAGCAAATCTCTGGAAATCTGACACCAAACCTGATCATGCAAGATTTCGAACTTTGAAAATCTTTAAAAAAATGGAGGAATAAAGAATTTTGCTGGGGAGTTTTGACAAATTTGGGAGTTGGATATGGAATAAAAAGAGTCTTTGAAATATTATCGTACGAATTTTTTATGATTTTCAAGTTTTCTAAAATGAATAAAATTTCTTTTCTAGTCAAGTGTAACTCAGCAGTAAGTTTATAGCTTTGATACGCAATATGTGGATCAAAAATAAACTCTTTGATTGAGTAAGTTTCCCTAAAGAGACCTTTACTTAGTCGAATAACTCTTTTTTGGACAATACAATAGAATCTACATCTATTCATCAATAAGGAAATCACACGGAATATTTTCTTTTTTCTTGTAGAGTAATTCGAGGAAGTTCAAATGCTTTTTAATTGACATTCTTCAAAAATGAAAATTTTGGATCTAAAGTTATGTCTAGAAACGGCTTAGTTCTGATTGGTTGAGAATTTTTCTGGAAAATTTTAGAATTTTCGGAAAATTCTAGAATTTTCCAAGGAATAACGTGGTGATGACGTCATTACCATAAAAGGAAAATTGCGTGGGTGTTGATGTCACTTCTATTCATAGAATGACGTCATTACCATAAAAAGAAAATTGCGTTGGTGATACGTCATTTCTAAATATAGAATGACGTCATTACCATAAAAGGAAAATTGCGTAGGCGGTGATGTCACTTCTTTTCAAAGATTGACGTCATTATCGTAAAAGGATAAATGCGTAGGCGTCATTGATAGTATAAATACACTTATTTTATTGGGTTAAATCATTCATTTTGTTTGCCAATCAGAAACAGTCAATTTGATTTTACTTCAAATGTTACATTTCGTTACTTCACGAAAAGAAAAAAGTAAGTATTTTCATTCAATTGGTACTTTAAGTTTTTAAATTTGGAACATCTCAAAAGTCCAATTTTTTTAGATAATGCCTGCCCTTAACCGAAACGAGAAAGTAAAGTGTGGAGACTGTGGAAATATGTATAATCGTCAAAACACAGCTCGACACCGGAAAAATTGTTCTAAAGGAGTTATTTCTTGCCCTGATTGTAAGTATTTTACATATAATCAACCAGAAATGAGCTATCATATGGCTAAGAAGCATGCTCAACCAAATTCGAAGCAGTCGACGGTTTGTCCTTCCTGTGAACAAGAGTTCCCAAGTTACTACTCTCTCCAACAACATCGGAGAAAAGAACATGGAGCAAAACAACGGAAACCCAGTGATACGGTGGCCGACTTGAACAAGATTGTGGAGGAAGAATGGGAAGATGGTGAAAACCTAAAGGAGGAACTTAGTGCTTGTCAAACTTTTCTGGTGGATACGGAGATGGAAAATGGGAGACACAAGGTATTTAACTTCCAAATGTCCAAGTTAGGTACTAAAACAATTAACGAGAAACTTGAAGAAGTCTTCAACAAGCTCGATTCTGCAGCCAAAATCAACATTGTTCTGGGTTTTGTTCTTCGAAATATTGAGACTGGTGAATATCAATATTTCTACGCCCATGAAAACAATACTCTGTTTGAAAAATCCCACTTACTTTGTACGAAAGCGGATTTGATAACAATCCAAAGAAAAGTAGAAAAATTTGATATTGTGGAGCGTCAAGAACGTCAAAAAATAAAATGGAGATTCAAGTTAATTACTAACGTCAGAATTTTTGCTGCTCTGCTGAAAAACATCCCCATGGGTTGTCTGGCCTCTGACTTGCCCGAACCTTTACTACGACATACGCAAGTAAACTGTCTTTTATCTAACAAAGACAAGGAACCTTACAATGATCATTTGTGTCTTTTCCATGCATTGACCATGTATATGAACGGACATAATGATCTCGACTCTCACACTTCTAGATACTTTAGAGAATTTGTATCAAAGTCTGGTTATGATCCTAAAAATTTTCGTGGAGTTTCAGTAGAAGACTTACCTGTTGTCGAGGAAATTGTTCAAAGAAACATTTTTAAATACGATTTCGACATCCAAGAAGGAGAATATGTAGGAGAACTAGCTCGGCGAAGTATTGGAAGATTTGACAAAACAGTCAAGTTAATGAGATTTAACAATCATATCATTCATACAAATGATATAGATAGTTTCTTCAAGTGCTTCCGATGTCCTAGCTGTGACACCTTCTTTAATAAAACCGACAATGTTAACAAACATCTTCTGAGATGCAAGGACCGAGTGAGACATATTTACCCAAAGAACGTGTATGAACTTCGCGAAACCTTGTTTGAAAAGCTAGAGGGATTCAATCTTCCAGTTTCTGAAGATAACAAGCTCTTCAATAATCTAGCAATTTTTGATTTTGAATCGATTTGTGTTCCTACAGAGGAATTAAAATAAACACAAACTACAACCTGGATTGGAAAACATGTCCCCATTTCAGTCTCTATATCATCAAATCTGGTTGATGATCCAATCTTCTTGTAGAACAAGGATCCACAGAACTTGATAATTGATTTTGTATCCAACCTCGAACTGTTAGCTGGAAAATGTAAGTTGGAGATGAGAACAAAATTTCAAGATATTGAAAGAGCTGTCAATGAAAGAATGAAAAAGAACTTTGATCAACTGAACGAACGTGGTAAAAACTTTTTAAGTAATAAGTTCGAGTATGAAGACGAATGCATTGAAGATTCGGAAGAAGCAGATATGTCAACACAATTCTTGCGAATTCAGAAAAATCAACTCATCATTTTGAAACAAAATCTGGAGAGATATATAAATACTTCACCTGTTTTTGGATTTAACAGCGGTAGATAGGACTTGAATTTGATCAAATCATACTTAATTCCTTAATTAATTCGCGATAAAGAACAAGAAACATCCGTAATCAAAAAAGCAAATGAATTTATATCTTTCAAGTTTGGAGATGTACAATTTCTCGACATAATGAAGTTTCTGGGAGGGGCAACTACCTTGGACTCCTTTCTCAAAGCCTATAAAGCTAGCGAAACGAAAGGATTCTTTCCCTAATGATAACCCAGACAAACTTGACTTTCCTGAATTGCCACCGTATGAAGCCTTTTTCAGTAAACTTAGAAACAACAATCCTCTAGACAAAGACTTCATTGATTATGAGAAGCTTAGAAAAAGTGGATTTGACGAACAACAGACACTGAAAAAGCTTCAAATCAAGACTGTTCCTTCAACTGGTTTAGTTAATTACAATTACTAACAAGAGACTTGGAAGAAAAACGGAATGACAGTATTCAAAGACTTTTTGAAATGGTACAACAACAAAGATGTAATTCCAACCCTGGAAGCAATGCAAAAATTGATTCAGTTTTATCATAACAAGGGGATAGATATGTTAAAACTTGGCTGCACACTCCCAAATCTAGCAAACATTTGTCTACACAAATCTACTAAATACAAGTTTTATCCATTTTGCGAAAGTGATAAAGACTTGTGTGAAAAAATTAGAGAAGACACGACTGGTGGACCTTCCATTGTTTTCACTCAAAAAGCTGTAGTTTATGAAACATACATCAGAAATTCATCAAATGTTTGTAAATCAATCGTTGGAATTGATGCAAGCCAGCTTTACCCTTTCTCAATGTGTCAAGATATGCCAACAGGACTGTACACTAGATGGGATTTTGACACTGAAATGCAGAAATTCAAGGCTAGACATAATCGAACTCACAACTTTGAGAATATGGTTATGTCTTTCTATCAAGAATGAAGACCAGAATGTAAAATTGAGAGCTTTTTTACATCTGGAGAACAGAAAAAAAATCGACTGTTTTAATGTTGATGGTTACTGCGATCACTGTAAAACAGTATTCGAAGCAATGGGATGTTACTACCACTTCTGTTCCTGTCAAGACGCTCGTCCCTTCTTAACAGAACAGGATATTGAGCGAGGAAACAAGAAGAGAGAAATGGATGATATGCGACGAGAATACATTAAAGAGACAGGATACAAAGTGGAAGAAATGTGGGAGTGTGACTGGTGGGAAAGTTTCAAAACCGACGACAAGATCAAAAATCACGTCAGAACCCACTTTCCCTATAAAAGAACTCTTTTTACAGACTCCCTTCTTGCAAAAATAAAAGATGAATCTCTTTTTGGCTACGTTCAGTGCGACTTAGTTGTTCCAGATGAGCTAAAATCAAATTTTGCCAATTTTCCTCCAATTTTTAAAAATACTGAGGTTGGAAGAGATGATATTGGAGATTACATGAAAAACTATGCGATCGAGAACGAAATGTTAAAGCATCCTCAGAGAATGCTGATATCTAGTTTCAAGCTGGAAAATGGAACAGTTATAACTCCCCTTTTCAACTTTCATATGGAACTTGGATTGCAGTGCACCAAACTTTACCGATTTGTTCAAAATTCTCCTCGGAAGTATTTCAATAATTTCGTTCAATCGGTGTTTGACGCAAGAAGAGAAGGAGATGAAAACCCTCTATCAGGAGTTGAAGCAGAAACAATGAAACTTTTGTGTAATTCTTCGTATGGATATCAGATCATGGATAGATCGAGACATACAATCACAAAATATCTGAACGATGAAAAAACTCATAAGGCAATCAATGAACCATTGTTCAAAAGATTGATTACAGTTGAGAAGGACTTATATGAGGTGGAGTTATTGAAGTCAACCATTGAGCACAGAGAACCCATCATTGTTGGTTTTTTCATACTCCAGTATGCAAAACTGAGAATGTTGGAACTCTACTATAACTTCTTTGACACGTTCTGTGATGTGAATAAATTTGAAGAGTTGGAGATGGATACAGACTCACTTTACTTAGCACTTGCCGAAGAAAATTTATACGACTGTATCAAACCAGATAAGAGAGCTGCTTGGGAAAAAATTAGGGAAAATTACTGTAGAGACTCTTTCAAGGCGGATGCAAAATCAAATTTCTTTCCTCGAACGTGTTGCAGTACGCATAATAAGCATGATAAGCGGGAACCGGGACTTTTTAAAGAAGAATTCAGATGTACAGAAATGCTATGTTTGTGTAGCAAGACATATTGCTGCTATGACAAGTCAGATAAGTTCAAATTTAGCAGTAAAGGATTAAACAAGCGAGTTCTCGAAGATTCTGGAGACGGACCCATGTCACAGTACAGGAGAGTGCTCGATGAAGCAATCAACTTAACATCTACAAATAGAGGATTCAGAACTATAAATCATATGGTGGCAACATATGAACAAACAAAGAAAAGACTAAGCTATTTTTATCCAAAAAGACAAGTACAAGATGATGGAATTCATACAAAACCACTGAACTTATAGGAACTGATCTGGTCAAGTAAATTCATTCATGATGTCGTCTTATATTGGCTTTATGATGTTAAAATGTAAAATTTTGCGGTAAACTTGTTATACGATGCAGTGATTTATATACTTTTTTGTAATTTAATTTTTTTCTCTCAAAAAATTCAATTTTTTTCGATGTCTCTGTAGGTTCAGAATAGATTCAGATAGATAGAAAGTAAAAGTATCTAAAAATTTTTTATTAGATCAAATTAAACAAAATCTTATCGTGTTTTGAATTTTTTCGAAAAAGTTTTAATTTGATAAAAATTCCAAGTTTTTGCACAAAAACTCTTACCATTGACTTACCATGCACCAAAAAAACTAAATACAAAACCTTAATTCGCTTTTGTATGCTTTTGAGCAAATATTATGTTTTAGCTGCAAATGCAAGCTCCGACAATTCCCTACTGACAAAAAGGAGTTTATCAAAACAATCGAAATAGTTTAAATTAATCATTAAGGATTATGCAATCATCAGAGCCATTTATTACTTTCTTTCCGCCCTTCGAAGAGTAGAACAGAACAATTACATTTTGCTTTTTTTTTATTCAGACCATTTTTGGCCAACATTTTTTAAACTTGAACGTATCTCCCTAACTAAAAACAGAGTTAACTCCACAATCATCTAACCAAACTTTGATGCTGGGTTGAAAAAAATTACTATGGAAAATGTTTTTTTTTGAAATGAAAAATTAGATTGAGCAAAAAACTTTACCATTCAGAGAGAACATTTTTTTATGGTAATTCGATAATAGGACATAATTTTTTTTATTCAGTCAACTTTCACCGATCGGAATAATAATTTTCGAGAAAAGTTTTTATACCACAATAAAGAGTTCAAATACAAAAGATATTTTACCTCCAATTTTATCTTGTAAATTTCTGGGGGCTTGAAAATTGCCAAAATTCCAAGTTTTTGCACAAAAACTCTTACCATTGACTTACCATGCACCAAAAAAACTAAATACAAAACCTTAATTCTACACGTAATTAACAATTAATTGTTCCCAATTAGATAACGCGCGCCAAAAATTTTGCAAAAAAAATAAACAAAAACCAAAAAATTTTCGTTTTTATTTCTCTTACCATCACACTGAAACCTTACCATCGGTATTCCCTATCTTAATACATTGTAGACTCTATACCCAATCTTAATACATAGCTTGAAGACAGGATGCTCTATTCCCTATCTTAATACATGTGGGTCTTCAGAGTCCCCCCCCCACTTCAGCCTCAACATCTACTACTGACAAGCATTCTCTCATAACTTATCTGATGAATCAGCCAAACTGAAACGTGCTGATTTGATCAAGGTTGAAATAAAACGTGAAATTTGAAAAGTGAAATTTGTATGCAATCAAAGTCTTACCTATTTTTAGGACGGACATTCTCTGCACTTCTCGTATCATAAAGATGTTTGTGTACAGAAAATTGTGCAATTTTTTCACTTTTTTAAACTAATTAAATGACTCTTAAATGACTTTTTCCGCGGTTCAAATGACTTTCAATGTTCAAGCATCATGTTTGACCTTAGGCTTTGCCGTATCCCGCTTTTGTATGCTTTTGAGCAAATATTATGTTTTAGCTGCAAATGCAAGCTCCGACAATTCCCTACTGACAAAAAGGAGTTTATCAAAACAATCGAAATAGTTTAAATTAATCATTAAGGATTATGCAATCATCAGAGCCATTTATTACTTTCTTTCCGCCCTTCGAAGAGTAGAACAGAACAATTACATTTTGCTTTTTTTTTATTCAGACCATTTTTGGCCAACATTTTTTAAACTTGAACGTATCTCCCTAACTAAAAACAGAGTTAACTCCACAATCATCTAACCAAACTTTGATGCTGGGTTGAAAAAAATTACTATGGAAAATGTTTTTTTTTGAGTATGATCGCAAGCGAGTTTTTTGAAAAACAACCAAGCAAAACTATATACTGTGCCGGACAGTTAAAATATGTTTTCTTTTCGATGAGGTGAAAACATATCTCTCTCTTTCTTTTTCTCTCTCCATCTCTCCTCTCTCTCTCGCTCCCTCTCCGCTCTCTCCCTTTCTCTCTCTCTCTCTCTCTCTATCTCTCTCCTCCTCTCTCTCTCTCTCTCTCTCTCTCTCTGTGTGTGTCGGTCTTTCTTTCTCTCTCTTTCTCTCTCTCCCGAACCTCTCTCTCTTTCTCTGTTTGCCTTCTGAGCTTCCTTTCTCTCTTTTTCTGTCATTGACGATTCAAAAAGCAGACAAAGTTTTTTGATCTTCGTGTCATAAATTGCGGTTTTGTTTCTAGATCCAATGCAGAAGGTTCATAATTTGAGATATAAATTGTTAAATTGTATTACACCTATCTAAAAACAAATCACAAATGATACAGTTTTAAGCATTACTTGAAGGTTGCCAAAAAATTCCTAGCCTTTCCCTACCAACGATCTGAAATTTTTTTTGCAATAGTATGCAACTAAGTGTAGGAATTAGGGGCGTGCACTGGTATTTTGTGGTTCTGCTTTGTTGTTTCTTAGGCGTTTCTTAAAACTATAAAATTGAGGATATTGAAACGCTCATTTTAATAAAAGGTGTTTTTACGGCATTTTGAATACTTTTGAGTAATTTTATATAATATTTTATATGAGAATGGTATTTAAAAAAAAATTGCTCCTCATATTAATCTAAATCTGATAACAGCACAGTTTGCGGTAAAACAGCAGCTAACTCAGCAACTCGCCGTTAAACAAATACTAAGATGTGGATACGCGACCAACAGCCATTACGATACCAAAAATGCAGTCTCAACCGTGTTTTCTAATGTCGGACAAATCTGGCACATTTTGCAGTGCATTATTTTTTGATGATTTTAAGGTCTAAAGGAACTTTTTGTACCGATTCATGGCAGGCTTCTTTCTAAAATTTTTACTTCTCACAAATCTTAGTTTGATAAAATAGTGTGATTTTTCTTAAAATTGTATTTTCACATAGTTTTACGATCTTACTTCGTGAAAAATTAGATTGAGCAAAAAACTTTACCATTCAGAGAGAACATTTTTTTATGGTAATTCGATAATAGGACATAATTTTTTTTATTCAGTCAACTTTCACCGATCGGAATAATAATTTTCGAGAAAAGTTTTTATACCACAATAAAGAGTTCAAATACAAAAGATATTTTACCTCCAATTTTATCTTGTAAATTTCTGGGGGCTTGAAAATTGCCAAAAGGGCCATTTTGCGCACTTTGAAAAGCATATCGTTCCGACTTTCCTAACGAAAGTAACGGAATATTTGTGCTCGGGATGGATTTTTTCTTCGAACAAATTTCGACTTTTCAACGAGCCATTTTCGAAGGAAATTGTTTAACATCATTTGAAAGGTATAGTTTGAAAACTTATTTCACCTGTGACCATTTTTCAGAAGTTATAGGGATTTAAAAATTGCCATTTTGGCCAAATTGGTACAATTAACGCGCGATATATTTCGCGCTACTAACGCGTAAGCCGAGATTTAATCCGTCTTAGAAATCTTTTCAAATTGGTCGAACGAAGCTTATTTTCCATAAAAGATTTAATAAAAAGAGCGAACGCTATCATTTTGTACTTTATATGGCATGTGGGGTGATGATTTTCACAAAACTCTCATTTTTTTAAAATTTTAGTTTTATTGTATTATATTTTATTTGTTTCATGTTATTAATGCTCAATAGACGTTAAAAGGCAGTCGGAACATTCAGGACTTCGCCCTGATACGAGCAGTTTTTTGTCATATTGCTGAGAGCGTAACGCGAATTATTTTTGCGTGGCGAATTATCCCGCATAGCAAACTCGTTCCAAGTAGAATTGAGACTAGCTAATCAGATCGGTCATATTAATTTCGTACGACTCAAAGATCCGCACAGATTTTTTCCAAAGTTTATAGGT
The DNA here is from genome assembly GCF_963678635.1 of Symsagittifera roscoffensis. Taxonomy (NCBI): domain Eukaryota; kingdom Metazoa; phylum Xenacoelomorpha; order Acoela; family Convolutidae; genus Symsagittifera; species Symsagittifera roscoffensis. The sequence goes on along the minus strand of NC_087065.1, from coordinate 15,075,625 downwards.
TTTCAATATTTTTCCCCAAAAACTATTCAATACGAATTAAGGGACATTCGGAACATTCAAGGCTTTTTCTGATAATTGAGCAGTCTTGTTTTCATTATTTGCGTTTTTGATAACAGTTAATATGGTTTGAAGAATTATCTCTACAAGTTATGGAAGTGCGAGCAACATATTTTTGGCCGGCAAATGTTTCAACCTCTGCTTAACATTAAGGTGGAGAATGCTTCTTTTTATGCAAAGTAGACAACAGAAAATTACATCAGAAGCAATTGAACAAATTAATATTGAAAGAATTTTTTGCAATTTGAGTACTTTAAATCAAAAGGAAAACAATATTTGTTGTGCAAGGAACAAGTAAGACTTTTTTTGATAATCAGATAACTTATTTTTTCAATTAATTAAAACAACACATCCTTCACTCCCTCCCGCCCCACAAACTGCGAGTAATCATAAACAAAAAAAACTTTTTTTTAAAAGAGAGAAAACTTCTTACACTACGTTTGTAAAAAGGTCGTAGCGGAATCCTGGTTTGAAGTCTCAGTGTTAGTCTTCGCTCTTACTGTGGTATCTCAGCAAACGCCATTTACCAGCACTGATTTATGTGTTAATCTCTTATACAAGCATCACTTATTCATGTATTAGAAGCAATTTCTCAGGGTTTTCTCAATAAGGATTTGGTAGAAAAACAGAGCTAAACTTTACAAGTTTGCTCAAAAATCAGCTAAAAGTGAATTCTTGCATTTAACACAAGGCGTATAAGGAGGCAGTCAAGCTTGCAAATATTACATCCGTGTTGCAAGAGCCTGAAAAATAAACTCAGAATTCTTAAATTTGGTCACCATGGTTTAAAAATTAGTCGCAAGGGTCTAAAAATTAGTCACGAAATTCAACACTTCAATATAAAAGGTTTCCAAATAAAATGATAATGAAACTTCAAAATTTTGCTCGTGAATGTCTAAACCATATATGCAGGGGCGGATTTAGGGGGGCGGACGCCCTTCCCCTCAGGGATTCGGCCCTTTTCCAGTCCCCCCTTTGATTTTTTCTGAAATTCAATATATGACAGTCTATTAATAATGAATGTTCATGTTAAAAACTGCGTGAAAACGTGTCAGCGTGATTAGATGAACAAATTTTGACATCACTTTTAACATGCAAAACGCCGTGTTAACAACTTTTGAACAGTTTCATTCTGTAATTTTACGAGGGGGGTGGGAAACTGGAAAAGAGCCAGGAATTCGACCCCCTGCCGACCCCCTTTAGTACTTTTTAAAAAATCCATTTTTGACCGACGGACCCTAAACGTTTTCTAAAGGCGCTTTTGGCACCAATATATACTTTTGGCACCAATAAAAAAGACAAAAAATGGCTTTTTGACCTGTTTTTTTTTCAAAAATTTGCCTAGGGTGCAGAAAATTTTGCCAAAACAGCGTCTTTTTAGTGCTTTAGGAGAGCTCGAAAATCAATTTGTTCGACCTACAAAAAAATAGTTAAACTTTCTAGATTTTTTTGAAAGTCCGCCGCCCTCTCGAGAAAATCCTAGATCCGCCGTTGCATGTATGACTGAAACCCCGACACCGAGTCCGGATTTTTCCGTTTTTAATTTTTTCATTCATGATCTTTATAATTTTTGTCGGCAATAATGCAGTTTGGTTTCCTTTCAGACAGCAGCTCAGCGATTTAACAGGTCTAGCTATATGGCAATAGCAGGACTCGATCAGATCTTCTGCTGAGCGGGCGTGCATATCTCGCATGCCCGCACCGGAGTTCCATTGATAATAATCGATTATAATGGAAAAGTGTTGTCTAAATTGTTGTCATTATAAGCCAATATTGTGGCAAATTTAGACTACGAATTCGATTATATTTTCATTATAATCAATTATTTTCGTAAAAACACAAACCAATAAATTTTAATATAATTGATTATAATCCTTTTAAAATCCATTATATTGGATTATAATCCATTTAAAAACCATTATAAAATATTATAACGATAATAATCTATACATTTTTTTGCAAAATCATTTGCAAAACTTGTAAATTTTCTGCGTTACTCATACTCATGGCCTACTCGCAATCTTAACCTACTCGAATTAACCCCTCCCCCACTTTGCCCACCATCCGTCCACATTTGCTCAAACCCCCTCCCCCTGTAAACGGTGGGGGGTTTGGCTAAGATGGGGGTAAATTGAGGAGGTGTAAACTGTGTGTGGGGGGTAACTTGGAGGGGGGGTGTAAATCATAAACCCCCTCTCCAAAGTCTACCAATAAAAAAAACCCATAAAGGGGGCGAATGGCGGTTGTGGTAAACGGGCAGGGAGGTAGGGGGGCAGTGTGCGGGGGGGGGGGCTAAACGGAACGGGGGTGTAAACAGGGAGGAAAACGGTGGGTGGTTAAACAAAGGGGGTGGAAACAGGGAGGAAAACGGGAGGGGGAACAGGGGTGGGAGGATGGGGGGGGGGGGGGGTAGGTATAAACAGGAGTGGGAGGGGGGCAAACGGGGTATATAAGACAAAAATTACAAAGAGTGAAAATATAAATGTAACATTTTATGAAACCTAATAGGTAACAACTGTACTAAACAGGAAATGCGATAACTTAGAAAAAAAATTGTAAATTTTATGACTTATCTATCCAAAAAATCCTTTATAATTGATTAAAACTGATCATAAAGGATTTTATTGGCATAAAAAATATACAAAATATAATCCTTTTTAAGGGATTATAATCAATTATAATCGATAAAAATGGGTTATAATGATATAAAAAATAATGGATTACAATTCATTTTTGATGGGTAATAATCGATTATTTTTGTAATTTTATAGATACTGACTTTGAAATGACAATATAATCGATTATTATCCAAGGAACTCCAGTGCGAGTGCCTTATGCAAGTCTGCAAAACTAGTAGTCAGATATGATTTATGCGAGATGTGAGCACTCAGTTTTTCAACTTGCCGTGTTGAACTGAATTTTTTCTCGTGTTGAGTTAATTGTTAAATTATTACGCTCAAGTGGAGACCGATCTCTTTTTACCATAAGTAGAAAAACTGGGTCTTTTAGCAGACTAGCGTAAAACAACTGACGCATACTTGAATGACAGGCGTAACACGCATTGGAGTTCCATCAATAAAAATCGACTATAATTGAGTTTTATTGGCCTTGCCCACAAAAGTGAAAAAAATTGATTAAAATCATTTTAAGTTCATTATAATGTGTCTATTGTTCGAGGCAACAAAATCAATTTTTACTCCATTATAATCGATTTTTTTTTCATTTTTGTGAAAAAAAAATTGCACGAATCTATCCGGCCGAAAATAAGATGACGAGCAAATTACTCTTATCTGAAATTACTCTATGAGTATAACCAATAGGTCATAACTCATCTGGTGCGACCAAATGTCTCAAACAAGACCTGATTTAACTTAGATTTAGAAAATAGAACCTAGAATTAGACAATTGCAAAATTGCAACAATGCTAGACGGAATAGATAATTTATCAGAATTGTCTCTAAGTCTCAATGAATTTACGACAAATTTTCAAACAATACAAGAATTACCAGGTATTGAAAAAAGACCAACATCGTGGCGTCAAAGACAATCAGGAATTGGAACACTCTGCTACATGATAGTACGACGGAAACCGGAACAAACTTTTGTATTTAGAGTACTTTATGCAGTAAATTTACATTTTCCTTTACTGACATGAAAATAATTTAGAGAAAAAATTCTTCATCAACCTTACTGGTGCTAAACCTACTATTTATACAAAAACGATTGATAGAAAGAGCACAAGTCGTTCCCCCCAAAATCTGCAGTAAATCAAAATTTTCAAAAAATAATTTAATAGATACAAAAAACAAAAAATAGTTAGTATTAAAAAGCGTTGTTAGTTTTATAAATTATATGATTTTTAGCATCATCAGCTAAAACATAGCAGCAAAAATTTAAGAAACTTATCTCATCAAAACCTTAACTTTTAAATTTTCTTTAACTTTTAAGTTTTAAATCAAAATTTATCAAGTCTGATCCTTGTATTCAATATCCCACTTTTCTTTCATAAACAGATCATGAAGGCCTTCCTTTGATCTTTAATTTTGATTAAACCTAAATTTAACTTATTTTATTACTGATCATCAAGGCTTTCCTTGGATCAAATCAGAACAATTTTGTTCTTCCTTTCCCATAATTTTAAAAGTGTCTAACGCCCTCAAACGTCGACTCCTTACCCAACTTATATAAACGAGTCAGGACTAAAGAAAATTTTTGAAAAACTAGCCATTTTAATTAGTCTTAACAGTAAAGAATTTCGATTACTCATCCTTCACTTGAACCCTTCCCCCTAGATGACCCAGGCTAAAACCCTTAACAAATTAATAAGTCATAATATAGTATCTAACGATCTTCTTGTGATCTAATTATACCTGAACCTTGTGGATTGATTCACTATTCTCCAACCCTCGATCACAAAATCACAACCACAAGGTAAGATTTACTAGGTAACTCATAGATTAAAACTTATTCACGAGAAGGTAAAAAATCCTTCTCACGAAATGATATAGTCTCTCTCCAACCCATCAACCACGACAATCTATGCCCCAAGTTAAGGTAACCACACAAAAACCGTAAGGAATAACAGTTTAGGAAATTAAAAACTCTAACCCCCAAATATTGCATCCATCATCCTAAACCTTATGGCAAGAGATAATCTAGGTAGTAAGCAAACAATCATACTACATAATTTTTAATTAAAAACAAAATATACGAACTTGTGATCACACCACACAGACAAACAAGAGAATTTCTTAAGTAGAAAAAAAACAAACACAACACGCAAAAAGACGCAATTGCATCACCAACATCAAATCACATAAGACAACAAATACAAACAGACGATATATATATCTAGAATTCTCGCAAGTTTTTACAGGCTGAAAAAAAAATTTACAACACTGAAATTCACAAAGAACAAATTCAACATTCACAGACGATGTATTTTCAATCATCTATAGCTATCTATCCATACTAGAGTTGAAAGAAACACAATGTGAGTCGCAAACTCAAACAGCCCGACATACAACTGTAAGACAAGAAATTTTTAATTTTTTTTCAAAACTTTTAAATACAATCCGTGAAAACCTCATTAGTAACGAAATCTCACAAAATGTTAAAAATCATCTACAAAAGATGCTAGCATGGTTTATAATTGATTATTTTGTCCATAACCTTGATCGCATATCACTAGCAAGAAAAAATTTTTGACCACAAAATTTAGACGATGAAACTATATTGGCAGATCAAACAGATTATGCTTGGGACCCTGATTGGTCCCATCCATTATTTTTTAATATACCAACTGATATATCAAGTCAAGCAATTACCACTATTTCCATCTATAAAGATTATGATAGAATAACTCCACTTACTATTGATGAAACACCTTTAAATTATAAGGCACTGTTCACAAATAGAACATGAAATATTAGCTTAAATTCTATATTCATTAAAACACAAGAAAATTTAAATGGAACAAGCAATCTTGCACAACAAGATATTCAAACTCCATCACATTTAGTTAGTGAAGAAATGGTCAAAACAATGCCAGCAACAACGCAACAAAGCTTTTCCCCCATTCATCCTACACTTACAACTCCAAAAAATAATTGTACAGCTTTTCCGCAAACAAATATACAATCCACGGTAAAACCTTCCGTTATTCCAAAATACTCACAAACGGATTACCAAACAGTTAAACCAGTAACGACATCAAGACAAACAAATAAACAAAAGACGTCTAATAGAAACAACTTCTCACATCATAACTATATATTTTTTGCAAAATCCAAACTAATTTAACCCCCTATATGAACAGTCAAAGCCAATCATAAGCACAAAATAATAATCAAAACGTACCAAAACAAGCTTCTCACACAGTATTTTTTAACGATCAACCATGAGCTACATTGGACCGTAATGAAAATTATCCATTTTTCCAGCAAAATAATAACATGACAAATGAACAACATACAAGGAATCAACCACATTACTCAGAAGATGAAGAATACAATAGTCAAAATCAACAACAATTCAGTACAAATCAACCAAAACAAAAATTGGAACATTGATCAACCAGATCCTATTTATCAATCAGATCTTTTCGAACCAGATACACGAAACGAACAAACACGACAAACAAGACATAACCCAACATCATAAAACAAAAACTTTGAATCACAAAACCCTATAATAACACATAGTTTTCAACCTAATTCAAATGCAAAATGGAATCCCAGTATTATATTATTTACAACAACATGATCTAACAAAACCACAACTTTCAAATTTTTCTCAAATACCAAACGCCGCAGAATCACTACAGGTGACTATGAATCCATACTTCTGGGTGGATCTTCTATATCTCCAAATAAACCACTAATGGTATTCAGGGGAACAGATCTTGAATACTCAGTAGAGGTTTATATGAACGCAGTCAGAGCGAATTTAATTTTATGTATAACTGAACCAGTAAATACGCCACTTCATCAAAATTGGATACATAAACGCACAGCTCTAATGCAAACCTCACTTGATGGTGCAGCCCAAAAATGTTTTTCAGTTTTGTTTTACCTATAGATATTAAATCAGATTGGAAAAAAAATCTCTCAATAACTTTCAAACAAGTTCGACTCTGAAAAAAAGTTTTCAAACAACTCAAATGCAAAATGAAATCCCAGTATTATATTATATACAACAACATGATCTAACAAAAACACAACTTTCAAATTTTTCTCAAAAACCAAACGCCGCAGAATCACTACAGGTGACTATGAATCCATACCTCATGGGTGCATCATCAATAACATCGAATATACCACTGATGGTATTCACAGGAACAGACCCTGAATATTCTGTAGAAGACTATTTAAACGCAGTCACAGCGACATTAATTTTAAATATAGGACCTGAACCAATTAATACACCACTCCATCAAAATTGGATACATAAATGCACAGCTCTAATCCAAACCTCACTTGATGGCGCAGCCCAAAAATGTTTTTCAGTTTTGTTTTACCTATAGATATTAAATCAGATTGGAAAAAAAATCTCTCAATAACTTTCAAACAAGTTCGACTCCGAAAAAAACAAACAACGTCAAAGAGTTCTAAGCAACGAAAATCGTAGAATCCCAAATGAAAATATTAAGCAAGTTGCAGTAAGAATCGAAATATTAGTAAGAAAAGCAAAATCCCTTAACATGCATGACTTCAAAAACACAGAAATTACAGAAATTTTAATGATGACTCCAACACCACAATTACGGAAAAAAGCGATGAAAAGAGAGCATCGCATCCATCTTCAATTTGAGAAATCGATTTAGATTTCCGAAAACTAGAAGATAGACTAGAACACGCTGAAATCACTATGAAAATGGAAGGAACAGAAAATTTAAAATTACAAGACGTAAACAACATCCATACAACTACTTCACAAATAAATAACATCCATGACTCTGACACTAAACTAGCTGAAACAGTGTTGTTAGTTTTATAAATTATATGATTTTTAGCATCATCAGCTAAAACATAGCAGCAAAAATTTAAGAAACTTATCTCATCAAAACCTTAACTTTTAAATTTTCTTTAACTTTAAAGTTTTAAATCAAAATTTATCAAGTCTGATCCTTGTATTCAATATCCCACTTTTCTTTCATAAACAGATCATGAAGGCCTTCCTTTGATCTTTAATTTTGATTAAACTTAAATTTAACTTATTTTATTACTGATCATCAAGGCTTTCCTTGGATCAAATCAGAACAATTTTGTTCCTCCCTTCCCATAATTTTAAAAGTGTCTAACAACCTCAAACGTCGACTCCTTACCCAACTTATACAAACGAGTCAGGACTAAAGGAAATTTTTGAAAAACTAGCCATTTTAATTAGTCTTAACAGTAAAGAATTTCGATTACTCATCCTTCACTTGAACCCTTCCCCCTAGATGACCCAGGCTAAAACCCTTAACAAATTATTAAGTCATAAAATAGTATCTAACGATCTTCTTGTGATCTAATTATACCTGAACCTTGTGGATTGATTCACTATTCTCCAACCCTCGATCACAAAATCACAACCACAAGGTAAGATTTAGTAGGTAACTCATAGATTAAAACTTATTCACGAGAAGGTAAAAAATCCTTCTCACGAAATGATATAGTCTCTCTCCAACCCATTAACCACGACAATCTATGCCCCAAGTTAAGGTAACCACACAAAAACCGTAAGGAATAACAGTTTAGGAAATTAAAAATTCTAACCCCCAAATATTGCATCCATCATCCTAAACCTTATGGCAAGAGATAATCTAGGTAGTAAGCAAACAATCATACTACATAATTTTTTAATTAAAAACAAAATATACGAACTTGTGATCACACCACACAGACAAACAAGAGAATATCTTAAGTAGAAAAAAAACAAACACAACACGCAAAAAGACGCAATTGCATCACCAACATCAAATCACATAAGACAACAAATACAAACAGACGATATATATATCTAGAATTCTCGAAAGTTTTTACAGGCTGAAAAAAAAAATTTACAACACTGAAATTCACAAAGAACAAATTCAACATTCACAGACGATGTATTTTCAATCATCTATAGCTATCTATCCATACTAGAGTTGAAAGAAACACAATGTGAGTCGCAAACTCAAACAGCCCGACATACAACTGTAAGACAAGAAATTTTTAATTTTTTTTCAAAACTTTTAAATACAATCCGTGAAAACCTCATTAGTAACGAAATCTCACAAAATATTAAAAATCATCTACAAAAGATGCTAGCATGGTTTATAATTGATTATTTTGTCCATAACCTTGATCGCATATCACTAGCAAGAAAAAATTTTTGACCACAAAATTTAGACGATGAAACTATATTGGCAGATCAAACAGATTATGCTTGGGACCCTGATTGGTCCCATCCATTTTTTTTTAATATACCAACTGATATATCAAGTCAAGCAATTACCACTACTTCCATCTATAAAGATTATGATAGAATAACTCCACTTACTATTGATGAAACACCTTTAAATTATAAGGCTTTGTTCACAAATAGAACATGAAATATTAGCTTAAATTCTATATTCAATAAAACACAAGAAAATTTAAATGGAACAAGCAATCTTACACAACAAGATATTCAAACTCCATCACATTTAGTTAGTGAAGAAATGGTCAAAACAATGCCAGCAACAACCCAACAAAGCTTTTCCCCCATTCATCCTACACTTACAACTCCAAAAAATAATTGTACAGCTTTTCCGCAAACAAATATACAATCCACGGTAAAACCTTCCGTTATTCCAAAATACTCACAAACGGATTACTAAACAGTTAAACCAGTAACGACATCAAGACAAACAAGTAAACAAAAGACGTCTAATAGAAACAACTTCTCACATCATAACTATATATTTTTTGCAAAATCCAAACTAATTTAACCCCCTATATGAACAGTCAAAGCCAATCATAAGCACAAAATAATAATCAAAACGTACCAAAACAAGCTTCTCACACAGTATTTTTTAACGATCAACCACGAGCTACATTGGACCGTAATGAAAATTATCCATTTTTCCAGCAAAACAAAAACATGACAAATGAACACCATACAAGGAATCAACCACATTACTCAGAAGATGAAGAATACAATAGTCAAAATCAACAACGATTCAGTACAAATCAACCAAAACAAAAATTGGAACATTGATCAACCAGATCCTATTTGTCAATCAGATCTTTTCGAACCATATACACGAAACGAACAAACACGACAAACAAGACATAACTCAACATCATAAAACAAAAACTTTGAATCACAAAACCCTATAATAACACATAGTTTTCAACCAACTCAAATGGAATCCCATTATTATATTGTTTACAACAACATGATCTAACAAAACCACAACTTTCAAATTTTTCTCAAATACCAAACGCCGCAGAATCACTACAGGTGACTATGAATCCATATTTCTAGTTGGATCTTCTATATCTCCAAATAAACCACTAATGGTATTCACGGGAACAGATCCTGAATACTCAGTAGAGGTTTATATAAACGCAGTCAGAGCGAATTTAATTTTATGTATAACTGAACCAGTAAATACGCCACTTCATCAAAATTGGATACATAAACGCACAGCTCTAATGCAAACCTCACTTGATGGTGCAGCCAAAAATGTTTTTCAGTTTTGTTTTACCTATAGATATTAAATCAGATTGGAAAAAAAATCTCTCAATAACTTTCAAACAAGTTCGACTCCGAAAAAAACAAACAACGTCAAAGAGTTCTAAGCAACGAAAATCGTAGAATCCCAAATGAAAATATTAAGCAAGTTGCAGTAAGAATCGAAATATTAGTAAGAAAAGCAAAATCCCTTAACATGCATGACTTCAAAAACACAGAAATTACAGAAATTTTAATGATGACTCCAACACCACAATTACGGAAAAAAGCGATGAAAAGATAGCATCGCATCCATCTTCAATTTGAGAAATCAATTTAGATTTCCGAAAACTAGAAGATAAACTAGAACACGCTGAAATCACTATGAAAATGGAAGGAACAGAAAGTTTAAAATTACAATACGTAAACAACATCCATACAACTACTTCACAAATAAATAATATCCATGACTCTGACACTAAACTAGCTGAAAAAGTCACTTAAATTTTAAATATCTACGAGAAAGTTCCAATTTTTAAGGCAAACCATCCTTCGAAAAATGGTGTAACTTTTGCCGTAGATATGGGCATAACATTGCTAAATGTAGACAAAAACAACAGGATAATCAACCTCAAAAATATAGAGAACCAAATAAATCATTCTATCAATACATGAAAAGAGACCAAAATTTGCAGAACAAAAACATTCATAGTAATAATAGTTCAGGGAAAACACTTCCAGATAAATATAATACCTCTAGACAACAATGATTTTACAGAAACATTTACCGCGGAAGATCTCCAAATCAAAATAATTTACGAAATTTCTCACAAAATAGATCAAACAGTCAAAACAATCAATATCAAAATTATTATTCAAGATCAAAGTCAAGCAGAAGTAATTACTTCAATTACAAAAGAAATCGTTCACATTCCAACTCTCGAAATAGATATTATTCGAAGGACCGTTCTAAAAATTCCTCATATAATCGAAACAAAAACTACTCAAACAATGGGAATAGACAATACCCAGATAATAGATCACGAAACTATTCAAACAAAAGATCAAACTATAAAAATTATCCCAATAGATCCCGTAAGAATTCCAATAATCAAAACTTTATTTACTCAAAACGACAAAGAAAATATTTTCAGTCACCATATAGAAATTATACACAATACCAAAATTCACAACGAAACTATAGAAGTAGCACACCTAAATATCAAAGACCAATCAAGCAGTTAGAATCAACTGAAAAAACCCACTTAGACCCTCTCGGTATTGATAACATAGAAAAATTAAAATTACAACTAAACCACTAAAATTGCAAATCCACAGATAATGAGAACTAAACAGAAAATGCGCTTTCAATGAAAATGCTTCAAATTGAAAATGAAAAAGAAACACCAATAGAATTGAATTAATACCAAAACAATAATAATCATTTTCAAAATCCCGATAAAACTCAAAACATAACAGACTATACCGAACATGCACTTAGAGGAAATTCAAGTACAAATAATATATATTAGAATACAACAAATAAAGTATAATTACCAAAAGAAAAAATTTGGACAATTCCACTTCTTTTAGAAAGCCCAAAGAGCAAAGACTGTCAATCACCAGACCTCGAAACTGATTTTTTAAAAGATTCAGTATCAGAATCAGATATTATAAATACTCCCACATAGAATGAACAAAAACTTCTATTCAAAATTAATACCATCAAAGACCTCAAGCAAATTAGCTACAGCACAAGCATCAAATTTGACAAAGTTTGGAAAAAACTCATTTATTCCTTGTTACCACTCGAACGACGGAACAGAAGGATTTTTTAACTGAGCCTTTCAAACCAAAATTCCCTATCACAGATAATAAACATAATATCATTGGAAAACCGTTTAATAATAGTTTTATTCCCAGAATCAAAATTCTAAGCAGAAAAATTTATACAAAAGTCAAATATACAAGATTGAAAAACACATCACTTACATTTTTCAAGGATTAAATAAGCAACCACCATTTTTCTTCAAAATTTACCCATATATAATCAAGAAGAAAAATACTCGAAACCACTAGCAGGATATGTATATAACTTTTCATCAGGTCAAGTTCACCAATACAACATGAAACAAAACAAACAACGACTATATATGTCAGACATTGAATTCAAGCCAATTCATAATTTTTTCCGAGTAACAATCTCATCAAAGAAATCCAAATAATACAAAAAATACAAAAAACACAAACTCAGTTATAATTTCCTTACATGGGTACAATAACTCTCCCTATAAAATAACTTTACCTCTGGGACTTTTAGGTTATCGTGAAACAATTGCAACAATTTCTCACACAGTAGAAACAGCATATAGAGTATAGAATATTTTGAAATTATTAGAAATGAGCCAATCAACAATTCTTAATGAAGATTTTTCAATTCATAATATAATAAGTGTTAAAAACCGAAACACTGACAATTTTACAAAAACACCTTTTTTAAAAACATTATTTCAGATATCGAATACTACTGTAACAAATACCACTGTACAACAAAAAATCCTTACAATGTTCAATTTTAAACACTCTCAAATTACACAAAAAGAATATGAACAACTAGAATAAGTACTACTTAAATACCCAATGGTTTACGTTGAATCTAAATTTGATGTTGCAAAAGTAAATTCACCACTACACCTACCTCTAAAACTTGACGCAGTTTTCAAAAACCAACGAGCAAAAAAAGTTCCAATTCAAGTAGTATATGTTGGATGTTGGATGAGCGTTTCTTAGCTAACTTCTAAGAATACTTCTAACTTCTAAGAATACTTGCGTTTCTTAGCTACTTGCGTTTCTTAGCTAACTTAGCTATCACAAAATTGAAAGAAAAATTGGATGGTAAGTTTCAGATGGTAAGTTTCGACAAAAATTAAGTTTCGATTTAGAGAATGGGATCATAAACTAAAATATCACAGAATATTTTTTTCTCGAAAGAATCTTTTAAATTCTTATTTCTTGTTATTTATTTTCCCTCAGGTTATCTGGGGAAAATTGTCAAGAGGGGATTATCTTTGACAGGTTAGTTATTCCGCTCCACGAGATATCAGGGGAATCTTGACAGCTCCTCGCGGTTGATTACTTTCACATCCCACTTAATCTTTTCCCCCCAGGTTATCTGGAGAACGGATGACAGGTTCATTACACTTATTAACTTTATGACTTATTTTATCTTTTTTCACATAATTATCTCACTTATTTTTACCTCAACTGGTTTATTTATTCTGTCATATTACTAGCTACGATTCATTTCAGTTCTCTTTCATCACTTTGTCTCTAATCTTTAAAAAATTCTTTGAAACTTCCAAATTTTCCAAAAAATTATCATGCAAATATATCAATTGCTCTACCACGGTAAAAATTTACATTGAGAAAAATATAGTATCATATTTTTTTCGGTTCTGATATTTTTATGTAATAATTTTTCCATATTTCTCAGAGCAAACTTTTAAGAAATTTATACAATTTACTAGAAGTTGGTTACAGTTTTCGTGAATTTATCTACTCTATCGTTAATTCTATCAATTGGGGGACTACAACATCCATATTCCATCATCATCTTCCGTATTCCATCAACAGGTTAGTTGCTAAGATGCTTTTTGTAAAAAATTTAAGGAATTTAAAAAGTTAAATTACATAAATAATCAAACAATTCACTACATCGTATAGTAAAAGTACTGCAAAAATTTACACTTACAAATAAAAAAAGCACTTTTACATAAAATTACTGATAAAATTCAAAACATACACATCATGAACATTATTCAAGTTCTTATGGAAGAATTTAAAAAGGAGAAATGCTGAATAAATTGCGTAAAAACCACACAAATTATCAGTCTTTTGTAGCTGTCGAGGAACAATTCGTTGAAACTTTTTCGTCAAAAAGGGGTAAGTTGATCTCTTTCTTCCCAAAGAATCTGCAAAGTAGTAGCTTTTATCCAGTCGAGCAATCATAATCCAGTGTTCTCCTCTATCATTGCTTGGGGCTGAGTTAATAATTGCAAAAGAGTATTTTATTAGTTGAGGTACTGTATCAAAAGGGTATGGTCCCATGTACTTAAACCTGAGCTCTGGAATTCTTTCAATAACTTGCAAAAGTGAAAAATTATCCATCTTTGCAATTATAGGCTGATTTACAGCTAAAAATAAAATTGATAGTTTGATAGTGTATTTTAGGTTTAAAAAAAGAAAGAATAATGACTTTTAGGAATTGAATCAATAAAGTCCCATACACAAGCCTTATATAGTGGGCAAAGTTTATTGAATATTGTTTTACAGTCTAGATTGAAGAAGTTTCTCGGGTTTTCAACTATACAGCATTCCTTCTCTGTTTTTTCTGGAGTTTTAGGTCTGAAGAAAAACAAAATGGATAGTACAGAGATAATAACAAAGAAAAGTCCCAATAAAGTTACAATCTTTTTATAGGAACCTGAAAACTCAAAAAAATTAAACATTTTTAGCGACTGTTCCGAATTTGTCAATTTGAATATTTGATAGTCTTTATCCCAAGACTATCACTTCCGTTACTTGCTCCAAGGGAAATTGGAAAAACCTTTCTAATCTCAAGCTTTCTCCACTAAGTTCTGGATAATGCAACTATTCAGCTGCATCCTGTAGTGAAGTCAAGTCAAAAACTAGAATATAGTGATTTTGAAAATCTTCCATAGGAAGAGCCGCAAAATCTTTGTTAAACTGCATTGCTTTCATTGTTGTAACATAGGGACGACAAGGATCTAATGAAATAATTGCTCTTCCACCCCGAATAATTTTAAGCTCTCTTAAATGAAATTGTTGATAATTGAAAGGATTTTCATGAAAAGATCCCGCAACAGCCAAATTTGTGTTCATTGCAACAGCTATCCTTCTGATTGGGGCCTTATTGAAAAAAAAACATTTTCCTGAATAAACTGGTTTTGACGAGATGGAATGATAAAGGTTCTTGCTATAGTTTCCATGTAATTGTAATGAGCGGGTTCCCTTTCCAGATTCCATTGCAAACAATGATGATTAGGTTCAGCTACTAAAATTCTTCTTGTAAACAGTGAACAATCGACAATTTTCAGACTAACATTTGGATTATCAGACAGCCTGTAAAAATTAGGTCTAGCTCGAATAAGTTTAATTCGAACTTTGGTTTTTGGTAGTAATAATTTTTCACAAGTAAACAAGTCAATGGCGAGCCTCCCATAGAGTGAAAAAGTTATCCCTGTTCCCAGGGAATTTGCTCTATCAGTGAATGAATGCATATCAAATGCTTCAGGCTATTCTTCAAAACTATACCCATGACAAGCAAGTATTCCTTTATTGCTCACTGCTGACGAGTTGAATTCGTTCGATATCTGTGCCTTATGAGGATATAAACCATTGGCATTGTAAACCATTGTATTATTGAAATAAACTTCACAGTTAGAGAATAGAGAATGTAGTAGGTTGTTTACATACGTTAAGTAAGTTTGGGGTTCCTCATCTGAATCTTCCTCCAATTTTGCTTTATGTTCTGCTTTTTCTTTTTTAAAAGCTTCAAACAATCTTCCTTTGAAACAGTCAAAACAATCAATATCAAAATAATTATTCAAGATCAAAGTCAAGCAGAAGTAATTACTTCAATTACAAAAGAAATCGTTCACATTCCAACTCTCAAAATAGATATTATTCGAAGGACCGTTCTAAAAATTCCTCATATAATCGAAACAAAAACTACTCAAACAATGGGAATAGACAATACCCAGATAATAGATCACGAAACTATTCAAACAAAAGATCAAACTATAAAAATTATCCCAATAGATCCCGTAAGAATTCCAATAATCAAAACTTTATTTACTCAAAACGACAAAGAAAATATTCTCAGTCACCATATAGAAATTATACACAATACCAAAATTCACAACGAAACTATAGAAGTAGCACACCTAAATATCAAAGACAAATCAAGCAGTTAGAATCAACTGAAAAAAACCCACTTAGACCCTCTCGGTATTGATAACATAGAAAAATTAAAATTACAACTAAACCACTAAAATTGCAAATCCACAGATAATGAGAACTAAACAGAAAATGCGCTTTCAATGAAAATGCTTCAAATTGAAAATGAAAAAGAAACACCAATAGAATTGAATTATTACCAAAACAATAATAATCATTTTCAAAATCCCGATAAAACTCAAAACATAACAGATTATACCGAACATGCACTTAAAGGAAATTCAAGTACAAATAATATATATTAGAATACAACAAATAAAGTATAATTACCAAAAGAAAAAATTTGGACAATTCCACTTCTTTTAGAAAGCCCAAAGAGCAAAGACTGTCAATCACCAGACCTCGAAATTGATTTTTTGAAAGATTCAGTATCAGAATCAGATATTATAAATATTCCCACATAGAATGAACAAAAACTTCTATTCAAAATTAATACCATCAAAGACATCAAGCAAATTAGCTACAGCACAAGCATCAAATTTGACAAATTTTGGAAAAAACTCATTTATTCCTTGTTACCACTCGAACGACGGAACAGAAGGATTTTTTAACTGAGCCTTTCAAACCAAAATTCCCTATCACAGATAAAAAACATAATATCATTGGAAAACCGTTTAATAATAGTTTTATTCCCAGAATCAAAATTCTAAGCAGAAAAATTTATACAAAAGTCAAATATACAAGATTGAAAAACACATCACTTACATTTTTCAAGGATTAAATAAGCAACCACCATTTTTCTTCAAAATTTACCCATATATAATCAAGAAGAAAAATACTCGAAACCACTAGCAGGATATGTATATAACTTTTCATCAGGTCAAGATCACCAATACAACATGAAACAAAACAAACAACGACTATATATGTCAGACATTGAATTCAAGCCAATTCATAATTTTTTCCGAGTAACAATCTCATCAAAGAAATCCAAATAATACAAAAAATACAAAAAACACAAACTCAGTTATAATTTCCTTACATGGGTACAATAACTCTCCCTATAAAATAACCTTACCTCTGGGACTTTTAGGTTATCGTGAAACAATTGCAACAATTTCTCACACAGTAGAAACAGCATATAGAGTATAGAATATTTTGAAATTATTAGAAATGAGCCAATCAACAATTCTTAATGAAGATTTTTCAATTCATAATATAATAAGTGTTAAAAACCGAAACACTGACAATTTTACAAAAAAAAATTTTTTTTAAACATTATTTCAGATATCGAATACTACTGTACAACAAATACCACTGTACAACAAAAAATCCTTACAATGTTCAATTTTAAACACTCTCAAATTACACAAAAAGAATATGAACAACTAGAATAAGTACTACTTAAATACCCAATGGTTTACGTTGAATCTAAATTTGATGTTGCAAAAGTAAATTCACCACTACACCTACCTCTAAAACTTGACGCAGTTTTCAAAAACCAACGAGCAAAAAAAGTTCCAATTCAAGTAGTATATGTTGGATGTTGGATGAGCGTTTCTTAGCTAACTTCTAAGAATACTTCTAACTTCTAAGAATACTTGCGTTTCTTAGCTACTTGCGTTTCTTAGCTAACTTAGCTATCACAAAATTGAAAGAAAAATTGGATGGTAAGTTTCAGATGGTAAGTTTCGACAAAAATTAAGTTTTGATTTAGAGAATGGGATCATAAACTAAAATATCACAGAATATTTTTTTCTCGAAAGAATCTTTTAAATTTTTATTTCATGTTATTTATTTTCCCTCAGGTTATCTGGGGAAAATTGTCAAGAGGGGATTATCTTTGACAGGCTAGTTATTCCGCTCCACGAGATATCAGGGGAATCTTGACAGCTCCTCGCGGTTGATTACTTTCACATCACACTTAATCTTTTTCCCCCAGGTTATCTGGAGAACGGATGACAGGTTCATTACACTTATTAACTTTATGACTTATTTTATCTTTTTTCACATAATTATCTCACTTATTTTTACCTCAACTGGTTTATTTATTCTGTCATATTACTAGCTACGATTCATTTCAGTTCTCTTTCATCACTTTGTCTCTAATCTTTAAAAAATTCTTTGAAATTTCCAAATTTTCCAAAAAATTATCATGCAAATATATCAATTGCTCTACCACGGTAAAAATTTACATTGAGAAAAATATAGTATCATATTTTTTTTCGGTTCTGATATTTTTATGTAATAATTTTTCCATATTTCTCAGAGCAAACTTTTAAGAAATTTATACAATTTACTAGAAGTTGGTTACAGTTTTCGTAAATTTATCTACTCTATCGTTAATTCTATCAATTGGGGGACTACAACATCCATATTCCATCATCATCTTCCGTATTCCATCAAAAGGTTAGTTGCTAAGATGCTTTTTGTAAAAAATTTAAGGAATTTAAAAAGTTAAATTACATAAATAATCAAACAATTCACTACATCGTATAGTAAAAGTACTGCAAAAATTTACACTTACAAATAAAAAAAGCACTTTTACATAAAATTACTGATAAAATTCAAAACATACACATCATGAACATTATTCAAGTTCTTATGGAAGAATTTAAAAAGGAGAAATGCTGAATAAATTGCGTAAAAACCACACAAATTATGAGTCTTTTGTAGCTGTCGAGGAACAATTCGTTGAAACTTTTTCGTCAAAAAGGGGTAAGTTGATCTCTTTCTTCCCAAAGAATCTGCAAAGTAGTAGCTTTTATCCAGTCGAGCAATCATAATCCAGTGTTCTCCTCTATCATTGCTTGGGGCTGAGTTAATAATTGCAAAAGAGTATTTTATTAGTTGAGGTACTGTATCAGAAGGGTATGGTCCCATGTACTTAAACCTGAGCTCTGGAATTCTTTCAATAATTTGCAAAAGTGAAAAATTATCCATCTTTGCAATTATAGGCTGATTTACAGCTAAAAATAAAATTGATAGTTTGATAGTGTATTTTAGGTTTAAAAAAAGAAAGAATAATGACTTTTAGGAATTGAATCAACAAAGTCCCATACACAAGCCTTATATAGTGGGCAAAGTTTATTGAATATTGTTTTACAGTCTAGGTTGAAGAAGTTTCTCGGGTTTTCAACTATACAGCATTCCTTCTCTGTTTTTTCTGGAGTTTTAGGTCTGAAGAAAAACAAAATGGATAGTACAGAGATAATAACAAAGAAAAGTCCCAATAAAGTTACAATCTTTTTATAGGAACCTGAAAACTCAAAAAAATTAAACATTTTTAGCGACTGTTCCGAATTTGTCAATTTGAATATTTGATAGTCTTTATCCCAAGACTATCACTTCCGTTACTTGCTCCAAGGGAAATTGGAAAAACCTTTCTAATCTCAAGCTTTCTCCACTAAGTTCTGGATAATGCAACTATTCAGCTGCATCCTGTAGTGAAGTCAAGTCAAAAACTAGAATATAGTGATTTTGAAAATCTTCCATAGGAAGAGCCGGAAAATCTTTGTTAAACTGCATTGCTTTCATTGTTGTAACATAGGGACGACAAGGATCTAATGAAATAATTGCTCTTCCACCCCGAATAATTTTAAGCTCTCTTAAATGAAATTGTTGATAATTGAAAGGATTTTCATGAAAAGATCCCGCAACAGCCAAATTTGTGTTCATTGCAACAGCTATCCTTCTGATTGGGGCCTTATTGAAAAAAACATTTTCCTGAATAAACTGGTTTTGACGAGATGGAATGATAAAGGTTCTTGCTATAGTTTCCATGTAATTGTAATGAGCGGGTTCCCTTTCCAGATTCCATTGCAAACAATGATGATTAGGTTCAGCTACTAAAATTCTTCTTGTAAACAGTGAACAATCGACAATTTTCAGACTAACATTTGGATTATCAGACAGCATGTAAAAATTAGGTCTAGCTCGAATAAGTTTAATTCGAACTTTGGTTTTTGGTAGTAATAATTTTTCACAAGTAAACAAGTCAATGGCGAGCCTCCCATAGAGTGAAAAAGTTATCCCTGTTCCCAGGGAATTTGCTCTATCAGTGAATGAATGCATATCAAATGCTTCAGGCTATTCTTCAAAACTATACCCATGACAAGCAAGTATTCCTTTATTGCTCACTGCTGACGAGTTGAATTCGTTCGATATCTGTGCCTTATGAGGATATAAACCATTGGCATTGTAAACCATTGTATTATTGAAATAAACTTCACAGTTAGAGAATAGAGAATGTAGTAGGTTGTTTACATACGTTAAGTAAGTTTGGGGTTCCTCATCTGAATCTTCCTCCAATTTTGCTTTATGTTCTGCTTTTTCTTTTTTAAAAGCTTCAAACAATCTTCCTTTGAAACAGTCAAAACAATCAATATCAAAATAATTATTCAAGATCAAAGTCAAGCAGAAGTAATTACTTCAATTACAAAAGAAATCGTTCACATTCCAACTCTCAAAATAGATATTATTCGAAGGACCGTTCTAAAAATTCCTCATATAATCGAAACAAAAACTACTCAAACAATGGGAATAGACAATACCCAGATAATAGATCACGAAACTATTCAAACAAAAGATCAAACTATAAAAATTATCCCAATAGATCCCGTAAGAATTCCAATAATCAAAACTTTATTTACTCAAAACGACAAAGAAAATATTCTCAGTCACCATATAGAAATTATACACAATACCAAAATTCACAACGAAACTATAGAAGTAGCACACCTAAATATCAAAGACAAATCAAGCAGTTAGAATCAACTGAAAAAACCCACTTAGACCCTCTCGGTATTGATAACATAGAAAAATTAAAATTACAACTAAACCACTAAAATTTCAAATCCACAGATAATGAGAACTAAACAGAAAATGCGCTTTCAATGAAAATGCTTCAAATTGAAAATGAAAAAGAAACACCAATAGAATTGAATTATTACCAAAACAATAATAATCATTTTCAAAATCCCGATAAAACTCAAAACATAACAGATTATACCGAACATGCACTTAAAGGAAATTCAAGTACAAATAATATATATTAGAATACAACAAATAAAGTATAATTACCAAAAGAAAAAATTTGGACAATTCCACTTCTTTTAGAAAGCCCAAAGAGCAAAGACTGTCAATCACCAGACCTCGAAATTGATTT
The DNA here is from genome assembly GCF_963678635.1 of Symsagittifera roscoffensis. NCBI lineage: Eukaryota > Metazoa > Xenacoelomorpha > Acoela > Convolutidae > Symsagittifera > Symsagittifera roscoffensis. The sequence continues at coordinate 15,054,240 of NC_087065.1, read as the reverse complement.
TTTGAAAGATTCAGTATCAGAATCAGATATTATAAATATTCCCACATAGAATGAACAAAAACTTCTATTCAAAATTAATACCATCAAAGACATCAAGCAAATTAGCTACAGCACAAGCATCAAATTTGACAAATTTTGGAAAAAACTCATTTATTCCTTGTTACCACTCGAACGACGGAACAGAAGGATTTTTTAACTGAGCCTTTCAAACCAAAATTCCCTATCACAGATAAAAAACATAATATCATTGGAAAACCGTTTAATAATAGTTTTATTCCCAGAATCAAAATTCTAAGCAGAAAAATTTATACAAAAGTCAAATATACAAGATTGAAAAACACATCACTTACATTTTTCAAGGATTAAATAAGCAACCACCATTTTTCTTCAAAATTTACCCATATATAATCAAGAAGAAAAATACTCGAAACCACTAGCAGGATATGTATATAACTTTTCATCAGGTCAAGTTCACCAATACAACATGAAACAAAACAAACAACGACTATAAATGTCAGACATTGAATTCAAGCCAATTCATAATTTTTTCCGAGTAACAATCTCATCAAAGAAATCCAAATAATACAAAAAATACAAAAAACACAAACTCAGTTATAATTTCCTTACATGGGTACAATAACTCTCCCTATAAAATAACCTTACCTCTGGGACTTTTAGGTTATCGTGAAACAATTGCAACAATTTCTCACACAGTAGAAACAGCATATAGAGTATAGAATATTTTGAAATTATTAGAAATGAGCCAATCAACAATTCTTAATGAAGATTTTTCAATTCATAATATAATAAGTGTTAAAAACCGAAACACTGACAATTTTACAAAAAAAAATTTTTTTAAAACATTATTTCAGATATCGAATACTACTGTACAACAAATACCACTGTACAACAAAAAATCCTTACAATGTTCAATTTTAAACACTCTCAAATTACACAAAAAGAATATGAACAACTAGAATAAGTACTACTTAAATACCCAATGGTTTACGTTGAATCTAAATTTGATGTTGCAAAAGTAAATTCACCACTACACCTACCTCTAAAACTTGACGCAGTTTTCAAAAACCAACGAGCAAAAAAAGTTCCAATTCAAGTAGTATATGTTGGATGTTGGATGTGTTAAGATTCAGAGTTAGAGCAAGTAGGACTAGGGGATAGAGGTTTGAGAGTTATCTGAGGTTTCAACTGAGGAAAGAGAAGAGATACTGATTGTTGAAGAATGAATTGAGATTGTGTTTTTAAAATGACACGACAAACTGAGCATCAAATAGTACCAGTTAATTAATTACCAGTTAATTAATTAGTTTATCAAATACCAGCAGACCAGTTGACCTTGTCTGAGTGCATTGAGTTTTATACCAGTTGACCTTTAATTAGGTTTCTATTGCTCAAGTCTGACCTTGAGTTTGGTCTGGTATTTCACTAGTCTGGCATTGAGCTCGTCTGTCCTCAACACCCCCACTCAGGCTGAATTGGCTTTGTCCAATGTCAGGCTGCAACCCATCAGCGTTCGACGATGTTGATCCACCTTTGCCTTGCTCAGGGATTTCGTCAACAAGTCAGCCTCCATGTTTTCGGTTGGACAGTACTCGAGCGCAAATGTTCCATCCTCGACCCGCTCTCGGACAAAGTGATACTTGACATCAATGTGCTTTGTACGCTTCTGCATTACGGGATTTTTGCACATCTTGATGCAGCTCTGGTTGTCCTCGTTGATCACAGTTGGACCATCACACGTCATATCCATCTCATTGAGTAGGGATCGTAAGTAGAGGCCTTCCTGAACAGCCGCTGCCATTGCTTGATACTCAGCTTCGCTGGTAGATATTGCTGCAGTAGGTTGCTTCTTGGTACTCCAGCTGATTGCTGCTCCTGACCGCTGCACATGAAAACTGTAGCCTGTTGTTGACCTTCTGTCATCAACGTCACCAGCCCAGTCAGCATCTGCTGAACCATAAAGGTTGAACCCATCAGGATCTTTGATGTAGCACAGCTCCAGATCTTTGGTTCCTTTCAGGTATCGCAGTACTCTCTTAGCAGCCACCCAGTGTGTTCTCCCAGGATTCTCCAGAAACCGTGAAAGTTGAGTCACAGTAGCTAGGATGTCTGGCCTCGTTTGCTTGGCTATGTACAATAACGAGCCCACTATGCCTCTGTAGTCCTCACGCTGCATTGCCACTGCTTCTTCTGAGCCCGCTCCAGGGCAGTCCTTCTTCGTCAACTGAGTGCTGATATCAGCTGGTGTCCCTACTGGTTTGCAGTCAGCCAACCCAAAGCGCTCCAAGCAGTCTTCAATGTAGCGAGACTGATTCACAGTGACAGAACCAGGTGCCCGTTTGACCTGCATTTTCAAAAACCAGGCTAATGGACCGCGATCATCCATCTTGAATCGGTCAGTGAATCGGTCCCTCACCCTGTCAACTTCTGCTTGCAGTTTGCAGCCAATGATGATATCATCCACCCATACTAGAACATAGATCATAGCATCATCCATTCCCCTCATCGTGAACAAACAGAAGTCATTGGTGCTTCGAGTGAAACCAGTCTCCAGAAGAAACGTGCTCAGCGTCTGGTACCAGTCCCTTCCTGCCTGCTTCAGCCCATAGATACTGCGTTGTAGCAAACACACTTGGTTGTCCCCGCTGCTGAACCCCTCGGGCTGTTCCATATACACAGTTTCTGTTAACGGCGAGTTGAGGAAGGCTGACTTCACGTCCATCTGATGAAGTACAAGATCATCTTGCGCTCCCAAAGCCAGTAGTATTCTCTTTGTTTCTGGTTTACAGGTTGGCGCAAAGGTCTCATTGAAGTCCAGTCCTTCCACTTGCATAAAACCCTTCACCACGTATCTGGCTTTAAACCGCTCCACTTGTCCCATTGCATCTCTCTTCACAGCAAGCACCCAGCGTCCAGGAATGACCTTGCGAGAATTTGGTCTATCAACAAGTGTCCAGGTGCCCATTGCCTTCAGTGACTGCACCTCCAAAGCCATAGCTGCTAGCCACTGCTCCCTTTCTGGTCCAGATACTGCTTCCAAGTAGCTTCTTGGCTCTTGTGCTATCACTGAAGCATGAGTGTAAGCCAGTCCGTATCGGATGGGAGGGTTCCGCGTTCTAGTTGACCGCTGCTCTGGAATCTCTGTTGGCCTCTGCTCTGGAGGCTCTGTGGAAGGTGGTTCCAATTCTTCAGTCTCGACTGGGTCATCTTCCGTAACCCCCACTGAAGCTGCTGCTCCACTATCATTCGCTTTATTGGTAGACTCAGTGATGGTCTTCGTGCTAGTTTCCTCTACATCAATGCATCCCTCGATTGATAGACCCAGTGTTTGTGACTGCTCAATGTCTACCAGAAAGTCGTCTGGAATGATGTCTTCATTGAACGTCACGCTTCTTGCTCGTACCACTCGCTTTGTCTCCAGGTCCATCAGCAAGTAGGCTTTGCTCTCCTCGTCATAACCAATGAACTTGCTCTTCTTGCCTTTCGGATCCAGTTTCCGCCGGTTTCCTCTGTCCAGGTAGTACGCCAGGCATCCGAACACTCGCAGGTAGTTGACTTTCGATGGCTTCCCATAATGCATCTCCATTGATGAAATGCGATGCTCATTGCTGGATGTAGGACACAAGTTGCGAACCCTGACTGCCGTTGACATTGCTCGTACCCAGAACATCTTTGAGAGCTTTGCATCGGCCAGTAGACATCGAGTCATCTCAGTTATCACCCTGTTGTACCTCTCTGCCACGCCATTCTGTTGCGGAGTATTAGGTACTGTAAACTCCTGTTTCACCTGCATTTCTCTACAGAACATCCGAAAAGCATTCGACGAATACTCACCTCCGTTGTCAGTTCTCAAGCACTTCGGTGTTCCGTGCTCAGCTACAAAGTCTTTGAACTTCGAAAGAGTATCGCTCTTCTTAACCAGGTACTTGACCACTGCCAGACGGCTGAAGTCATCAATGAAGCTCACGGCATAGCGCGCTCCATGCATGCTCGCAACTTCAAATGGTCCCTGGATGTCGCTGAAGACCCGCTGCCCCACTGCAGTTGCCCTGTTCTCTGTCTTCTTTGGCATTGCTACTTCGTGCATCTTCGAAGCTGTGCACACTTCGCAGAACCCTAGCTCGCCGACATCAACAACTGATATTAGATCATGCTTGTTGAGATGCCCCAGCCTTCGGTGCCACAGCATTGCACTACTTGTCTCCATCTTCGCTTTCGTAGCTAGAGTCATCGCGTTCCTCTTGAACTTGCACTCCAGGAAGAAAAGCTTGCCGCGCTGCTTCACTGGTAGCCGTCGACCATCCGGTGCCACAAGATGAGAAGAGTCTGATGTAAAGCTGAAACTAGACCCTCTAGCTATTGCTGAGCTCACACTCATCAGATTCACGTTGTAGCTCGGCACAAACAGCACATTGTGGAAAGTGTAGCTCCTCGTCACATCTTGACAGTCTCGTATGTCCACTTCCACCGAGCCTATGCCCTCAATCTTTGATATTGTACCGTTCGGATTCTCAACTGTTGTCCCCTCATCCCATTTCTCAAAGCTTGAGAAGACAGCCTTGTCGCGCATACATGATCGGTGCATCCCGTATCCACAATGAGATCATCTCCCTTCATTGAGGTTGTTGCACAACAACTGAAGAACCCTGTCTTTGCCTGCTTGCAGTCCCTTGCAAAGTGTCCTTGTTGTCCACACTTGAAGCACCCTTGCTTCCTTGAAGTTGGACCACTTGCTTCATTCGAGCCACTGCCTCGAGCACCAGATTGACCACTGTCACTTCTGGATCTGCAATCTCTTGCCAAATGACCCTTCTGACCGCACACAAAACAGCCACCACCCGACGCTCCTTTCTTCTTCCTCACAGCTTGCATAGCTATGTGTCCATTCCCAGTCTTCTCTCCACATCGAGCTCGTCTCGAGTCATCATAGTTCCTCAACCTCGTTCTCAGCTCTGTAAAAGTCTTGGCCGGCTGGAAGCTCTCCTGCACCACGAAATGCTCAAAGCTGTCAGGCAGTCCGTTGATCACGAGCGCATTGAAGAGTGTGTCCGTAATTGCTTCCCCAGCTTCACTCAGCCGCGTCATCAGCTCTTGACTTCGAACGAAGTAGTCATCGAGATCCTCCTCTGATCCTAGGCGCAGCTTCGCAAGCTGGCCTACTAGACTGACCACTGTAGGCCTCTCCACACTGCAAAACTTCTCTTGCAGCAGTCTCCAGGCCTTCGTCCCATCGCCATAGCCATCCGCAGCCACGCAGTCGTTCTTGATGTACATCAGTGTGGTGTTGTTCAGGACCAGAGCTAGATGTGACCACACTGTGTTTCGGTTGTCTTTCCTCTGCTGGATCAGCACAGCTCGCTCCTGCATCTTGGTGTTGTACGCCGTCATCTGGTCAGCATTCGGATTCTCAGGTAGCGTAGGTTCAGCTTCTGGTAGATCGTCATTGCCCATCACAGTCCTGAACAGGCCTTTGGTATGCATCAGTGCCACAAACTTCGTCGACCAAGCTGGAAAATCTTCAGACTTTCCACTGAATCCAGCCAGTTTCAAGTCCATCTCTGCTTTGCTAAAGGCTAGATAAAAGCTAAAAAAAACTCTGACAGAAATCAAATAATTATTAAATCAAAAAGTTTAGAAATCTGGGCCCATAACCTGTTAAGATTCAGAGTTAGAGCAAGTAGGACTAGGGGATAGAGGTTTGAGAGTTATCTGAGGTTTCAACTGAGGAAAGAGAAGAGATACTGATTGTTGAAGAATGAATTGAGATTGTGTTTTTAAAATGACACGACAAACTGAGCATCAAATAGTACCAGTTAATTAATTACCAGTTAATTAATTAGTTTATCAAATACCAGCAGACCAGTTGACCTTGTCTGAGTGCATTGAGTTTTATACCAGTTGACCTTTAATTAGGTTTCTATTGCTCAAGTCTGACCTTGAGTTTGGTCTGGTATTTCACTAGTCTGGCATTGAGCTCGTCTGTCCTCAACAGGATGAGCGTTTCTTAGCTAACTTCTAAGAATACTTCTAACTTCTAAGAATACTTGCGTTTCTTAGCTACTTGCGTTTCTTAGCTAACTTAGCTATCACAAAATTGAAAGAAAAATTGGATGGTAAGTTTCAGATGGTAAGTTTCGACAAAAATTAAGTTTTGATTTAGAGAATGGGATCATAAACTAAAATATCACAGAATATTTTTTTCTCGAAAGAATCTTTTAAATTTTTATTTCATGTTATTTATTTTCCCTCAGGTTATCTGGGGAAAATTGTCAAGAGGGGATTATCTTTGACAGGTTAGTTATTCCGCTCCACGAGATATCAGGGGAATCTTGACAGCTCCTCGCGGTTGATTACTTTCACATCACACTTAATCTTTTTCCCCCAGGTTATCTGGAGAACGGATGACAGGTTCATTACACTTATTAACTTTATGACTTATTTTATCTTTTTTCACATAATTATCTCACTTATTTTTACCTCAACTGGTTTATTTATTCTGTCATATTACTAGCTACGATTCATTTCAGTTCTCTTTCATCACTTTGTCTCTAATCTTTAAAAAATTCTTTGAAATTTCCAAATTTTCCAAAAAATTATCATGCAAATATATCAATTGCTCTACCACGGTAAAAATTTACATTGAGAAAAATATAGTATCATATTTTTTTTCGGTTCTGATATTTTTATGTAATAATTTTTCCATATTTCTCAGAGCAAACTTTTAAGAAATTTATACAATTTACTAGAAGTTGGTTACAGTTTTCGTAAATTTATCTACTCTATCGTTAATTCTATCAATTGGGGGACTACAACATCCATATTCCATCATCATCTTCCGTATTCCATCAAAAGGTTAGTTGCTAAGATGCTTTTTGTAAAAAATTTAAGGAATTTAAAAAGTTAAATTACATAAATAATCAAACAATTCACTACATCGTATAGTAAAAGTACTGCAAAAATTTACACTTACAAATAAAAAAAGCACTTTTACATAAAATTACTGATAAAATTCAAAACATACACATCATGAACATTATTCAAGTTCTTATGGAAGAATTTAAAAAGGAGAAATGCTGAATAAATTGCGTAAAAACCACACAAATTATCAGTCTTTTGTAGCTGTCGAGGAACAATTCGTTGAAACTTTTTCGTCAAAAAGGGGTAAGTTGATCTCTTTCTTCCCAAAGAATCTGCAAAGTAGTAGCTTTTATCCAGTCGAGCAATCATAATCCAGTGTTCTCCTCTATCATTGCTTGGGGCTGAGTTAATAATTGCAAAAGAGTATTTTATTAGTTGAGGTACTGTATCAGAAGGGTATGGTCCCATGTACTTAAACCTGAGCTCTGGAATTCTTTCAATAATTTGCAAAAGTGAAAAATTATCCATCTTTGCAATTATAGGCTGATTTACAGCTAAAAATAAAATTGATAGTTTGATAGTGTATTTTAGGTTTAAAAAAAGAAAGAATAATGACTTTTAGGAATTGAATCAACAAAGTCCCATACACAAGCCTTATATAGTGGGCAAAGTTTATTGAATATTGTTTTACAGTCTAGGTTGAAGAAGTTTCTCGGGTTTTCAACTATACAGCATTCCTTCTCTGTTTTTTCTGGAGTTTTAGGTCTGAAGAAAAACAAAATGGATAGTACAGAGATAATAACAAAGAAAAGTCCCAATAAAGTTACAATCTTTTTATAGGAACCTGAAAACTCAAAAAAATTAAACATTTTTAGCGACTGTTCCGAATTTGTCAATTTGAATATTTGATAGTCTTTATCCCAAGACTATCACTTCCGTTACTTGCTCCAAGGGAAATTGGAAAAACCTTTCTAATCTCAAGCTTTCTCCACTAAGTTCTGGATAATGCAACTATTCAGCTGCATCCTGTAGTGAAGTCAAGTCAAAAACTAGAATATAGTGATTTTGAAAATCTTCCATAGGAAGAGCCGGAAAATCTTTGTTAAACTGCATTGCTTTCATTGTTGTAACATAGGGACGACAAGGATCTAATGAAATAATTGCTCTTCCACCCCGAATAATTTTAAGCTCTCTTAAATGAAATTGTTGATAATTGAAAGGATTTTCATGAAAAGATCCCGCAACAGCCAAATTTGTGTTCATTGCAACAGCTATCCTTCTGATTGGGGCCTTATTGAAAAAAACATTTTCCTGAATAAACTGGTTTTGACAAGATGGAATGATAAATGTTCTTGCTATAGTTTCCATGTAATTGTAATGAGCGGGTTCCCTTTCCAGATTCCATTGCAAACAATGATGATTAGGTTCAGCTACTAAAATTCTTCTTGTAAACAGTGAACAATCGACAATTTTCAGACTAACATTTGGATTATCAGACAGCATGTAAAAATTAGGTCTAGCTCGAATAAGTTTAATTCGAACTTTGGTTTTTGGTAGTAATAATTTTTCACAAGTAAACAAGTCAATGGCGAGCCTCCCATAGAGTGAAAAAGTTATCCCTGTTCCCAGGGAATTTGCTCTATCAGTGAATGAATGCATATCAAATGCTTCAGGCTATTCTTCAAAACTATACCCATGACAAGCAAGTATTCCTTTATTGCTCACTGCTGACGAGTTGAATTCGTTCGATATCTGTGCCTTATAAGGATATAAACCATTGGCATTGTAAACCATTGTATTATTGAAATAAACTTCACAGTTAGAGAATAGAGAATGTAGTAGGTTGTTTACATACGTTAAGTAAGTTTGGGGTTCCTCATCTGAATCTTCCTCCAATTTTGCTTTATGTTCTGCTTTTTCTTTTTTAAAAGCTTCAAACAATCTTCCTTTGAAACAGTCAAAACAATCAATATCAAAATAATTATTCAAGATCAAAGTCAAGCAGAAGTAATTACTTCAATTACAAAAGAAATCGTTCACATTCCAACTCTCAAAATAGATATTATTCGAAGGACCGTTCTAAAAATTCCTCATATAATCGAAACAAAAACTACTCAAACAATGGGAATAGACAATACCCAGATAATAGATCACGAAACTATTCAAACAAAAGATCAAACTATGAAAATTATCCCAATAGATCCCGTAAGAATTCCAATAATCAAAACTTTATTTACTCAAAACGACAAAGAAAATATTCTCAGTCACCATATAGAAATTATACACAATACCAAAATTCACAACGAAACTATAGAAGTAGCACACCTAAATATCAAAGACAAATCAAGCAGTTAGAATCAACTGAAAAAACCCACTTAGACCCTCTCGGTATTGATAACATAGAAAAAATAAAATTACAACTAAACCACTAAAATTGCAAATCCACAGATAATGAGAACTAAACAGAAAATGCGCTTTCAATGAAAATGCTTCAAATTGAAAATGAAAAAGAAACACCAATAGAATTGAATTATTACCAAAACAATAATAATCATTTTCAAAATCCCGATAAAACTCAAAACATAACAGACTATACCGAACATGCACTTAAAGGAAATTCAAGTACAAATAATATATATTAGAATACAACAAATAAAGTATAATTACCAAAAGAAAAAATTTGGACAATTCCACTTCTTTTAGAAAGCCCAAAGAGCAAAGACTGTCAATCACCAGACCTCGAAACTGATTTTTTAAAAGATTCAGTATCAGAATCAGATATTATAAATATTCCCACATAGAATGAACAAAAACTTCTATTCAAAATTAATACCATCAAAGACCTCAAGCAAATTAGCTACAGCACAAGCATCAAATTTGACAAATTTTGGAAAAAACTCATTTATTCCTTGTTACCACTCGAACGACGGAACAGAAGGATTTTTTAACTGAGCCTTTCAAACCAAAATTCCCTATCACAGATAAAAAACATAATATCATTGGAAAACCGTTTAATAATAGTTTTATTCCCAGAATCAAAATTCTAAGCAGAAAAATTTATACAAAAGTCAAATATACAAGATTGAAAAACACATCACTTACATTTTTCAAGGATTAAATAAGCAACCACCATTTTTCTTCAAAATTTACCCATATATAATCAAGAAGAAAAATACTCGAAACCACTAGCAGGATATGTATATAACTTTTCATCAGGTCAAGATCACCAATACAACATGAAACAAAACAAACAACGACTATATATGTCAGACATTGAATTCAAGCCAATTCATAATTTTTTCCGAGTAACAATCTCATCAAAGAAATCCAAATAATACAAAAAATACAAAAAACACAAACTCAGTTATAATTTCCTTACATGGGTACAATAACTCTCCCTATAAAATAACCTTACCTCTGGGACTTTTAGGTTGTCGTGAAACAATTGCAACAATTTCTCACACAGTAGAAACAGCATATAGAGTATAGAATATTTTGAAATTATTAGAAATGAGCCAATCAACAATTCTTAATGAAGATTTTTCAATTCATAATATAATAAGTGTTAAAAACCGAAACACTGACAATTTTACAAAAAAAAAATTTTTTAAAACATTATTTCAGATATCGAATACTACTGTACAACAAATACCACTGTACAACAAAAAATCCTTACAATGTTCAATTTTAAACACTCTCAAATTACACAAAAAGAATATGAACAACTAGAATAAGTACTACTTAAATACCCAATGGTTTACGTTGAATCTAAATTTGATGTTGCAAAAGTAAATTCACCACTACACCTACCTCTAAAACTTGACGCAGTTTTCAAAAACCAACGAGCAAAAAAAGTTCCAATTCAAGTAGTATATGTTGGATGTTGGATGAGCGTTTCTTAGCTAACTTCTAAGAATACTTCTAACTTCTAAGAATACTTGCGTTTCTTAGCTACTTGCGTTTCTTAGCTAACTTAGCTATCACAAAATTGAAAGAAAAATTGGATGGTAAGTTTCAGATGGTAAGTTTCGACAAAAATTAAGTTTTGATTTAGAGAATGGGATCATAAACTAAAATATCACAGAATATTTTTTTCTCGAAAGAATCTTTTAAATTCTTATTTCATGTTATTTATTTTCCCTCAGGTTATCTGGGGAAAATTGTCAAGAGGGGATTATCTTTGACAGGTTAGTTATTCCGCTCCACGAGATATCAGGGGAATCTTGACAGCTCCTCGCGGTTGATTACTTTCACATCACACTTAATCTTTTTCCCCCAGGTTATCTGGAGAACGGATGACAGGTTCATTACACTTATTAACTTTATGACTTATTTTATCTTTTTTCACATAATTATCTCACTTATTTTTACCTCAACTGGTTTATTTATTCTGTCATATTACTAGCTACGATTCATTTCAGTTCTCTTTCATCACTTTGTCTCTAATCTTTAAAAAATTCTTTGAAATTTCCAAATTTTCCAAAAAATTATCATGCAAATATATCAATTGCTCTACCACGGTAAAAATTTACATTGAGAAAAATATAGTATCATATTTTTTTTCGGTTCTGATATTTTTATGTAATAATTTTTCCATATTTCTCAGAGCAAACTTTTAAGAAATTTATACAATTTACTAGAAGTTGGTTACAGTTTTCGTAAATTTATCTACTCTATCGTTAATTCTATCAATTGGGGGACTACAACATCCATATTCCATCATCATCTTCCGTATTCCATCAAAAGGTTAGTTGCTAAGATGCTTTTTGTAAAAAATTTAAGGAATTTAAAAAGTTAAATTACATAAATAATCAAACAATTCACTACATCGTATAGTAAAAGTACTGCAAAAATTTACACTTACAAATAAAAAAAGCACTTTTACATAAAATTACTGATAAAATTCAAAACATACACATCATGAACATTATTCAAGTTCTTATGGAAGAATTTAAAAAGGAGAAATGCTGAATAAATTGCGTAAAAACCACACAAATTATCAGTCTTTTGTAGCTGTCGAGGAACAATTCGTTGAAACTTTTTCGTCAAAAAGGGGTAAGTTGATCTCTTTCTTCCCAAAGAATCTGCAAAGTAGTAGCTTTTATCCAGTCGAGCAATCATAATCCAGTGTTCTCCTCTATCATTGCTTGGGGCTGAGTTAATAATTGCAAAGTATTTTATTAGTTGAGGTACTGTATCAGAAGGGTATGGTCCCATGTACTTAAACCTGAGCTTTGAATTCTTTCAATAATTTGCAAAAGTGAAAAATTATCCATCTTTGCAATTATAGGCTGATTTACAGCTAAAAATAAAATTGATAGTTTGATAGTGTATTTTAGGTTTAAAAAAAGAAAGAATAATGACTTTTAGGAATTGAATCAACAAAGTCCCATACACAAGCCTTATATAGTGGGCAAAGTTTATTGAATATTGTTTTACAGTCTAGGTTGAAGAAGTTTCTCGGGTTTTCAACTATACAGCATTCCTTCTCTGTTTTTTCTGGAGTTTTAGGTCTGAAGAAAAACAGAATGGATAGTACAGAGATAATAGCAAAGAAAAGTCCCATTAAAGTTACAATCTTTTTATAGGAACCTGAAAACTCAAGAAAATTAAACATTTTTAGCGACTGTTCCGAATTTGTCAATTTGAATATTTGATAGTCTTTATCCCAAGACTATCAATTCCGTTACTTGCTCCAAGGGAAATTGGAAAAACCTTTCTAATCTCAAGCTTTCTCCACTAAGTTCTGGATAATGCAACTATTCAGCTGCATCCTGTAGTGAAGTCAAGTCAAAAACTAGAATATAGTGATTTTGAAAATCTTCCATAGGAAGAGCCGCAAAATCTTTGTTAAACTGCATTGCTTTCATTGTTGTAACATAGGGACGACAAGGATCTAATGAAATAATTGCTCTTCCACCCCGAATAATTTTAAGCTCTCTTAAATGAAATTGTTGATAATTGAAAGGATTTTCATGAAAAGATCCCGCAACAGCCAAATTTGTGTTCATTGCAACAGCTATCCTTCTGATTGGGGCCTTATTGAAAAAAACATTTTCCTGAATAAACTGGTTTTGACGAGATGGAATGATAAAGGTTCTTGCTATAGTTTCCATGTAATTGTAATGAGCGGGTTCCCTTTCCAGATTCCATTGCAAACAATGATGATTAGGTTCAGCTACTAAAATTCTTCTTGTAAACAGTGAACAATCGACAATTTTCAGACTAACATTTGGATTATCAGACAGCATGTAAAAATTAGGTCTAGCTCGAATAAGTTTAATTCGAACTTTGGTTTTTGGTAGTGATAATTTTTCACAAGTAAACAAGTCAATGGCGAGCCTCCCATAGAGTGAAAAATTTATCCCTGTTCCCAGGGAATTTGCTCTATCAGTGAATGAATGCATATCAAATGCTTCAGGCTATTCTTCAAAACTATACCCATGACAAGCAAGTATTCCTTTATTGCTCACTGCTGACGAGTTGAATTCGTTCGATATCTGTGCCTTATGAGGATATAAACCATTGGCATTGTAAACCATTGTATTATTGAAATAAACTTCACAGTTAGAGAATAGAGAATGTAGTAGGTTGTTTACATACGTTAAGTAAGTTTGGGGTTCCTCATCTGAATCTTCCTCCAATTTTGCTTTATGTTCTGCTTTTTCTTTTTTAAAAGCTTCAAACAATCTTCCTTTGAATAATTGAAGCTTTAAACTGAGGTGGGTATCACGCATATCCAAATAAAGATTACGGTCCGTCTCAAATTCAAACTCAATACTGCTTTCATCTAGAGAAGTACTGGGAAATACTTCTTGTATGTATGATGAAATTATTGTTTCCAAAACTGGGACTTTATCAAAAATCTCCAAAGAAGAATTTGTAAACACTCCGTACCAAAAATGACTACTTTGATTTACACTCATTTTATCTTGTCAAAAATGTCTTTGCTAGAGCGACTGATTTTTGAATTACTTTTTTTTTGAGAAATGGTTCTTCTTGTTCTACGGTTGGATTTGTTTTTTCCACCTCCCAGCTGTTTTCGAACTGTTTTTGTTCCAACATCTTTTGCAAACGTTTTGAGTATTTTTCGTCCACTGACAACTTCTCCAATCTCTGGAGCAGCAAATTCAAGTAATTCTGCTCCGATTCCTTTTGCAGCTGGGACTTTACATTTTTTAATAAAGGGAATTGCAGTTCTCCCAAGACTTTGTGCAAGAGCACCAAAACCTCTTCCACGCTGTCTTGCATGTCCACGAAAAATAGGAAAATTAGCTGGACTTTGAGCAACCAATTCGTATGAAGTATAAATCAAAAATGATTATCCGAAATCTTGCGAAACAAGAGAACAACTCGTGTAATTCCTACGGACACAAAAGGAATTTTTTCACCCGTAGTATCCCTTATTTCTATTTTTATGCTGTTGAAAGAGTTTTTTAATAATTTTTTAAATTGTAGTTTTGTAAAGGATTGATAATTCATGTACTTTCCTGTAGATATTATGTCTCCATTTTTTACTTTGGAAATGAAAGGAATACAACGCAGTAATGGAGTTTTTGTATCGCCTACGATATTATATTCTATAATATCACTATAAATCATTAAGGAATGTATTCTTATAATGTCGTAAGATTACTGAGGATAATGTGGTTCTTTTCCTTTGATTAAAACACCAGTGTGATTTTGTTCTAAATCACAACAAAAATGTGACTCAAATCAGCACTTTGAATTATAATCACTGATTGATCCTCAGGTAAATGAATGGCAATTTTTTGTGTTATCTTATCTACTGATACAAAAATTCCGTTATATTCATAGTTTTGTGCGCCTATACGTTTTCGAACTTTGTCATTCATGGCTACAACTATATCAACAATACTTGGATACAATCCAGGTTCAATATGCATCGGTTGAATCTTTCTTTTTTCCTCAGGACTTTCTCGTCCATCTATGAAAGTAAACTTCCCCTCTGTAACGTTTGGTACAATGAAGGTTACGATATTTCTGAGATAGCAACCTCCCATTCTCCTTTTAGATGTATTTGTTCCGGTGGAAAATTTGTAAAGGAGCTAAGACTATTATTCGGATAACAATTAAAAGAAGCATTAGAAACTAGCTCAATAGTAAAAGAATCCATGACAACTGATCGATAGAAACTCAATTTAAAAAATCATTTACCACTAATCTGATAATTTTCTCAGCTCTTTTTCATAAATTTTTTCCAGAATTCCTTCTTTTTTGAGATCTTTGAATTGTATGTAGGAGGTTTTTTGGTAGATATTTTTGGTAGAAAATTTTATCTGTAAACTGTGGCTTGTATCCTTTTCGGAATGGAATATCATTTTTCGAAATTCTAACTCTATCACCAGTTTTGAATTTTGGTTTTGTATATTTCTTGAATGATTTGTTATACAATATTGATAAAAAATCACTGTTTTTCACATCTCTGGGAGATTTTCCAATTGATCGATTTTTGCGGCAGTTCAATGTAGAAACAAATTGCTGCAATTTGGGGACAAATTTTTCACCATGATCTTCAATGTAACAATATATTATATGTTTTAAAGACTGAATTGCTCTCTCTGCAAATGCAGCTTTTGTTTCACTCATTGTTGAGTAAATTTCAATGTCTTTCTCCTTGCAAAACTTTTTAAAAGTTCCCCCATATTCTGTTCCTTTATCAACCCAAAGTTTTTCAGGAGTGTTTTTTCGAGAAACCATTTTTTTAAAAGCTTGTAAAATGTCTTTGGCATACTTTGTTTTCATTGTTTGAACTCTGACAAATCTCGAAAAAATATCTACAGCAACTAATAAATACTTGAATCCATTGTTTTGAATAGTTAACTTGTCTACAAAAGCCAAGTCCATACACCAGATTTCATTGATATATTAAGAAAGCGCTTGAAGTCTTCGGAAAGACCTGATTGGTGGACCAAATTTTGTATACGATGTCTTGGTTTGTAAAAACTTTTCTACTTTCTTTTTTGATAAACCACTCGCTTTACTCATGTTTTGAATAGAACCGTACGCAGCTCTGCCCCTAGAATACAATCTGTTTAGTCATACTTTTTCAGATTTTGAAAGGGATCCAAGTTCCTCTATCTTTTGCTTTGGCATTCTTGTTAATAACAAGTTTAGGAGGAAGTTAAGTTGCTTCCAAAATAGTAAAGTAAATATCTGGAGAATCGGTATTTTTTCGCTTTAGTGCACACATAAAGTCTACAATAGATTCTTTTGTATCTCGATTATCTAATATAAAATTGTCTGACTGGCTGAGTTTAATTCTAGGAGAATTCAAAATTAAATCAAAAATATGCTTATTGTTGCTCGTTTTCAACCTCGCATTTACAGCACTGTAAACAGAATCAAAATTTTTTGGTACAATCTCCTCTTTTTCTTGCTTTTGTTCCAATTTTTGTTTTCTTGGAAGTGTACTTTGTGATTGATAAACTGAGTACGGAATTAAAACAAACTGTTCCATACTATGTCAATCGTTTAATGACAAAAGGGGTGATGATAGATATCAATTGTAACCCTTTAGTTGAACTTAAAATAAATCTTCTTTTGTGTAGAGGAGTTCTTTTTTGTGTTAGTTCTGAAATTTCTTTTCGATATTTTCCTACGTCTTCTTTCCAAAGATCTCCAAGCTCTCCTCTTAATAGGTTTACTAAACACTCGCTCAGAAACTGAATGAAATCTTTTGGGCAACTGAGAATGAATTGTTTTCGAAGCCTTAGGGAAATTTTTTGAAATATTGGAAGAATAGAGACGTATTGTGTACTCATTGTCCAAAAACTTTGTCTCTATTCCAGCTGGTGAGTAAAATTGTGTTGGAATTGAGCCTTTATTAGTGCAATACCTAAGTGAATCAACTGCTTTTGGGTTAAATCAATAAGTAAATGACCATAAGGAACGGATGTTGCATCTTGATACCACTCTTTCAATTGAGATCCTAGACCTACTTGTTGTCTTAATGTATTGATTTGTAAAACATCTCTCGGCGACTTGAACAAGACTATGTATGTATTTTGTAACTCTACATCTCTTCCTAATTTGCTTTGATGAAATAAATTGTGTTTGATGGATATTGTATTCAGCCCCCTGTGTCTCCCAGCAGTAGCAATTTTTACAAATTGTTTGGAGTTTGCAATTTCTTCATAAGAATCATCAAATATAAGCAAATACTTAGTTCCATAATTGGGGAGATTTTCAATCAAGTCAAAATCTACTCCTTGGATAAATTTAAGGTTTTTTCTTTGCATTTGACTATAAAGAGGTTGATAATGTTGATAAAAATAAAAAATTTTGTCGAATGCTGGTTGAAAAGTACCAATTTTCAACCAATCAAAAATAAGATGAGATTTTCCAGATCCACTTGGTCCAACTAGGAAAATAAAAATTCGTTCTTTGGTAGATATTATTTTATTCATAGCTTTGGAGAAGGTAGAATATAACCGACTGTACTTGATAAGATAGCTACCCAAACTGTTGTTTCTTCACATTATGTGGATAACATAATTCGAACGATTGCACATACTAGCATCAACACTGTAACAAAAAATTGGCACAAAAAAACTAAAAGAGATCTATTACATGTACGTCCAAACTATTTCCATGATTATCCTTCATGATTTTCTTCATCAAAAACAAAATTTCCTAAAATTACGGGCTTGTCACATTGATCGACCATCTTAACTCAAAAAAGAAAAAGTTGACAATGAATAATATGATTTACAATTTGTTTGAAAAACATCGAGTCCATGTTCCGTATGCAAATGCTTTTCTCTCTGCACAGTGAGGAATTTTTGCATGACGAAATGGGTAGTTGCTACACCTCCAATCATATTCTTCATCTTTGAATATCAAAAACTGAATTTTAGGGCAAGCGTAGTCATCCAAATTAATAATCTTTGTTTCCAAAAATTCTGACAGAATCTTACATTTTTCATAACCTTTTGCAAAAAATTCCGTTTCTGTGGCTTCTAGATTTTTCAATATTTTTGCAAGCTCAGTATATTTTTCGTAACCACTGCTCCAATTGATTCCATGAAGATGCTGTGTACACCAAAAATATTGGGATGTTGGTTTGAATTTTTTGGGAGGAAGAAAGGAATATCCTTCTGTTTGTCCATCCTTATAAACTCCTAATTCTTTCACTATATTGCTTTCGATACATTCAATATCCAAAACAACTAGACTCATTCTGTTAAATGTTTTCTCTGGAGTTTTTTGTTTAAAATGATTAACAATCAAACAATGGATATACTGATGAAGCAAATATTTTAACATAAAAACAGAAAAATAATCCAGTCACGTAACCAAGAAAGCATGAATTGGGGAGACTAGGTGCAACATAACATTACCCAGGACCTTTTTTGTAGTAGATTTCACAGATCCAGCAGAGTCATGTAGAATTGCATTTAGTCTAAAAATTTTGGAGTTTGCAAAAAAGTAATCCATACAGGAATTTCCGTATCCAATTAGTCCTCCAAAAGGAAATTTTTGGTCCATTTCTTTCAAATTTATGTCCGGGTCCAAAACAATACAGGTACACAGAAATAAAAAAAAAATTTTGTATTTGATGAGAAATCTTGCCTAATAGTCTCAAAAATTCTTAGAATTTCGTTCAATTTCTGTACGTTCAATGTCTACAGTGCATTCGTCAAAAAAGATACAAGATTTTTTGAAGGTCTCTACAGTACCTAGTAATGAAGGAAGCATATCAAGTAATTTATCATATTCTTCTCTTTGTAGTTGTAAAGATTGATTATTTTTCCATTGATTTCCGTTTTTATGATATTCTACAAGATCTATTTTTTTGGTATCAGATCGGTATCCTATGTGAATTTTTCTTCTACCATTATGCAGAGTCCACTCAAAGAGAGATATTTGTGAGTCTACGTCCAAATTCTGCAAGTTTGGTAATTTTTGTGATTCTATAATTGTTAGTGAAATTTTTTGGGACTTTTCTTCTAGAACAATATGAAAAAATCCCAAATTATTGTGAAGTTTTAAAAGTAAATTTCTTGAAAAACCAAAATTCCAACTCATACTGTTCACCACCAATACTAAATGAAAAATGGTTTTGAGGATAAATAGTTAAATTACAAGAAAAAAAAATTTATAACACAAATTATTGTACATAACAGTTCTCAACAAACATAAAGTCTCCCAAAATTTGGGACATTTCTTTGAATTCGTTCAAAGTATAGTTGACATAGGCAACTTGTTTCATTGCTTCATTCTCTTTTGCGTTGAACAGTCGAATCTGAATTTAGGGAGGTTTGTTAATAATGTACTTCTTGATCGTGACACGAACTTGTCTTCTTTTGTATGTTGCTATGTCATACACTTTGTTGCAGTTGGCAAGCTCCTGATCCATAGTTGACTCTTTGTCAGAAGTGAGTTCCAATATAGGAACGAGTCCAAAGTTTTCAGCATCGTGAATAAAGTATTTCTAATTGCTGAGATTAATTCTCCTTCTTTTTCACCAAGATAGACTTTCTGTCTTTTTTCGAGTTGTCCCAACTCATTTTTCTTGAATAGTTGAAAGCAGGGTTCAAAATAAATTTTCCCTTTGTAGGATTTTTGGGATCAAGCAAATCTCGCAATTGTTGTTTAATTTTTTGGGAATTCAATGTAATTAGGACTTGTGTCTTTTCTTGAGTACATTTTTGAAGGACAGACTGATCAGATGAAGAGAAATGAGAGAAATGATTTTGAGATTAAATGAAATTGGAAGTAAACAATATGAGTCATTCACCGAACCATGAAAGGAAATAGAACTATAATTAGAATTTTTGAGGGAAATTTCCAAATATGGAATTGTGTAGGTGTTAGTGTTCCTATATAAATCCACAATTCTCAGCAAAAATCATTGTTCCAGATGGCTGCAGCTATGTGTCAAGCTCTTCCCAGCTTTTATTCAGAGTATTGTCAAAAATCGCTATTTATTTCCGTTTCCAGTGATTTTTACGAAAAATATATAGTAAACAATAATTTTTGTGTCTCGACCCACAATTCTTACTGTTCTTTGGAAAATTGTAAGTTCCACATACTTCTGATTGGTTCATCTTTCGATCAAATTTTACAACGTTTGGGTAATTTTCATTTCACATACCAAATTATTGATTGTCTTTACACTCTGTACAAATACAGATTTTATTCGAATGTAATTTCATCAACTGGCGAAGTTTTCAATCAACTTGACCACGCTGTTCATCACAATTTGATATGGAAAGGAGCAGAAAAAATGCAAAGTGTTGCAAAGAAAAGCCTGTTACGCAAAAAATTCAAACGTCACTATTTATTTTATAAGCAGAAACTAGCTTCCACACAAACTATTGGTTCAGCTTTTCAGAAAGAGTTCGTAAAGTACAAAACTCAAAATATGAACATCTTTGTTAAAAATAATTGACTGTTTTATTGATGGTTATGGATTTGTAATTAGTGATCATGTCAATTTTTCAATAAAAAACTTCTGATAATCCATCTATTTTCTCTCATATGTTTACAAAATTACCATTATCTACCGAAAAAAAATCAACGTTGTCAAAAACATTTGCAAAAAAAATTTCAAACATGTAAGTAGATGTAATATTTCTTTTGATTTTCAAAAAGTTGCAAAAACATTTAAATTTTTTAAAAAGTTGTAAAAATGTTTCAATTTTTTTGACAAAATGCCAAAATTGTTTCATTGTTTCACTACAAATGCGAAAAGTGTTTCAATTTTTTCGCCAAAAACTCGAAAAGTATTTTACTTTTTTCGATAAAATGCAAAAAGTGTTTCAATTTTTTCGACAAAATGTGAAAAGTGTTTTACTTTTTTCGATAAAATGTGAAAAGTGTTTCAATTTTTTCTACAAAGTGCTAAAAGTGTGTACAAGATGCAAAAACCATTGGGTAACTTTTTACTTGTGTACAGCCTTTCTAGTGTTTTTTCCGAATATGTGTGCAAAAATTATTCGAGTTTCTTCAAATATGCGCCAGTTGGGAGCACTAAATTAAGTTCTGTTGTTTATCAGTGGTTTACCCTGAACCTCTCATCTATTCTCATAATTAAAATGAAACTGAAGAAAATAATTAATTACAGAAAACGAAGTCAATACCAAACAACATTTATTTACAAAAACATTTAATCAAAGAGCTGTCGAGCAGCAGAAGAGTTCTGAAGGTTCTCTATAGAACGCAGAGCTGGACGAGGTTCCATTGCTGGTGGTTGTTGTGGAGGAGTGTTTTGAGGCGTCATTGTTTCTGAGAAACCCTCATCTTCATCTATTGTGATGGGATTTTGGGCTGATCCTGCCTCCTCCCAAGGAAAGAGGAAGTCGTCGACTGGTTGAGCTACAAATCTTGAGTCAGGAATCTCGGGGTAGTTCATTCCCACATGATCAGAAACTTCCTCCATCATTTGCATTTAATCAAACTGGTTCTCTGTCATGGGAACTTGTGTCATATGATGCTCGTTGAAGTCCCTCCGCATCACTTCCACCCTGTGCCAGACTTGGATTGGGATGTTCATTCGGGCCAGAAAAACTCAAGATACTGTTTCTCGAACTTGAATATGTACTAGATCAGGCGAAAATTCTACAGAGTACATGAGATTGCTGTTTTGCACTGAGAAGATCATTTTTGAGCAATAAACTGAGTTAAAGAGTAAAAACAAGAAAGAGCTGAGAGAGGAGGTAGCTGACGGAAGATAAGTTGAAATTAAGGTATTTAGAGCTGAGAGAGGAGGTAGTTGACGGTAGTTAAGTTGAAAACAAAATGATTTTTAGTAAGGAGTTAGGAGTACCTTCAACTCGAATATGTGGGTTTGACCAATCAGACTTGGTTTTCATTATTTGGATTGAAGTCGTGTCCAATCAGATTTCAGCTTCTTTTTATGGGATTCGTGGATAAAAGTCGTGTCCAATCGGAAACAATGCTCCATTTTGGGTATTGTTGTTTCCAATCACAAAAATGTTCATTTTTGTTCTAGTTGTATCCAATCAGGGAAATGTTTAAGGACTTAAATCTTCCAAATAAGTAAAAATATACACAAAAGCAATTGCAAAAATAAATGACCAAAAGTTGTTTGCAGTAAAAAAAAGAAATATTGCTGATATAAGTAACAAAAGAAAGAAAATTAATAAAACTAACATCTCTGCAATTTTTTTCATCAAGTTAATTGAATTTTTTGTATGTAATCAATGAGAAATTGCTGATTTTTGAGTAGATAGTCAAGTTCTTTGATTTTGATGTAAATTTGGGAGGATAACTCAAAGTTGACGAATTTTTCAAAGCAAACTTTTGCTGGGGAGTTTTTACAAATTTGGGTATTGGGTAGGGGATAAAAAGAGTTTTTGATATATTATCGTACGAATTTTGATTAATTTCAAATTCTCGAGAATAACCAAAATTTTTTTCCTTGTGAGGTGTAATTCAGCCGTAAGTTTAAAACTTTGATACGCAATATGTGGATCAAAAGTAAACTCTTTGATTGAGTAAGTTTCTCTGAAGAGACCTTTACTTAGTCGGTTAACTCTGTTTTGCACAAAAAAGACGTCCAAAAAATTATGAAAAAAGTAAGAGTCAACCTCTATTTCATCAATAAGATAATCAATTGGAATTTTTTCCTTTTTCTTTTAACGTAACTCGAGGAAGCTCAAATGTTTTTTGATAGACATTTTTCAGATAAAGATTAAGGTTTTTTTTTTACAATAATAAACAGTTGACTTTTAGAAAATGCTGGATTCTGATTGGTTGATTTCCAACAAACAGTGTTACTAAAAGAATACTCAATTCTGATTGGTTGATTTTCCCCAAGGAACAGTAAATAAAACTTATTTCATTCTGATTTTCTTTACGTTAAAAGCAACCGCTCTATACTTTGTATAACTACTTGAAATAAATTTCATATAGTTTTAACAATTCAAAGTAAGTATAAAAAATTTTATATTTTTTTCTGGGATATTTTAAATCTCCCACTTCGATATGTACCAAGTTCTAATCCCTTTATATTGAGACTTAAAAATTCTTCCATTTTTAACATGCCATCGCTGAATAGAAATGAGAAAATGAAACGCGAGGATTGTGGTAAAGAGTACAGGAGGGCCGATGCGGCTCGACATCGCAAGAGTTGTGTGCGAGGAGTTATTTCTTGTCCGGAATGTAATTATTGTACTTACAACCAGCAAGAAATGAATTTCCATACGAGCAATAAGCACGTAAAGTCAATCCAAAAATCAACAAAGTGTGTATCGTGTGAGAAAGAATTTGTAAGCTATTATTTACTTCAACAGCATCGCAAGAAGGATCACGGAATGAAAGCTAGAAAAACGAGTGATTCTGTTGCTGATTTGAGTAAAATCTTTGGAAACGAGGAGGATAGTGATCAGCTACGAGATGAGTTGAATGCCTGTCAACACTTCTTGACAGATACTGAGATGGAAAATGGACGCCACAAAATATTAAATTTTCAACTTTCAAAACTAGATCCTAATCTAGTTAATGAAAACTGGATCAATTCTTTGAAAAACTTGATTGTGCAGCAAAAATCAACATTGCCTTGGGATTTGTGTTACGTAATGTAGAAACAAGCAAATATCGTCATTTCTACGCTCATGAAAATAACACACTCTTTGATAAATCTATACTACTTTGTACTAAAGCAGACAACTATACAGAACAAGGTCAATAAGCAAGATATAATTGAAATTTGTATACAAGAGAGACAAAATACGAAATGGCGATTCAAGCTGATCACTAATGTGACCATTTTTGCAGCCTTAGTAAAAAAACGTAAATGGGATGTCCAGATTTTGTGATTCCCGAACCACTTCTGAGGAATAACCATGTTAATTGTTTGATTTCGAATCAAGACACAAAACAACCATACACTGACAATTTGTGTTTGTTTCGAGCGCTTGCAGTTCATTTACATGGAACAACTGGTCTTGAAACATCCACTTCAAAATCTTTAACGAATTTCTGGAAAAATTGGGTTGTGATCCGAAACAGTTTCGTGGAGTTTCCATGGATAATCTACCAGTAGTTGAAGATGTAGTAGAGAAAAACATCTTTATCTACGATATCGACATTGAAGATGGAGAATTTGTATGAGAGAATTAGCTCGGAGAAGTATCGATAAATACGAGAACACAGTGAAACTTCTACGATACAACAACCACATTATTTACGTCAATAACATCGACAACTTCTTCAAATGCTTCCGATGCCCAACTTGCGATATATTTTTCAATGTATCTCAAAATTTCAACAAGCATCTCCTACGATGCAAAGATCGAATAAAAAACATTTACCCCAAAAATGTTTATACTTTACGAGAGACGTTATTCAAAAAACTGGATGGGTTCAATATTGAGTACACAAAAGAACAAACCTTATTCAAAAATGTCGCTATTTTTGACATTGAATCAATTTGCGTGCCATCCGAAGAACTAAAACCAACCGAAACAATAACTTGGATCGGGAAGCATGAACCCATATCAGTGTCAATTTCATCCAATTTGCTTGACAAACCCATTTTTTTGTGTGACAAAGATCCACAATCCCTCATTATTGACTTTGTAGCAAACTTGGAGTTGTTAGCCGAAAAAAATAAAACCGAAATGCAATCAAAGTGTCTGGAAATTTAAAATAACATCAAAAAGCGATTACACACAATTTTCAGCATACTTAATGAACGAGTTAGTTTCAACAAGATTGAAGCAAGAGAGTACGAAGATGAATGTATCGAGAATGAGGAAGAAACAGACGCATCCACTCACTTTCTCAGGATTCAAAAAAACCAATTGATTGATTTTATCCAACATCTAGAGAGATACACCAATACTCTACCAGTATTTGAATTCAACAGTGGTCGGTATGATATTAACCTAATTAAACCATACCTCATTCCCTACCTTATCAACGAAAAAAAAATTGAACCTTCAGTTATCAAGAAAGCAAACGACTTTGTTTCCTTCAAATTTGGAGATGTTCAGCTTCTGGACATTATGAAGTTTTTGGATGGAGCTACTACCTTAGACTCTTTTCTAAAAGCTTACAAAACCAGTGAGCTGAAAAGATACTTTCCATACGAGTGGTTTGATACTCCGAACAAGCTTGATGAACAACAACTACCCTCGTATGATGACTTCTACAGCAAACTGAAGAATAGTAACCCTCTCGATAAAGAGTTTGATGAGTATCAAAAACTTCCTAACACTGGGATAACTGAAAAGGAAGCCTTGAAAAAACTCGGTCTCAAAACCAAACCAGCTACGGGATTGGAAAACTACAACTACCTTAAATCTATCTGGGAACAGGAAAAGATGACAACATTATGCGACTTTCTACGATGGTAAAACAACAAAGATGTTGTTCCTACCCTTGATGGTATGCAGAAAATGATTGAATTTTATCATGACAAAGGGATAGATATGTTAAAGCTCGGCTGCACACTACCGAATCTAGCCAACATCTGTCTACACAAATCAACCGACTATACGTTTTACCCATTCTTTTCGAGTGATAGTGATTTTCTTGAAAAAATACGGGAAGATATGAACGGTGGTCCATCAATTTTTTTCACAGGGAAAGCAGTAGTAAATGAAACCTTTATTCGAAAATCAAAAAATTTGTGTAAATCAATCGTTTGGATTGATGCTATTCAACTCTATCGTTATTCTATGTGTCAGGATAGGCCCACAGATTTGTATACGAGATGGGACTACGATGAAGAAACACAAAAATTCAAGGCAAGGCAAAATCGAGTTCGAACATTTAAAATATGGCCATCTCATACTTTCAAGCAGCCAGACCTGAATGTAAAATTGAGAGTTACTACACTACAGGAAAACTGATTGCTTTAGTGTTGATGGTTATTGCAACCATTGTAATACTGTCTTTGAAGCAATGGGTTGTATTTCCATTTTTGTCCTCGTCAAGAAGCTAGACCGAGCCTAACTGATGATGATATCAAACGAGGAACCAAGAAAAGAGAAATGGATGAGCTTCGAAAAGATTACATTCGAGAAAAAGGATACACTAGAGAAGAAATGTGGGAGTGTAGCTGGTAGGATCAATTTAAAAACAACGTAGACGTGAAAAATCACGTTAGAACTCACTTTCCCTTCAAAAGACCTCTTTCTGCCAATTCACTAGTGCAAAATATTAGAAATGAAAAATTGTTCGGCTACGTGCAATGCGATCTGAGTGTTCCAGATGAGCTTAAAGCAAAATTTTCCAATTTCCCTTCTATTTTCAAAAATATTGATGTTTCCAGAAACGATATTGGTGAATATATGAAGACAACGCGGAAGAAAACGATTTGTTAAAACAATTGCAAAGACTGTTGATATCGAGCTTCATATTGACCAATGGAACGCTGATCACACCACTTTTCAATTTTTACTGGGATCTAGGACTATAGTGTACAAAAATTCATCGTTTTCTACAATACACACCGCATAAAGTATTCAAGAGTTTTGTTCAGTCTGTTGTTGATGCTAGGCGAGCCGGCGATGAAAATCCATTATCTGGCGTAGTAGCCCAAACAATGAAACGTCCAGGAAACAATTCCTACGGCTATCAAATAATGGACAGATCAAAACATACAATGACAAAATATCTTGGAGACAAAAAAACCCACAAAGCTATCAATAACCAATTCATCAAGAGACTTAATATCGTAGCTAAAGATTTGTATGAAGTGGAACTTGTTAAATCTACTATAGAGCATCGTGAACCAATTATAGTAGGATTCTTTATACTACAGTATGCCAAGCTGAGAATGTTGGAGTTGTTTTATAACTTTTTCGATGAATTTTGCGATTTAAAAAAATTCGAAGAACTCGAAATGGATACAGATTCCCTCTATTTGGCTTTGGCAGAAGAAGATTTAGATGATTGTATCCTTCCCAGCAAGCGAGCAGAATGGACTGAAAGGCGAAGCAAGGACTGTCGAGACGATTTCAGAGCAGATGCAAAAAACAACTTTTTTCCCCGTACTTGCTGTTCTAAACATAAGAAACATGACAAGAGAGAACCAGGATTGTTCGAGGAGGAGTTCAGATGCACCGAAATGTTATGCCTGTGTAGTAAAACCTATTGCTGTTACGATAGTAAAAGTCAAAAGTATAAGTTTAGCAGTAAAGGTCTGAACAAACGTGCATTAGAAGACTCTGGAGATGAACCAATGGCAAAGTATCGAAAGAACTGGATGAGGCAGTGAATTTGAAGTCAACGAATAGAGGATTTAAAACGATTAACCATGCAGTCGCAACTTATGAACAAACTAAAAAAGGACTGAGCTTATTTTACCCTAAACGGAAGTTGAATGTGATGGAATACATTATAAACCTCTAGATTTGTAAGAGATTTTGTAGTAAAATTGTATACGATGCTGTGAATTAATATATTTTCTCTGTAATTAATTTTTTTTTGAAAAAACTCTTTTTAAACGCTACGTTTGGGTTAACATTATAATGTTTTTTGATTAGAAAAACATTTACAATCTGGAAAATTGGCTAAATCGAGCTCTAAAAAACTCGGGTGCCAAAGTTTTTTTGAAACTACCATCTGAAACCTTACCATCTTACCATCTGAAACCTAAGATCGTAATACATTAGAAATCCTATTCCCTAATGAGTTCTCAATTCCCTACAATGAATTTCTTATACATAGGGAAATCTATACATGGGAAATTTGGGCGCCGAAAAAAAACTTACCATCTTACTATCTGAAACCTCGTATCTTAATACATTGGGAAACCTATTCCCTATCTTAATACATTGGGATATTCATAGCCTATGTTAATACATAGGGTGCGGACCGGATACTCTATAGCCTATGTTAACACATGGGGGTCCGCACCCCCCCCGGCTGACTTCATCCAACATATACTACTAATTCACTTAAAAGATAAATTCAATAGATTAATAGACAAATTACAACAATACGATATAGATGAATCTAAATGTAATTTGCCCATAGAACTAATTCAAGTAATTTTCTCGAAAACAAACAGAAAATACTTTACAAAAGCTGGCTTGAACAGTGCATACAATCAATTGCCACTAGATGAACAATTAGGACGCTTAACACAATTCGTTATTGGAAATCAACAATATGAACTTAATAGACTTTTCTATTGAATTTCCATAGGACCAGCAGCATTCTCAGCATTTATGAGTAAATTATTTCGACCACTCAGTCATAACATGTTTAGACGATGTTTTCATGCAGTAAAAAACTAAAAACGAAATATCTTTTGTATTAGGTAAATAACACCAAAAACTACTTAAAGAAAACATGAAAGCAGCCTCAGACAAATCACATTTTTTCCCCACTCGTGATAAATTCCTTGGACATATTTTTGAAGGCAATACAATAACTCTATTAAAATCCCGCATAGACACAATCATAAAGCTTCAAACTCCTCAGATCAAAATAAAATCTCAGAATTTTTAAATGAAAACGTCTATAAAATGCATTATATCTCAGACCATTTTATAACATTCACAGACAACAAAACAATAAAGCTAAAGTATATACTCTCACAGAATATAAATTTTTAATACTTGGATGAAAACATCCAATAGTTCTTTTTACAGACCATAAACCTATACTTTTTTTATTTACACAAAAATCAAACCCAAACCACAGAGTTTATAGTTTTCAAATAATTTTAATGAAATTCCTAAACCTACTTATAATTTGGACTGCAGAAAAAATCTTGCATTGCCAGACACACTCAGTAGAAACACACCACCTGAATTATTAACAAGAAAAACAACAGTAGAAATACCACAAAATATTCAGTTTTTTCTTGCAAAAGACGAAACATCACCACGATTAGAATGCAAATATGCAGTAAGCACTGACGTTGAAAATGCACAAAATTAAAAACTTACAAGCTTTCCTTTATGTTTAGATTGCCAAATTAATCACTACAAAGTAGCCTTATTGGGAAACTCTACATTTAAACCGATACCATATTCATCATGGATCAAAAATATAACACAACAAAAATCACTTGGACAAAAAGTAAATAGGACACACCTATTCCCTTTAATAGAAAAAAAAATCCAACTGATAGTAAAAACTTATCAGGACCCCCAGATATCGATTCAAAATACACAATAAATCAAGTTTTTAACATGTGACCCTAGATAAAATACCTCTTTCTAAAATAGAAATTGAAAAATTATTTCTGCCAACCACAGAAACATTTACACTTGAACTACTACAAAAATACCAAAACCTTGACCCAGTCATTAGACAACTAAGGTCTTGGCATAACTATAAAACAAAACCCACAAAAGCAGACATCACAATTCTAGAAAACGAAACACTTCTTAGATACTTCAGAAAATTTAATAATACATCTATAAACGAGAATACCAATATTTTAGAATACCAGATACTGAATTAAAACACTTTATTTACCGCTCAGTATGGTACTTCTAGCCTTGCACATTTCACATTCCTAAAACACAAAAAGACATGCAGGATCAGAAAAACCATACTCCAGTTTTTTCCAAATTTTTTAATTTCCAAATGAACCAATTTGGATCAAAGTATTAAGCAACGATTGCATAATATGACAGTTAAATAAACCATACCCACATCAGTAACAAATAACGGAAAAACAAGGTTTGAAAAGACAAAGTTTATATTTTAACCACAGAATCACATTTGATATAAACGGACCGATATCACCCTCTTCAGAAGAAAACTCATATATAATGGTTATAGTTGTTGCATTAACACATTATGTCGCACTCAACCCGGTTCCTCATTGTAGTGCCGAGTATGCCTATACAACAATTTACGAACATTGGGTAGTAAAATTTGGATTACCAGAATTCCTTGTCACCGATTATGACACTGAATTCGTAAATAATGAAATCATCACATTATGCCATCTATACAACATTAAACACAAACAACGAACGTCTCATGCCCCCATGGACTAATGGTTTAGTCGAAGGAATAAACCGTTCACTACAACGATACGTCAGATGTATCATAAATGGAAATGATACAAAATACACTGAATGGTCAACAGATGTAGAATTATTCACCTTAGCTTATGTTTCACAGATAACAACAAGCTTAGGACTATCACACTATGAAATTTTTCATATCAAAAACCACGGAAACCAATAATGTTCACAGCAAACTCCTCAAAAAACACACAAGGTTATTTCCAACCTATAAAAGAATCAGTTTTTTATAATCGACCATTACATACACACGATGAAGATCATTCTCATCACCCACAAACCTTAAAATTAGCTTCCGGCACACATACCGAATGGATTATAAACAGTGATAAAAAACACAAAAAAAATATCAAAAAATAGCCAAAAAACTAATACAAAGACAAAATGTTCAATCCCAAATAATTTCAAGATTAACACCAGCTACAAATCTAAAGATCGGAACGTATTTCTTAAAACCAAATTTTCTAACACAAAAAGTAATATCCAAAAAATTACAACCAATCCAAAAAAGACCATTTCAAATCATTGAAAAACTCACTGATGTAACATTTAAATTTAATGATTCAAAGAAAAAGGAATTTTTTTATCATAGAAACAATCTTTCACCCTATTACCCAAAAGAATACGCTCTTCGCAAACTAACACAGTTATACTCCTTTACAGGACTCAAAGTTCTCCACAACAACTCAGACAATAATGAAAAACAAACAAATGATGCAAATTGTTCAACAGAATTGTTAGAACCAAAAATAAAGAAAGAAAAAACACCCGACTAAAATCTTAAGAAATAAGCAATAAACAAATACCTCAGAAACAAAGAAAAAATCGAAAATAGGTAGAAAAAAATTTACCACAAGAAATAAAAGAAAATCTCAGCAACGGCAATCATCGCGACTTAGAAATCAACCACGGAAAGATTACAAAACATTCATTCCACAATCTAAAATATTGAAGAAAGTTGAATTTCGAAAACACCCTTATAATTAATTGATCATTTTAAATTTTTAAAACATAATAAATCTTTCTTCTCTTTTCTAAAATTCATGCTGACACTCTTGAACAACTAGAAAAATTTTAGCCAATAAGTAACCATTTAAACCTTACCCCATTCTGACACCACTTCTTTAGCCGACACTTTGCAGACTTCAAATAAATATATAAAATTATAACGCTATAAACTGGAAGACCTCCAGGTCAAAAATAAGCAACAAACTCATATTTGACAACCGAATTAAATATAATCAAAATATCAAAACCCTCCCCTATCAACTAGTACAAATATCAACCAAATTGTCGCAACTTACACTCCAAATTTCCCTTAAAGAAAAATATTAAATTTGCCTAAAGAAAGAATAGGACATGATCATTTAGCCTAGAGTACGAATAACTCCTTAATACCCCCGATCATCCCATAAATAAAAACAAAACTAGAAAGCAAAACTAGAAAGACTTGCCCCACCAAAAAATGCCTATATCCAACCCAATTGTCAAAAATTAGTAAACAATCCGACCACACTCAAATTTGGCCTCGAAAAAGAAAGAAAAAAATTCGGCAAGAACGAATCATTTCTGAAAGGTTTGTTGCACAATCAGTTAAATTTTTTATTATAGACACCTTCGAAAAATTTCTCATTCTCTTCATACTTTTTTGCTGTTTTTGCAATTTTTTATTCACTACAAAAAGCCTTGATGACCTCCTCAAGAACGATATTTCAACAACTATCTAAATGTTAAGATATCTATTCAACAAGAAAGACATTTTTCTTCTCTAGGTGATATTTTTCACTTTTTTAGTCTCCCTAATATTGACAATATGCAAATGTATAAAAAAAGGCAAGAACAACCTAGCAACAATACTTTTCATCAATTTCATAGAAGCATATTATAATCAACATAAATTGTCTTCGTAAGTAAAAATTTAAAAAACTTTTCAAAGTTGCTAATCAACAACCAACACAACAAACCCCACCGACTACGACACTCCAGGAATCTCCAACAACACCAACATACAGTCAGACAAATAACCCCAAATCAACAACACGTATTTCATTTCAAGAAAACCCATACACATCTGAGGAAAGACACGAATTTTTATCAGAACCTTTAGTACCTGTAGTTCGTCACGCACCTCTAAGCGAACCACAATACGAAGCAATATACATTATTTACCCTTCTCTCCAGCAAGATCTTAATAGAACAAGACAACCTAGTTAAAACCAAAACCAAACATCTACAATAGATAGACAAATCATTTATCCAGGACGTAATAGAATTTTACAACTCCCAGAGATCATTTCTATATACCCTCATCACCAACTCCAAACCCTTTAGTTGTTTCCAGTAAAACAATTCAATGTACCCCTCCACCATTACAATCTACCTCATAACAAAATACTCCGAACATATCATCGGATTACCTACGATCAACCCCCACATCCGAAAAAATTCGTGAAAATCCCTTTAACCCCCAACTTCAACACAACGTCTCTCACATTGGATGACACAAGCTTTCACTCAAGGTGAACCAAACTTGGTAAACGACCCTATAGAAATCTCATCGGATACGTCTTTGTCATTACCAGAAACTTTATCACTACCTTCAACCCCTTCCACAATAAATCAAACCCCAACAACAACCTTTCCTCTAAATTTTCCTACAAACTTTAACGATAGATATAAGGAAGATTTAACCAATAAAATTCCCCTACAATTAGATTGGAATACATTCGTAGAACCCCCTCCTTTATTTGGTCAACATCTTGATAGTAACAGACTACATAATTGGGCACTCAACAGATTACAATATAGACACCATATTCACAAAGATATACAGGAACACAACATACAAATCCTTGAACAAGACAATTAAATACCTAATTTTGAGATAACAATAAAATTAAACAATTTAGTACATCACCCTCTCCCCATAGCTCCACCAAAAATAACAGCTCAATCATTACCTCCCCCATGTATCACAACAGAAATGATCTATTAATACGATAGATATACAAAAACGACACTTGGACACATCACATTCTGAAAACAATATTCAGGACTATCCTACACATGTATTTTTAATTTTTTTTTGCCTCCAAATCTTCCCTCCTCTTATTGTTTCAGAACCAATACATCATAAAAACCCTTTCCCTCGGACAGAACCTCAAGATTTATTAGTCACACACTATGATTGGCAAGAAAATGATCATACATATATAACCAAGTAACTCAATGCGAATCCGAACCACAAGAAAAAGAAACAACGAATATAGTAGCAACACTTTATTCAAAAGCCCGAGCTACAACCTTAACAGGATACAAATTCACAGCAACATTCTCAGAGAAAAAAGTACATTGTTCCCAAGTCTCAAATGGAAACAAAAATAGACTCAATCTCGAATCTTTCTGTCAAAACAATATAGACAGACTTTTTTTACCTTGACACTGAAGATTGCAAAAACGAACTTCAACGATTAAAATTAAAGGCACAAACCGAAAATTGTTAAATTTTCAAGTTTTTCCAGAATCTCCACTCCAAGCAGAACTTGAAAGACACCAAGGTCATACAAAATTGGACAATAAGTACCCGTTCCACGGCGCACATGAACGATTAAATTATGATCTCCATGATAAAAATTGATACCACACATTGGAAAAAACACATCTTCTAATTGCAAAGCTGACACAAAAAACAAAGGATATCAAGAAATGATGTTTTTTGATTAGAAAAACCAATTGGAAAAATTACAATTAACACGAGATTTAAACGACTGCACCATATTATATCAAGAAATACGATTACCTTGCAAAAATCACCAAGGTTATTGCGATACAACCAGAATACAAGCAACTATTGTTTGATTCCCATGAGACATGCGTACCACATTTCAAATTGCAAGAATACACGCAAGAATGATAAAACTTTGTCAAAAGTAGTTATTGAATCAATCCCTTATGATAAAGTAAGCCCTGATAAAATCCAACAGAACAATGATCGTTATAAAAAAATAGATCGAATAGAAAAAAAAATTGACACGTTTTCAAAACTACCCCGAAACGGAACTCGCTTGCAAATATAAAACTCCACTTTATAAAACACAATACTCAGAAACTCTTGTCGAATACAAAAAATTTTTTGACATGCACACAGAAAAGTTACTAAGTAACCCATATCCAACGCATCACATTGAAAATGACAAAAAATCATATATCCCACTAACATTTCTGAAAAACTGGTTAAAATACTGGTGGAAAACTTTGCCTACAAGACAAAAGCAGCACACGTTTACAAGAACTATCACTCATGAACAATACCTGTTTTGGTGCTATTTACTTAGACATAAAATTGGACCATAAAAAAGATGAATTTTTCAAGAAATGTCAATATCAGAACTAGAAACGCTTCATCACTTATGTGAACTTGAACGAACACAAACTTTACAATCACTTGCACTTGCAGTATTTAAAATACCTGATGCAGGAATTTATTATCAGGGAACAGATCAAATTTTATAGACTACGAAGGAAATATATTATGGTATTACAAATGTACGAAAAAAGTATCACCATTATATGTTTTTGAAGATAAAAGATGTTACAAAAGAATCCCTATTTTCTTCAAAAATAAAGTACATTTTGTTGACACACTTTCAATACGAACATTATTTTGGGATACAGCCATTCCATGTGGATCTGAAACAAGCCACAATGTATGTTGTACAGCTAAATCCAGATGAAGATAAATACTATCTTCTCACACCATATCCTACACTTATGTCATCATTAAATAAATTTTCATCAGAAAATATCAGAACTTTTGCTAGAAACCCAAAAACAGATTTACGATCATTAGGTATATACTCTAGATCAGATATACAACATCACATCCACACACAACAATTTCAAGAACTTCTTACAAAAATGGATACAATACGAAGACAATCCATTGTCCAGAATTTAAGAAAACATGCAAAAACCGCAGGATTTTCAGAAATCTATACACAATACTACAGTGGATATTTTAAAGATCTAAAAGATTACGTTTATTTAAACGGTAAAAAATGCCGTCCACAAGATATTCCACCTATTAATATTTTTAGTTTTCTAAACGTAAATAATGAACTTCTCGACTTTTTAGGATGGCCTTACTACATCTTAGAAAGATTAACTATATTATACGCAATGTTTAATTTTTTGGATTTCTCTTTTCATTATCAAAAGTAATTCATAACATATGGGCAATACAAACAAGCAAGTGTAGCACGCATTTTATTCGCAGGATTTTTTGAAATGTTTCTGACCTCAATTAACAAAATTTTTCCAGACGCTCAATAAATGAATACAACAAAAAGCTATCAGCCTCACCAAATGCAAATGATAATTCACAAGACAACAAAAACACAACACCTACTGCACCACAATTACACAATTTACATTATAACCAACCGTTCTTTTTAGTACAACGAAACTATAGAAATACAGCCGTAACAGAGCACATCTCTTCAAGTCATAGCTACCCACAAAGTCCAGTTACTCAATAATAATAGCCCATCAACCAAATATAGGAGAATTATATGAACAAATCATGGAACAGCCACATACCACTTATTTCCGTTCTCAGAACAACCATCTTTTTAGCCCACGATGAGCCGCCAGATTGGATCCCTCAGCCGTTCCCTTTCTTACCCATCTAATCTCCAACGTCAATCTCCCAACATATCAATCTCTGATCTCACTCCATCTCCTGCATCATCATACACTAATAATTCACCACGCATGAATTCTGATGATACGTTTACACACACAGTTTTTCATGCCATCTCACAATTTAACAGTTCTGATATTGAAACTCTAGATGAATTTCAAAATTCCGAGCCCAGCACATCCACTTTTTCGCAACCCCCCTTTCGCCCGCTCCGCACACCAACTTCCAATGAACCTTCGCCAGCCCCTTCTTCCCATACTGACGCAACCCTAATTCTCTCCCCGATGACCAGCGACCCACCCGACCCCCCTAGCCCCGTTAATGAAGAACTCGAAAACTTACTTGATAATTTCATAACCTTACAACAACAGCTTCAAAATCCTAACACAATAAAAATTCATCACTTATTGCAGTCCATTACATCCTCCGAATCCTCCAACCCAGCATTTACAATTGAAGAAACCTGAGCCCACCGACTATTTGAACGAAAACATCCCAATACCCCAATGCTTCCCAACCCCGACCTCCTCGAATGTTTTCCGTTCATCCACTCCACACTTACACGAAAGAAATTCTACAAATGTGCTTACCATTCTTCCCACACTTACTACTAAAATACCAACACCGATCAACGAAAAAACGTTGACGAAAATGCCCTGTTTCTCACACTTTCATGGACATCATATTACCAATTCACTAACCCATTATAACTTCCCTTATGTAATAACCAAGAAGACAATGAATTATGTCAAACTCGACTACAACAACTAACCACAGCACTTCATGAAAAATAATTCACAACCATCAGACTAACCCAAACACCAAATAGGTTTGTTGCACAAAAAGCAAACTGATTCGCAATTAACCACTATGATCACGTTATATATTTGCACGTTATATGGAAGATACATTTTTAGAAGACAATACAAATGCTAATCCCCAACTAGCTGAAATTTTTTAAAATAAAATCTCAATATATATTTGTCATTAACTGCATGAAAAAAAATGTGATAATATTATATCCAAAGCACTTCGTGCCACCAAAGCCTACGATTTCAATTTAAGTAAATTTAATCATTTCTCATTAACTTTCAATTTTCTAACACCAAAAGAACTTACACTGCTCACACCAATTAACATTACACACTAAATAAACTCACACATACAATTATTATAAATTATCCAACACCACTACACAACTATTACACTATCACGAAACCCACAACATCGATTCACATTTATTAATTCCAAATATGCTTCACCATTCTTCTTAAACTTCTATGGCATCTCCTACAAACTAAATACAACATCCGCTTGCTTGCTAAACTCCTATTATCATCGGACACAATTCACAATGTTTTCCCAAATGGATTTTTTGCCGACGACGATCCTCAGTAAGTATAATTAAGTATTCTTATTTAATAAATTCCAAACACAACTAATCATTCTTTATAAATGTTTAACATTTTTTTTGTAGATTTCATCACTCAATCATCTAAAAGAAACAAAAATAAATAAAAATACTGGAAACTCTTTTCTATACTTTTAAATTCAGTTTAACAATTGCAGTATGTATTTAAAAGCAGTAAAATTGACCTTAAAAGCAGTAAATTTTTGAGTTTAATCATCTAAAGCAGTAAAATCTCCCTCTACACAGCAGTAATTTCATAAATTTAAACCCCCTAAAGCAGTAGAATTAAATTTTTGTTGTAGTAAAATCTTAAAAAATTGCGAATGAAATAAAAGGGTACTAACATTTTCCATGACGTTTCTTTTATAAATTTGAAATCATTCACTCGTCCGAAAATCACACTCTCTTTCCACAATCGCACAGCTCGCCCACGAAGAATAGTGTTAATAATGAATTTTAAGTTTCAACTTTCACTGATAACAACTCTAACTAGTTTTCACACGTTTCAAACTTTCCTTTAACCCGGTTGAAAAGAATTATATAGTAAACTGAAATAACCAACGCAGCTTACTAACGTCACAAACTACAAACTAATAGCATGTCTAAGAAGGAAAATCCCACAGTACTCAAACCAGATTAAAACCAAATTGAAAACTGGATAAATTATTCTTTTGAAAACCAATTTCAAGTTTCACCACAACCAAATAAAACACAAAAGAGCCCGAAGAACGAGCAGGAAAAGAGATGACCACTCAACTTCATTCCAACTTTGAAATGGCAAATCTTTTTGATTTATTGCTTAAAGTCACTACCCTCAAAGGATTTATGGTATGGACAACATGGCAGTAAAGGAAAACCATTGAACCAGACCAATGACCATCTCGATGTTGACTTCACGTACCGATCCACGTACAGACTAGGAGATATGAGAGTAAGATTAAGATCGGCATTAGACAAAGAAGTTGCTTAAATCTATCCGGCCGAAAATAATATAGTGTTACGAGCAGACGGTGTACCCTATCTGAATTTACTCTATGAGTATAACCAATAGGTCATAACTCAATACTTCTCGGATTTCTTTCAGTTCGGCTTAGTTTTTCCTGAGGAGCAGATTTTTGGATCGTGGT
The DNA here is from genome assembly GCF_963678635.1 of Symsagittifera roscoffensis. NCBI lineage: Eukaryota > Metazoa > Xenacoelomorpha > Acoela > Convolutidae > Symsagittifera > Symsagittifera roscoffensis. The sequence goes on along the minus strand of NC_087065.1, from coordinate 15,016,131 downwards.
TTGATTCCTAAATTCTGAAGAGGAAGTGATTGTATTTTGAATCATGCAGTACCATAATTTGCTTGTCTAGTTTTCCAAGACATCGGTAAATTTTGCTTCTGCTTCATAATCTTGAAATCTTTGGCAATTTTTGAATCCGAGTTTACGTCGCAATCTTAAAAAGTTCATCATTACACTGTCATTTAAACACGGTGCCACACAAAAATCAAATCTAAAAAAGTTTGCAAACTAGGGAAATTGAACATATTGTGTGAAAGTTCAAAAACAAAACAATTGCGTTTTCTCGTTGAAACAAAATGTTAAATGAACTGGAAAAGGTTTTCTGATTTGCTCAACTAGATAAAATTTCTTGGCAAACCTAATGCACTTTTTAATCTCTTACGATGAACCTTCGTAAGCATCAATTCGCTGTTGTGAAGGTGCGGGTGGAAACATCAATGGTCTGTATTCGCCTCTGCAATACTTTTCAAACAGTTACCGACCTTCCAATAATAATTTATCAGTAATTTCTTTCCTTTCTTCTGCCATCTATTCTTTTTTTTCGGCGAGCCAAAAAACCAAGCTGAAATCAAAATCATAATCAAACAGAAAATATCAATCATAGCAATCATAGCTAAGGTGACTGCTGTTTTTTTGCGAAAAAAGTATCAAATCAGAGAAACATATTTAACAAAAAATTGAGATTTATTTTTTCTGCGAAATTCCCTCAAACGCAAGATCAAACGCAAACCATCGTTAATTTTAAAAGATTTCTCATCCAAACAAGACTGCTCGTATATCAGGGCAGATTCCTGAATGTTCCGATTGTCCCTTAATTCATATCCAAACATTTTTGGGAAAAAGAAAAAATATTGAAAACCTATACATTTTGAGCAATATCAAGGTGTACAATTCTCTTGTCGTACGAAATTAATACGACCAACTAGATATCTTCTGTTCAATTTGGAATGATTTTGTTGTGCAGAATAAGTCGCCACCCATGAATAATTTGCATTACGCTCTCAGCATTATGAATAAACTCTTCAAAGTGCGCTTAATTTAGTCCAGAACATGGAACATTTAGCAATTTTCAAACCCCCAATTTTATTGTTATATACACTATTGCGACCATATTTTGATTTTTCTAGACTGTCACGACCAAAACTGAGTTTCAACCAATCGTCGCGACTGCAGTTTGATGTTTCTAGACTTTGCAAATCGAGCGCGACCCAGGAATTATATCATTGCACTTTTATTATCACACTTAATTCAACTTCAGGTCATCGCGAATTTTTTTCAGACTTACTTATTTATTAATTTCAATGCGTAAGCAGCTACTTATCCCAACCCAGGAAAACTGATCGAAATTAGAACAGTGTTTTCTTCGCACAATTTTTTTTCATCGAAAATTTTTCAGACAAGTTAAAAACTAGTGACAAAAACTGGAACTTATATTGATCAGAACTGTTTTGCTTTGTTTCTTTAAGAAAATGTTAGAAAGTTTGTAGGAATGACTGGAGGGTTTTCTAAATTTACAATATGTAAAGGTGATCATCACATTTTTTGGATAGTAAGCTGATATCTTTGTGTTGTTGTGCCGTAAAGTTCTACTTGGGTTCTGAAAACTCAAGGCTTTTTTCAGGTATCAATTACACTCACTTTAATTTGTCGGAGTTTTGAGAGTCTTCTGAGCGTATAATTCTGTAGTAATCGATACTTTTCTTCTTCTATCTACAAGCTCAGAGAAAACCCTACAGGGTCTTTGATTGAGAACCAGCACTGATCAGCATTAAATGATAAAATTTCTAGCTGTGTTGACTAATATTCTGATTAATAAAACGAAGCTGCCTAAAAATTGCAAATGAAAAACTTTAAGCGTTTCAGCAGACCGTTTTTTAGCAGACCGGTCTTTTGGCAGACCCAAAGAAATAAAAAGTCAAATCATAAAGCTAAACAGCGCCTGAATCGTTGTTTTCCGATAATTTTGATAAAAATTACGCAATAATTGTGATCGAAATGCTAACTAACCTTTTTTGATCAGAATTTTTATTACCCTCTACAAACCAGTGATGTATTAAGCTCAAACTTAAAAACATATTTACCTTTGATCCTTTTATTGATAAATTATAGGGTTTGAAAAATTGCCAATTTTGTGCTTTTAATGAGTAAGAGTCTACTGAATCCGCTCGTAAATCTTTTCGCATTGAATTGAGGTGAGATATTTGATGTTTAATACTTTACTAAACGAGTTTAACAAGAATAGTTGTCATACAATGTATATCTATCGTATTTATATATTACTTCAGCTGTTATTAATGGTGGTGGTAGCGATTGAGCTGTTATATTTGATGGACCTAATGTATATGGGTGTTCTACATTATTATTAAGTTTGACTGTTATATCAAACTTTAATTGAAGACTGTTTTGTTGGAGTATTTGAATGTTATGCTGTCGAATATCTTCGTGGATATCTTGTCTATATTGTAATCTAGTGAGTGCCCAACTGTGGAGTCGGTGGCTCTCGTGATGTTGTCCGAATAATGGGGGAGGTGCTACGAAAGTGTTCCAATCTAATCGTAGGGGTATATTCGTTGATTGTTCTCTGTATCGAGCGTCAAGGTTATTTAGGAAATTTAAAGGGAAAAATGTCGGTGAGATCTGACTTAATGATGGTGTTCACGGGAGTGATTATGTTGCTGGTAACGATGATAGCGTTGTATCAGAAGAAATATCTATTAGTTCAATTACTATGTTCGGTTCTTCTTGTGAGTAAGATTGTGTTGTCCAATATGGTGGTCGTTCGGTGGTGTTGGGGGGAGGGGGGTTAAAAGGATTTTTACGGATTTGTTGCGATGTAGGGGTTGAACCTAGGTAGTCGGAGGGTATACTTGAGATGCTATGTTGTGAAAGGAGTGTAGGAGTTTCTGGTAGTTTACTGCTTGAGGTTTCTGAGGTAGTTGATGTTGGTGATTGGGGTATATCAAAATGAACTCTGGGGGTTTGAAAATTTCTATTTCTTCTTGGATGTATAATTTGTCTATTTATTTCAACTGTATTTTGATTTTCACTTATATGTCTTATTCGATTTAAGTCTTGTGGTAATGTGGGGTACAAATTACATGTTGATTCACTTAGGGATGCTTGTCGCTGAACTGGTTCTAGTGGTTCGGATAAGCGGGCGTGTCGTTCTTCGAAAGTGTACGGGTTATCTTGAAAAAGAATTTCGTGTGGATGTTTGGGGGTTTTGAGTAGTTGTAGGTATGGTTAGGTTTTCTTGAGAAGATGTCGGTGAAGACTGTTTTGGTGGTGTTTGGTTAGCAATTTAGAAATGTGTTCGATTAATCTGTTTCTTAGTGGGAAGATTTATGTTTATTATAATTATCTTCGATGAAAAGAATTAAAATGATTATTGCTAAGGCGAATAATGTGACTATTGCCTTTATTACACATTTGCACATTGTCATGATTAGGGATGATAAAAATGTGATGAAAATTACGAATAGTAAAAAAACGTCTGTTCTACTAAAAATTGTTCGTACCATTTAAATAGACTTTGAATTATCGTACCTGTGAATGTGGTCAAAGATTTGGGAAAGTTGGAGATATATTTCAAATAGGGAGTAGAAAATTAAAAAAATATTGGAAAAAATTATTAAAATGACTATTAGGTCTTCAAAAATTTCAATTAAAAATTTTAACAAAAGTTTAAATAGAATGAAAAGTTTTATGATTGTATTTTTTAAGGTATCGAATGTTAAAGAGAGAAGCATTTGAGAAATGATTCGTTCGTCGAATATTTTTGAGCTTCTGGGGCGGAATTCAAGTTTGGTCGGATTTTTTATTGATTTTTTGACAAGTGGGTTGAGTTTTGTTTAAAATTGTTGGAGGCTAATTTTATGGTGCTCGGGAGGTCTTCTTTGCTTTGTTTTTATTTGTTGGGTAATTTGGGGTATTTTCGAAATAACTGTACTTTAGGCCACTTTAGGCCTTTTAGAATATAAATTAGATGATTCTAAAGTTCCCTGTCTTCTTTTAAGTATGATACTAATAGCATTTAACATCTCCCATACACAAAATACAAAAGGACACTCAGGATCAGAAAAGACATACTCGAACTTCGCACAAAACTTTTATTTTCCAAATGCCCCAATTTGGATAAAAGTATTATGCAATGGTTGTATAATATGTCAATTGAACAAACCTTATCCAAATCAAAAATAAATAGCACAGAAACAAGATTTTAAAAGACGTTTATATTTCAACCATAGAATTTCATTCGACACAAAAGGACCAATTTCACCATCCTCCGCAGGAAATTATTAGTTTTTGGTCATTGTTGATGCATTCACGGACTATGTAGCACTTAACCCAGTACCACATTGTAATGCTTATTATGCCTCCACAACACTTAACGAACACTGGATAGCTAAATCAGGATTACCCGAAATCTAGTTACAGACAACGGTACAGAATTTATTAATAATGAAATAATCACACTATGCCACTTATACATCATTGAACATAAACCACGTACATCTCATGCCCTTGGACAAACGGATTAGTCGAAGGTATGAACCGTTCTTTACAAGAGTATCTTAGATGTATCATTAATGGAAATGATACACGATACACAGAATGGTCAGCAGATGTAAAATTATTTCCCTTATCATACAATTCACAAATAACGACAACTTGTCACCATAACGGAATGTCACCATATGAAATGCGTTTTAATCAAAAACCAAGAAAACCAATTATGTTCACAGCAAAGGCTCACAAAAATGCACAAGGTCATTGCAAACCAAATAAAGATTCAATATGCTATAATCTACCATTACAGACACATGATGAAGATCATTTTCATCACCCACAGATTCTCAAACTAGCCTCCGGCACACATACCGAATGGATTTTAAATAGAGATAAAAAGCATAATGAAATCTATCAAAAAGTAACAGAGAAATTGTTACAAAGGCATAACATTAACAGCCAAATTAATTCACGTTTTATGCCAGCCACAGATTTAAAAATTGGAACATTTGTTTTAATACCTAATACACAAAAAAGAATCTCCAAAAAATTACAACCACTTCGAAAACGACCATACCAAAACATTGCCAACGCCACTGAAGTAACATACAAACTCACAGATTCAACCAAAAAAGAAATTATTCAATATCGTAACAATTTATTACCTTACTACCCGAAAGAATACGCATTACGCGAACTAACTCAATTATATTTTTACAGGTTTAAAAGTTATTCAAAAGAATACACATACAGAACAAGAAACAAATGTACATGACGACATTCATCACAAACAAAATCAAAAACAAAACACAAAAACATCAGACCCAAAAATATCTCAAAAAGAAAGAAAAAACAGGAAAATGATAGAAAAAATCTTACCACAAGAACAAATAGAAAAATTAGAACACAGAGAATCATCACGACTTAGAAATCAATCACGTAAAAATTATAAAACATTCATCCCACAATCTAAAATACTAAAGAAAATTGAATTTCAAAAACAACTTTAATTTTAAAGTTAATCATTAGTACACCTCTAAATCATTTTGAACTTTCACATTTTCAAGATAACATGCTGAAACATACGCAACAATTCTAGTTCAAATTCAGCCAGTAAGATTCACTCAAATCCGTCACCTTCAATATCTTCAAAAAATACAATCATAAAACTTTTCATAAAATTTTTCATTCAATTTAAACTTTTGTTAATATTTTTTATTGAAACTTTTAAGCCCTAACAGTCATTTTAATAATTTTTTGCAAAATTTTTTTAATTTTCTACTCCCTGTTTGAAATATATCTCCAACTTTCCCAAATCTTTGACCACATTCACAGGTACGATAATTCAAAGTCTATTTAAATGATACGAACAATTTTTAGAAGAACAGATATTTTTTTACTATTCGTAATTTTCATCACATTTTTATCATCCCTAATCATGACAATGTGCAAATGTGTAAAAAAGGCAATAGTCAGATTATTCGCCTTAGCAATAATCATTTTAATTCTTTTCATCGAAGAAAATTACAATAAACATAAATCTTCCCACTAAGAAACAGATTAATCGAACACATTTCCAAATTGCTAACCAAACACCACCAAAATATTCTTCACCGACATCTTCCCAAGAAAACCTAATCATACCTACAACTACCCAAAACCCGCAAACATCCACACGATTTTCTTTTCAAGATAACCCGCACACTTTCGAAGAACGACACGCCCGCTTATCCGAACCACTAGAACCAGTTCAGCGACAAGCATCCCTAAGTGAATCAACATATAATTTGTACCCCACATTACCACAATACTTAAATTGAATAAGACATATAAGTCAAAATCAAAATACAGTTGAAATAAATAGACAAACTATACATCCAAGAAGAAATAGAAATTTTCAAACCCCCAGAGTTCATTTTAGTATACCCCAATCACCAACACCAACTACTTCAGAAACCTCAAGCAGTACACTACCAGAAACTCCTACACTCCTTTCACAACATAGCACTTCAAGTATACCCTCCGAATACCTAAGTTCAACCCCTACATCGCAACAAATCCGTGAAAATCCTTTTAAACCCCCCCCCCCCCAACACCACCGAACGACCACCATATTGGACAACACAATCTTACTCACAAGGAGAACCGAACATAGTATATGAACCAATAGATATTTCTTCTGATAAAACGCTATCATCGTTACCAGCAACATTATCACTCCCGTCAACACCATCATTAAGTCAAATCTCACCGACATTTTTCCCTTTAAATTTCCCAAATTACCTCGACGCTCGATACAGAGAACAATCAACGAAATAACTCCTACGATTAGATTGGAACACAGTCGTAGCACCTCCACCATTATTCAAACAACATCACGAGAGCCACCGACTCCACAGTTGGGCACTCACTAGATTGCAATATAGACAAAATATCCACGAAGATATTCGACAGCATAATATTCAAATACTCAAACAAAACAGTCTTCAATTAAAGTTTGAAATAACAGTCAAACTTACTAATAATGTAGAACACCCCTATCCATTAAGTCCACCAAATATAACAGCTCAATCGCTACCACCACCATTTATAACAACTGAAGTAAAATATAAATACGATAGTTATACAAAAAACCCAATTGGATACATAGCATTTTAAAACCCATACTCCGGATTATCATACACATTAAATATTCTAAAAACATTAACATTTCAACACATTCTTTTTCTAATATTTTCCGACCAAAACACAAATCCATCTCCTCGCACAGGACCTCAGGATTTATTAGTAACACACTATGATTGTGAAGAAAACGAACAAAAAACACTACACAAATATGCAATAAATCAAGTATCACAATGCGAAACAGAACCACAAGCTATAGAAATTACAAATGTAATAGCAACATTGTATTCAAGAGCCCGAGCAACAACAGTCACAGGATATAAGTTTACAGCAACATTTTCCGAAAAGAAAGTACCTTGTTCACAAGCTTCCAATGGAAATAGTAAATTTTCAAGTCTTTGCTGCTGATTCTGTACATCAAGCAGAGCTTGAACGATATCAAGGACATGTTAAATTAGACGAAAAATACCCATATAATGGCGCACATGGACGATTAACTTATGATATACACGATAAACACTGGATACCACACATTGGAATAAATAATCCTTCAAACTGCAAAGCAGACACAAAAAATAATGGATATCAACAAATAATGTTTTTTGATTGGAAAATACAACTTGAAAAAATACAACTCACACAAGATTTAACTGATAACACCATAATATATCAAGGAATTCGATTGTCTTGCAAAAACTGATCAAGGTTATTGTGACCCTACAACAAGAACCCAAGCAACAATTGTTTGGTTTCCCGAAGATACATGCACAACATTTCAAGTAGCAAAAATACACGCTCGAATGGATTTTTACTCATGGAACTCCAATGCGGGTAGATCTGCTAAATCGCTGAAATGATGTCTGAAAAGAAACAAAAGTGTAATAATGCCGAAAAAAATTATAAAGATCATGAACAACAAATTCAAAACTGAAAAATTCGGGCTCGGTTTTGGGTTTCAGACATATATGCAGAAGCGGATTTAGGGGGGCGCGGTGGATTCGACTACCTGCGGACCCAAAGGGTCCCCCTTTGTACTATTTTGAGATATCCATATTTGGTGACGAACTCTAAAACTTTTCTAAAGGCGCCATCGGTGCCAATCTATACTAATTTTGAGGGAGGGGTGGTCGCCTTTTTCAAAAAATTTGCCAGCGGCGCAGAAAATATGGTCAACTCGGGTTTTTTAAAGGGTTTGGTAGCGCTCAGAAAACAATTTGGTCGACCTAAAAAAAGTCGATAAAAATTTCAAATGATTTTGAAAACCCCCCCCCCCCCCCTCGCGAAAATCTTAGATGCGCGCCTGCATATATGGTTTAGACAGTCGCGAACTGAAATTTTTGAAATATCACCATTTATTTGAAGACTTTTTATACTGAAATGCTGAATTTCGTGACTTCTTTTTAGACATTTGCGACTATTTTTTAAACCATGGTGGCCAATTTTCAGAACTCTTCGTTTGGTTTTCAGGTAAGTAAAAATGTAATCGTTGCAAGTTTGATTGCCTCCATAGACACCTGTGTTAAATGCAAGAATTACATTTTAGCTGATTTTTGAGCAAGCTTAGCTCCTTTTTTTCTTCTAAAACTTTTCTGAGAAATCATGAGAAAATTCGTCTAATACATGAGTCAGTTGTGCATGTATATGAAAATAACACAAAAAAACCATTGCTGGGAAATGGCGTTTGCTGGGATTTCACAGAAAACTTAACGATGAGATTTCAAAACAAATTATACCGTTGCGACCTTTTTACCAAGGTAGTGTATGAATTTTTTTCTGTTTTTCTTTTTGCTTGTAACTACTCGCAGTTTGTGGGGCGGAAGGGGGTCAAGGAGGTGATGATTTTTAATTTTTTTCGTGATTGCTTTCTGTGAAAGTAGTTTTTTTGTTATTTGCCTAAAACTTTATCAACTAAATAAATTGTTGTTCCGTCTTTGGAAACGAAAGTAACGGAATGTTTGTGCTCGGGCTGGGTTTTTTTTACTTCAGACAAATTTCGGTTTGTTAAATAGCCATTTTTGACGGACTTTTTTTAAAAATCATTCGAAAGGTATAGTTGTACTGAGCTTTAATTTGAAAAAACTTTTCACCTTTGATCATTTTTCGAAAATGTATGGGAGTTTAAAGATTGCCATTTTGGTCAATTTGGAACAATTAACGTCCGATATATTTCGCGCTATTAACTCGTAAGTGGAGATTTAAACCGTCATTGAAATCGTTCCAAATTGGTTGCAAGAAGCTTATTTGCCATAACTGATTTGTTACTAGGAGCGAAATTTATCACTTTGCTCTTTTTATGGTGTGAGGGGGATTATTTTCACAAAAAGTCTCAATTTAAAAAGAAATTTCTATTTTATTTTTCTTAATTTTTTTACGTTATTACTGCTCCCTAGTACTTAAAAGGCAGTCGGAACATACAGGGTTTTGCCCTGATACGAGCAGTCTGATAAATATTGTTCCTATGATTTATTAAATTAACCAGACTGCTTGTATCAGGGCGAAGCCTTGAAGGTTTCGACTGCCTTTTAACGTTTATGGAGCAGTAATAACTTTAAAAACTAAATGAAATAAAACAAAACGAAATTTTGAAATTTTTTTGAAAAAGTTTCCCCCACACGCCATATAGATTACAAATTGATAAATTTCGCTCTTAGTAACACATGAATAATGGCAAATGAGCTTCTTTCGACTAATTTGGAACAATTTCTAAATACGGATTAAATATCCGCTTACGCGTTAATAGCGCAAATTATATCGCGCGTTAATAGTCACAAAATGGCCAAAATGGCAATTTTTAAATCCCCATAGTTTTAAGAAAAATGATCACAGGTGAAATATCTTTTCAAATTTGAGCCCAGGACAACAATACCTTTTGAATGATACAAAAAAGTTCCGTCAAAAATGGCTAATTAAAAATTGAAATTTGTCTGAAGAAAAAAAACTCACCCCGATTACAAATATGCCGTTACTTTCGTATCGAAAGTCGAAACAATATATTATCTAAAAATCAAAAAGTGTTATATTTATTCCTCGCATTACGAAGACTGTTTTTGATTTGGTTTGGTGTAGTTAAATCACAAAAAAAATCCTTTCAATATTAATTTATTAAATAGCTTCTGATGTAGTCTTCTCTTATCTATTTTGCATAAAAAAGTGCCCTTGCCCTTAATGTTAAGCGAATAAGCAACGAAGATCAAACAATTGCTGTTCATTACGTGTAGAGATTGCTGTCCATTACGTGAAGTCCCTTACGTGTAGAGATAAATCTTCAAGCCATATTTGGCGTCAGCAAAAACAAAAATAATGAACGTAAAAAATGCGATATTTTCTCAGATCTATATTGCTTAGCATTTTGTTACTGTAGCTCAAGCGGTATCTACAGAAAAGCGTCCAGTAAAAAAGAGACAGCTGAAAGTGTTTTCTGATGCGACTGCAATTGGATATCCAAACCATATGATTACCGTTTTTGATCTCCAATTCAGTTTCTGAGATATATAAGACACTAAATTTTGAAGAGTTCCTTTTAATTGTTTCAACGCTCATTTGTCTTCTAAATGCCATGTCATCATAATGTTCTAACACCCTGCACCTTAAAAAATTTCCTATCTGATGGTGCGTTTTTTCTTCGCTTAATATAATTTTTTACGGAATAGTAACGTAAAAATATTTTGGGGTCCAAAACTTATATCGACCTATATCTGCACTGATTTACAAAAAAAGCATTACAATATTGAAAAATCACAGTGTTTATCAAACTAAGAATCGTGAAGCGTAAGAATTTTAGATGTGAAGCCTGCAATGAATTGGTACAAAAAATTCCTTCAGACCTGAAATTCATCAAAGAACAATGAAATGCATTATGTGCTGCTTTTGTCCGACATTAGAAAACCCGGTAGAGACTGCATTTTTTGGTCTCGTAATGGTCGTTAGTCGCGTATCCGCAGCTTAGTGTAATTTTAACGACGAACTGCTGAGTTTGCTGCTCTTTTACCGATATTTATGCTGTAATCAACTATACGATTTATATGAGGAGCAAATGTTCAATTTGAGAAGACGCCATTCTCATATAAAAGTATTCAAAATGCCGTAAAAAAGATGATTTTTTGAAAAAGTGTTTGAATTTCCTCAGTTTTATATTTAAAGAAAATGCCTAAGGAACAACAAAGCAGAGACACAAAAGACCACTGCATGTCCCTAAGTCCTAAACCCTAGCTGCATACCATTGCGAAACATTCTCAAATCTGTGGTAGAGAAATGTTTCGCCTCACTTTTTTAGGTCGACCAAATTGTTTTTCTGAGCGCTACCAAACCCTTTGAAAAATCCGAGTTGACCATATTTTCTGCGCCGCTGGCAAATTTTTTGAAAAAGGCGACCCCCCCTCCCTCAAAATTAGTAAAGATTGGCACCGATGGCGCCTTTAGAAAAGATTTAGAGTACGTCACCAAATATGGATATCTCAAAATAGTACAAAGGGGGACCCTCTGGGTCCGCAGGTAGTCGAATCCACCGCGCCCCCCTAAATCCGCTACTGCATATATGTCTGAAACCCAAAACCGAGCCCGAATTTTTCAGTTTTGAATTTGTTGTTCATGATCTTTATAATTTTCTTTGGCATTAATACACTTTTGTTTCTTTTCAGACATCATTTCAGCGATTTAACAGATCTACCCGCATTGAAGTTCCGTGAGTAAAAATCTATTTGAGTTTCCTTGTCAGTGTCCAAAAAAAGGAAAACAAATCGATCATAATCAACTAAGAACAGATTTTAATATTACTATTTTTCGTGGCAACAAGATCCTTTTTTCATCCATTATAATCAATTTTTTTTCGCTTATGTGGACACTGGACAATGAAACTAAATTATCATCAATTTTTTTCCACTCTACTGAGATAACGAATTTCAACACACATAAAATCTTTTCTACATCTTAAACTAAAGTTGGTTACGTTAGTTACTTGTTGTTCAATTTAATTTTTCGGCCTATTTTTGATAATTTTGTTACCTTTTATGTTACTCAAAAACTGAATTTTGTTCTTTCAACAATTTTGCTAATTTATTAGAAATATTGGGGGAGGCGGTAAACTTGGAGGTTTGCCCATTTACAACAGCCACCCCCGGGGTTCAGGTGCGGGGGGGTGTTGTTCAGTTGGAGGATGGAGTGGGTTCAGGTGGGGGAGGGGTGGTGGGTTCATTTGGGGGTGGGTGCTCAGGTGGGGGGAGACGTGCTCAGGGGGGGGGAGGGGGTGCTCAGATGGGGGTGCTCAGGGGGGGGGGGGGGGGGGTGTTCAGGTGGTGGAGGCAGGTGGGTTCAGTTCGGGGGATGTTCAGGTGGTAGGGTTGTTCAGGTGGGATGGGGTTATTTAGGTGGGGGGGGGGGGGGTTGAGTGGGGGGAGGGGAGCAAAGGGGCAAACATTAGGGGGATTGAGGGTAGCAAAAGGGCAAACGTTATGGGGGGGAGAATTTAACGGAATCTTTTTGCAAATTGAGTTTAGGCTTAGAAATGGATTAGGCCGTACAATCGCTTTGCAAAGTTTCCGTATAACTCACTTGAAAAATGCAGAAATTTTTGCAAAATTTTGCACGACGAGTGAAACAAAAAAAAAGTGGAAAAAAAATCCATTTTTATGTGATTTTGTACTTATTATAAAACCCATTATAATGGATTCCAAAAGAATTATAATGCATTTTGTTTTGGCGAGATAAAATAGATTTAAATCCATCTTTAATTCAATTTGTTGTCTGAACTTAACATGGGAGTCCATTATATTTACGACTTTTTAGACCACGAAAAACCTCTATAATCGAATTGTTTTCACTTTTTTTAATTGCGGGTAGCTATATAACGATAGCAGGACTCGACCAGATCTTCCGCAGAGCCGTGCATATCTCGCTTGCCTTATGCAAGTCAGCAAAACTAGTAGTCAGATATGATTCATTCGAGATGCGAGCACTCAGTTTTTCAACTTGCCGTGTTGAACTGAATGATTACACGTAAACAAGTGCATATTACAACAAAACGCGCGTTGAATACTTTTGCGTGTTGATTTAATTGTTAAACAGACTTTTTCCGGCATCAGTAGTAAAAACTTGGTCTTTTAGCAGACTAGTGTAAAACAACTGACGCATACTTGAATGACAGGCGTGGGATTTGCTTTGGATTGAGCTTTTCTAATTAGGATTGAGCTTTTCAAATTGGGATTGAGCTTTTCTAATTAGGACAACTATTTCACGCGTTATCAGCAAAATTAGCTTTAGAAAAAAGAACATTAACAAGACTGCTCGTATCCAAATGCCCTTCAATGTCTTTGCAACATGTATTTTTGAAAACAACAATTGAAAAAAAATTGATAAATGATTTATTTCAAAAAAAAATTACAAAAAAAGCGTATCATGCAATTTCATACACGGATTGCATGGAAAAAACTTCTATGACACAATTTCCGAACAAAAAAACTGTACGACAAGCAACTCTTACATTGCAACAAAGCAATTCCCAAAGTACAACATCCATTTTTCGAAAGATTGCTTTTTTTTCGAAATTTATTCGTAAGATCTCTTTCACGTTAAAATAAGCATTTTCAGAAAAAATACAGGCAAATTTTTTTTGTCTATAACGCAGTCCAGACAGACTGAGTTTTTTATGCAAAAGAAACGAAAATGACTAAAACATTTAAAAGAACCAAACTTAAATTTTTTAAAAGTTTTTTTTTTATGGTAAGAGTTGTCAAAAATTCGGGCCACAATTCTCGACCATTGAAAAAGCTGACTGAAAATTTTCTAATCATGTGCAAAAGTTCAAGATTTTTATTGATAAAGAGAACTATGTACTCTCGTAAAATTTTTAATCAAGTGCCGAGTATCTGTGAGATATCTTCCTTCAACCAGGGGGATTTCTTGTTTTTGTGTAAAAGAATCCGTGGTTATTCTTTTACATACAAAACACAAAAACTTAGGAAACTATTCGGCGACAAAAAATAATTTTTTGATTTATGGAAAAAAGCTTTTCATATATGAGAAAATGCTTAGCGTAGAGTTTTCTTGCAATTTTTCTACACATGGAATTGTACAAAATTGTATGATAAGCCTTTCCCAGATATGACTATTGTATGACAACTATTCTTGTTAAACTCGCTTAGTAAAGTATTAAACATCAAATATCTCACCTCAATTCAATGCGAAAAGATTTACGAGCGGATTCAGTAGACTCTTACTCATTAAAAGCACAAAATTGGCAATTTTTCAAACCCTATAATTTTTCAATAAAAGGATCAAAGGTAAATATGTTTTTAAATCTGAGCTTAATACATCACTGGTTTGTAGAGGGTAATAAAAATTCTGATCAAAAAAGGTTAGTTAGCATTTCGATCACAATTATTGCGTCATTTTTATCAAAATTATCGGAAAACAACGATTCAGGCGCTGTTTAGCTTTATGATTTGACTTTTTATTTCTTTGGGTCTGCCAAAAGACCGGTCTGCTAAAAAACGGTCTGCTGAAACGCTTAAAGTTTTTCATTTGCAATTTTTAGGCAGCTTCGTTTTATTAATCAGAATATTAGTCAACACAGCTAGAAATTTTATCATTTAATGCTGATCAGTGCTGGTTCTCAATCAAAGACCCTGTAGGGTTTTCTCTGAGCTTGTAGATAGAAGAAGAAAAGTATCGATTACTACAGAATTATACACTCAGAAGACTCTCAAAACTCCGACAAATTAAAGTGAGTGTAATTGATACCTGAAAAAAGCCTTGAGTTTTCAGAACCCAAGTAGAACTTTACGGCACAACAACACAAAGATATCAGCTTACTATCCAAAAAATGTGATGATCACCTTTACATATTGTAAATTTAGAAAACCCTCCAGTCATTCCTACAAACTTTCTAACATTTTCTTAAAGAAACAAAGCAAAACAGTTCTGATCAATATAAGTTCCAGTTTTTGTCACTAGTTTTTAACTTGTCTGAAAAATTTTCGATGAAAAAAAATTGTGCGAAGAAAACACTGTTCTAATTTCGATCAGTTTTCCTGGGTTGGGATAAGTAGCTGCTTACGCATTGAAATTAATAAATAAGTAAGTCTGAAAAAAATTCGCGATGACCTGAAGTTGAATTAAGTGTGATAATAAAAGTGCAATGATATAATTCCTGGGTCGCGCTCGATTTGCAAAGTCTAGAAACATCAAACTGCAGTCGCGACGATTGGTTGAAACTCAGTTTTGGTCGTGACAGTCTAGAAAAATCAAAATATGGTCGCAATAGTGTATATAACAATAAAATTGGGGGTTTGAAAATTGCTAAATGTTCCATGTTCTGGACTAAATTAAGCGCACTTTGAAGAGTTTATTCATAATGCTGAGAGCGTAATGCAAATTATTCATGGGTGGCGACTTATTCTGCACAACAAAATCATTCCAAATTGAACAGAAGATATCTAGTTGGTCGTATTAATTTAATTGATTTTGGGAAGGAGAATCCTAATAACTTTACTTCTAAGTGGATTTCAAGAATAAAGTTTTGAGAAAGGTTCAAAAAACTTATTGTTGGTTTTTCATTTTTTTGAATTGAACCGTTGTCGATAAAATCAAATTCGTTAACGTTTTACGTGCTGGTATAGTTCACTTTTCACACAACGCACAACAAACGAGTCACAACCGCCCAACAGATTTTAACTACAAAACGTAATAATGATTCTTGTTCCCTATTTTCCCAACTGTTTGCAGTATCAATGCTAAAAAAGTGTAGAAACGTAGCTGAGACTGCAATTAAATTTTTTGGAACATGGAAAACTAAAAAAAATCATAATTTTTTCATGGTTATTGCCTAAACTCATAAAAGTTAACATTTTCAATTCCTTTCCCAAAGTGGCAGAAGAATTATTTTCTGAATTTGTAAAATTAGTTCTAAAAAATACATTAATATTCACGATTATGTTTGGGGTTTATACCTGCAAGATAGCTGGTTTTCGGCTGAACATATTTGCTGTATCAATATCGTCGTCGTTGATTAATTACAAAAAAGTTTTAACACTTTTTTTCAGGATTGTTCATCGCGGTTTAGAATCCACTATGAATTGTTTGATTAGACGTGTGCTTTCCGCAACAATTTTTCTTAAATTGGGTTTTACCGATTAGCTGATTGTTCACTTGATGTATCAATCGAGGTTTTACTCCTACTTGTTCAAATTATGTTTTGTTTTCGCTGATACCTTTCTTTATTGGTACACTGATTCAGATCACACACCATTGAATGTTTTCTTCTTGCTTGGCGTCTCTTGAAAAATGCTCAGTTTATATCTCAAGCCTTATTCGAAATGTTTTGGTGTTTTTTCATCACAGTACAGTGTTATTACGATACTTAAAGAAAGTCCGGTGAACTTGATTATCTGTTTTCGCTACGTTTCAGAGAAATTTTTCTGTTTAAAATTGAATGAAGTTTATTTATTTGGTCAATTGCAAACTCCCTATTAACAACGTTTTCAGATTGCATTATTACTGTTTTTCGAAATTTACTGATGCATTTAATCTCAAATTAGTTTATGAAATCAGAACTTTTTCTAGGTTTTAACTACAACTTGTTAGAATGTTTGTTGTACGATGTTTGCTCAAAACTTTGCTGTATCAATGCTAAAAAAGAGTAGAAATGGAACCTAGCTTGCAATTGAAACAATTTGGAACAAGGAAAACTAAAAAAAAAAAACAAATCATAATTTTTTCATGGTTATTGCCTAAGCTCATAAAAGTTAACATTTTCAATTACCTCTCCAAAGTGCTAGAAGAAAAATTTTCTAAATTTGTAAGATTAGCTTTAAAATATACACTGATATTCATGCTTGTGCTTGGTGTATATACCTGCAAGATATCTGGTTTACGGCTGAAAATATTTGCTGTTTCAAAATCGTCGTCGTTGATCAATAACAAAAACTATTGTAACGTTTTCAGGATTGTACAGCGCAGTACTGTTTCATGAGACGTGTGCTTTCCGCAACGAATTTTGTTAGTTTTGGTTTTACCGATTAGCTCATTGTTCAGTTGATTTGTTAATCGATGTTTTACTTCTTTTTGCTCAAATTATAATTGGTTTTCTCTGATACCTCTTTTATTTGTAAACTGATTCAGATCACACATCATTGAAATTTTTCTTCTGGCTTGGCTTCTCTTGAAAAATTCTGTGTTTATATCTGAAGCCTTAGTTGAGAAATGGTATAAATAGTATTTTTCCATACATTCGATGTATGGAATTGTATCATAACAATTTTCGGTGTATGTAGGTCACCCGGGATTGTATATTTCTTGTGTTAGTTAAAAAAAAAATTTTCTGTACAGAATACACAAAAAATTGGGTTAGATTATCTATATGAAGTTTCTATCCGGATCAAAAGCTTTTGTTGGGTACGGGCGAGTATCAACTTCTTCTTGATTTTTCTTGATTGAAGGTGTTCTTCTGCCAGCTAATTTTTGGTATCAATGCTTCAAATGATTTAATACGCTGTGTAGCTTGTTTGATCTTTGCTTTTTCCCGTGATTTTCGGGCAAAATTTTCTAAACTTTATCCTCAGTGTGCACTTCAATTTTTGCTAGTAATTTTTTCTGAAGCGGCTTGACAAATGAACCCAAGAAAACGCACACAAATTTTTTTCAAAAAAGATTTTTATTGTGATGATATTCATCTATTGACTTTTATTCTAATGCAACGCACACCAATTCAAGATTTTACACGGCTTGCCTTTTTCTGTTTTTTTTTTAAATTTGAGTTCCTTTATTACATTAGAAAGTTTGAAATGGTAAAATTGAAAGGTTAAAAAAAATTCTTTGTTTTTTTCTGATAATTATTGATATTGTTATTGATTTTTGTTATGAAAACTGGGTAGACTCTCAGTTGATGTTAATTCTTGTTCTTATTCACTCCAAACTTTAAATTGATTATCTTCTTTATTGTTCCTCTTTTGACAAATTCCACTTTAGGGAAACACATTTTCCTTTTTCTTTTTCTTGATTTAATCAAAAATTTGAGATCAAACATAGATTTTTCCCCAAACAGAACAAGCTAAGATCCAACGCAAGTTGAACCACATATGAATTAGATTTATTTTACTTTTAGTTGTATACAAGTTAGTATATAAGACCATATCAATTAAATTCTGAGTTCTGACCAATCTTGATTCAACTAAATAACTTTTTCATTGGAAGTGTAAATTTCTATGCAGAACGAATGTTGCGTGTTAAATTTCTATGCAGACCGAATGTTGCGTGTTATTTGAATTAAACAATCTTAAATGTAGGTTCTTTATACCTAAAAACTATCTACGTTTCTAATGAGGCTAAGAAAAATTGCTTAAGAAATTTTATCCGGTAAAAAGGCGAGACAACATATCAGATGTAATTTGTGTATTTTGTGAGTTGTTAAAAGGTGTCTCCAGAAACATAGCGCATCCAGCACGTCTAATTTAATTGGTCAAAAATAGAGCGTATTCTCTAATTTGAGGAAGCGAAACAGTCGGGACAAATGAAAAAAAATTAGGAAAAGTAGGTTTGGTACTGTTGAAAACCTTTTTCTCACAGCAGCTTATAAGGTAAAGATCTGATCCACACGAATATAAAAAAAACACAGCGTCATTTTATATCTTCCGCCTTATTGAATACAACAAACATTACCAGTCCAAACTGTGCAGATTAATTGTAGTGGATTGTAACGAAATTTAGTGAAATGTAAGAGGATTCCACAAAATGCCGAAAGCCATATTTGTCGCGGAGTCTTCAAGATTGCTAGTTTTCTTTCATATTTGTTGCTGTTTTGCCTTTCACGAACAATTGGGAAGATGAGGTTGCTCATTCGTTCGAACCGGTGTCCACCGAGGCAGACATCAATATGATCGGGATATGCAGTCGGTCAATCATTGGGAGGGATCTGATGTCACAGCTAGGTTTGCAACTGGTTCAATCTACAGCGGTAGGGGTGATGAACATCCAAGAGCCTCGGAAGCAAAGTTCGGAGATTGGCAAGGAGAAGCCCCTGGCCGAATGGCAGGACCGTTTCAGTAAGTAATTTAGTATTTGCTCAATTGGGTAGCGCAACAAAACAGAAAGCGAGTACCCATCACCCTGAAGGAAAAAATTGATAAAAAATTGATAAACGTCCTACATAAGGGCACATCGAAAAACGCAACGAAGGTTTGCATAGATACTTCGTGTCGCCCAACGTAAATTTGGTCTAAAGGAGAAAATGATTAATTTAGTTTTAATAATGAGAATGGCTAATAATGATAATAATAAAGTCGGAAACTTAAGAAAATAGCCTCATTCACAATATTGAAGAACTCATGGATTTCGTCAATCAAACGGTCAGTGAGAGAATATCTGGAAGTATACTTCACGACCATGAATCTTACATACGCGTATGGGCATTCCTCGTTAAGTACAGACACTAGCAATCCTTGTAATTTCTCCTGGATGGGAGGCACAATGACAAGCACAGATAAGTTGAAAATAAGTTTTTATGGTCTGACTACTATGCGTGCGGATTTCCTGAGGTTCATGGATAAAATCCTAAGCAATTTTCGATATGCCTATGCGTTTCTTGACAACCAACCAACCCATCGAAAAGGTATAGAAATCGCACAGATTGCGATACTTGAGAAAATTTTAAAAGAACTCAATCGAGGGAATATGGCATCCAACTTATTGAAAATGTAATTTGCCAAATCAGAGTGCAAATATTTAGGCTACAAAATTACGGATTCGGGAACAGTCCCGCTTATCAGAAAGGCGGAGCCGTGCCGTGATAATCACGGATTCGGTAATTGCACGGCTTATCGGAAAGGCCTTGCAATTTAAACTTTTTATCGATCCATAGCTTTTAAAAAACTTACCCGCATTGCAGAATACTAGCAGTTTTTGTGCCCTTAGAGCCACTACTCGCTAAGAAATTTGATTTTGTCTGATTACCAGAATGCAAAGCCTGAACAGGTTGCTAACAATGTTGAGCTAAAACATTTTAATTTTCTTGAGGGCACACGTATTTCCTGTGATGCCAACCCATTGGGTTGGCGCGGTCATAGGGCAAACAGACTACAATTTTTTACGACCGATATTGTTAACCTCCCGATCGGACTTAACGTTGGCAGTCGGCGATGATACCTAAGAGCACAAAATCAGATATCGTGTAAAAAACCCAATTACAACACAAATCAGGGTGACCCTCGGAATATCTCATTGGACCAAGGGTCTAATTTCTTTTCCAAAGCGACCAAAAACTTTGACGAAGGCATCGAATAAATATACTCACAGGTAAATAATCATAAAGTCACCGCATGTACTGAACTTACCAGAGGGAGCCTGAACAATTATGTGCTTTCTTTTGCAAAAATCGCAAATCAATGAACTTGGAAACATTGGTTAAACGCGACCTCGGAGCACTACAATTCGTATTAACTCCCCACAAAATTTTTTTATAATTGAAGCCCACACATCACCGCCGTGGAGCCAATACAATAATACAACATTTAACAAAAAAAACTTCGACATAAATTCTCATTTGGGAGTATGAAATTCTTCAAAAGTTTAATTTTTCAGACAAAGAAGAGCCTCGAGCACAAGATGCGACAACGAGCTAGACCAACTGGAACATTAGCCAGGGGGTAAAAATTGATTCAGAGAACATAAATCGCCAATCGCGGGTGATAGATAAGTTGTTAGTCGAGTTGGAGAGGGGTTTGGGCGGACGCAGGAAACTCGAAGGCTAAAGGAAGGTCCAGTGGTAAAACGGAGCGGCTGTACCAAGGCGTCAAGGAACGCAATAACTGGTATATGCTATCTAAGCACAAAATTGCGAACGAATCTAAGCCCATTATCACATTAGAAACCAGTTCGGTGCCTAGAAAAATTGAGTTGCCTAAAAAAAAGTATCTCAGTGCCTAAGGAGGGGTGCCCGAAGAACACTACGAGCTCGCCTAAATTTACGGAGTTGCGCAAAAAGATCGACGTGGGACTTAAATGACTAGCGACGAGGAGCGAGACTAGACGACAGAAGACATCGGACGTAAATGATAAGGAGTCCGCATCCGAATAGGAGCGAGCTTTGCTGCCCTGCAATGTAGAAGCGAGGATGAAAGGGAAAAAACGGACAGGGGACGAGCACTTCGAAGCAAAACAATTGTGACGCCAGGGTAGATAAAGAATGCACAGGTACTTGCTCTACAGGCCACTACGGAGGGAAACTATTAAGGTATTCTGCAAACGAGCGACGAAGTTGAACTAAGGAGAGGGGGCACAAACTAGTGCCGACCACGCAATGGGCCGACTACGCAAAGAGCCGACCACGCAAAGAGAAGCTAGTGTCATATTGGAGCCAGGGCGCCAGTAGCAAAGACGAAACAAAATCACGAAAGAGCTCGAGAAAAGAAGGGGGCCGTAATTATTGACAACAACACTAGATTCGGAAAACGGAGGAAAATCCGGGAGAGGAAAAAGAGTGTATGTAGTACGGGACGGAATTAAACTCAAAAATTCTTCGGCCCAGGGAGAGGATAGGCATTGTCTTAGATTAAATTTAGCGTTCGTTGATAGTTTGATTTTTTGCAATATGCTTTTTGAAATTAACGTGTAATGAGGAATGCCAACCAAGTGTAATTTCAATATCAGTTTTTTGGTGTTGACGTTTTTGCTTTGGTGCTGTCTAACTGGCACCTGTCAACAGCCACGAGTCCGAGGTGCTAAAACAGTTGAGTGAGATTAACAATTGAAAGACGAGTTATAAAATCATGTGGAGCTAACGCTGAATTCGAAGTACCGGATTTGCATTCTTCACAAAGCTTAAATATTTTATCGATAAAAAACGCTCCATGCCCAGGCAATTTTGCGGAATCCGCAACAAAAACCGCCGAATCGTAAACAATAATTAAAATATGTGGATGGTAAAATTACGCTGTCAAGGAGACTCCAACGGTGAGCAGAAACTCCAAACTATGCGTGGAATCCGCAAAGTGTAAGCGAAATCTGCAAATTGTAAGCGGAATCTGTAAATTGGGAGTATAAATAGGTTTTCCTCTGTTGGAGGTTTCTTTTGAACTCCATGGCTACTCTTCACTCTCCGATATAATTCCGTTTCAAAACACCCAGAAATACTTCGACGCTAATAGCCGTGATCTTCAAATACTTTTGACCCAGTTTTAATAGTGACTCTAATGAGCGGAGAGCACACTGTTGAATCATATTGCCGACACTAGATTGGACTCCGTTTTTTCCGTGAATATGTGCACTTTGCTCAGTTTTTCTTTTTGTCTTTAGATTTGCGAAGAAAATCTTCAAAAACTTGTGTTGGTTCGTTAAATTTCTTATGCGATCCAGCCTCCCAAAGATAGGTACAATAATAGGTCTATCCAGTGGTCAGCTCTTGATGTCAGTTTTTGTGTCTATCGTGTTTGTCTGTTTGTCTCGTGTAACCTAGATTTTCTACCCACCTCCTGTGGGCTGCGTTCGCTGTGTTGAACGGAGATTCCAGGTTGGCTTTCAATTTCCCAGACTCCCCTCTGAAAAACTTTTCCTTCAAGTTTCAACGTTAATTCTTCTACTTTTTTTATCAATATTTTTGATCGCCTCGTTCCTCGTCGTTTTCTCGAGAGGCTGATCCCCTTCTCGGTGTCTCTCAGTAGTTAGGTTTCCAAGGAGAACAAATTTCCTTCCGTTTTTTTTTGCCGAGTCATTGAGTAACTCGATCAATCGTCCCTCGCGTTCATCCAAAACATTTCCTTCAACAGGTGTCTCTTCAAACCCATTTTCAATACTGGCTGAGTGGTAAAGTGTTGCACTAATGGTCTCACATATGCATTGAAGGCTATCCTGCCCATTGTACAACCAGATCTATTCTCATGACCACGATGATCTACTTCACATTCCTCTCCGGGTACACTTCCCAAGATTGGTACTCTGACTGCCCTCTCGATCATTCAACTTTGAGGTGATTGACTTTGCAAGTATTTCTATTTTGTTCGCATTTGTATTTAACTTCGGCAGATTTTTTGACATTTTGATGCAAATTTCTGTAAGTTGCTTTGTTATAAAACAAGTGAAACAGTGACAATCAAAAAAATGTCTGATAATGTTTCTTCAAGCTAAAACTTTCCGTTTTAGTTCAGGTTGATTGAACTATAATTTTATGTTTGATTTTTAATTGACAATCAAACAAAAAAAGCGTGGAAACAAAAAAAGCGTTTCAAAAATGCGTGGAATGTCTTCAGCTCATTCCGCAGAGTCCGATATAGCACCAAGTATCTGTTTCAAAATCATGGATCATTTTTAAGTTAACATGCTGGATGATCTGAACCATTGCACGGTTGACAGTTGAGAGCTCTGGGAAAATATTGGCAGTTTTGCTTCTTTGAAAAAAAAACAATTGACAAAGTTTTATGGGAAAATGGCGTGGTGACGTCAGAGAGCTCTCTGACTGAGAAATAAGCGAAGCCGTTGCTTTCGTTGTCGCACAATACATGTTCACTGTGTCGTGCCAATGCACGAACTCTGTGTCCCTGAAATTCTTTAGACAATATTAGGCAGTGATTTTTGCGTATTTTGTTCGTTTCGATTTAAACTCAAACCGGGTACAGCACTATTTTTCTCCTAGATCCTACTCCTTGTAGAATATGACGGCGTTTTTAATGCGTCAAAGCGAGAAACTGCTTCGAGCTGCCCTGTAATTCCTCTCAACGATTTGAATTGTTCAGCACAAAATATAGGCTTTACACAATAAAAAATGATTAAGTAATTAGTTAATCGCAACAAGTTATTTACCACTGAGAATATGTTTTTTCTTCAAATTGAACTTCATAACTGACGAAGATTTAAAACTTTAAGCCTCTGTTGGCAGAAAATATGCGTTTTTAGAGGTGTTGCAGTCAATTTAGTCTAATGTTACTTCAACTCAAAAGGCGTAATTTGTGTTTTCTAAGCAGATTTTGCAGCAGGTCAAAGCCCGATTTGTTGCAGAATCCGCAACATTATTTTTAAAAATTTTTTGTTGTTGTTATGGTTTCTAAGAAAAAAAACATCAGAGAAAAATTTGCTGAGCACAAAAATTTAATAAATACAATTTCATTGCTAACAACACACACACCAGAGGTCTTTACGAACAAAATTTTCGCTTTTTTTATCTCTAATATATATTTTTAAAGAATTGGCTAAAATTACTACAAAAACAACAGAAAATTTTAAAACTACTACAAAAATAAGTTAGACAAATTGAATAAAAAAAAAAGCTCAAAGCAAATTACTTCAAGTTTTTTAATGAAAATTAAAATTCACATGAAATGTAACAAAAACGCAGAAAGTTAGTGCAATGTGGCGAAAAAAGAAAGTTAGCGCATCACAACAACAGTGTTATTAGGAATCATTAAGTCAAGAATCTATAATCAAGCATCACAACAACAGTCAAGCATAGTCAAGCATCACTAAAACAGTGTCATTAATTTATAGTCAAGAATCACAGCAAAAAAATAAAAATTACCAGAATTCAAAAACAACTACAAACAAGGTAATTATGCTCCGTATTTCTTTTCGAGACGTAAGCTCAGACAGTTAATAATTAGCAAAATTGTTCTACATTAGGATATCTGTTTGATTAGAATACTTCAGACTTGATTTGTTGAGCCCCTATTAATTAAAACACACAAAAATATTCTAGAACTTCCTCATTTTTTAAAAAAATAAGTCTTTTGCATAAGTTTTTCGAGTTTACAATTTTACATCATAGGCATGCAAGAGCGAACTAATCAATTTAAACTTTCAAAAAATTTTCAATCGTGCTACAAGCTTTTCAAGTTCTATCAATTTTTTCAAGCATTTTAATTCAAATTTTTTGAAGTGAATCTAACACGCATGTTATAAAGAATGTAGCGAAGTCCTTCATCAGATTTTCTTGCGTCAGTATAAACCATATTATTATCACAGATTTGTGAAACAAACTTTTTCGGTTTTAAAATCTCAAAGAAAACTAAACTTTCTATTAGTGATGTTCCACCTCAACTGCAAGACTAGCTCTGGTACTCACACATCTTATATTTCTTGCATTTTTTTTTAATTTTCGTCACCGAACTACACTGTTGTAAAGCGCTATAAATGTTAGCGCTATGTTGAATTTCGAACGCAAAAAGACATGGCGTGCTGTTGGCGTGATCAAACGATACATGCCTAATTCATTCACATGTACATAAGTCAGTGTTGTTTCTCTACTATTATATGCATTCAACTTTTCTATTGGAACACTGAATTATGTGTTTTAAGCAAAGTTCCCGAGACCCGAAAAAAAGGTCATTCGCGAATACCTCAACACCATTTAATTGTCACATTGCTTTACCCTCTGGAACAGAATATCTAATCAAAAAACAATTATTGCAAAGAAGATATCAGCTGACTGAAACGGGAGTTTGCGAGGAATAGTTGAAGATCAAAAATCTTCAACTGTATCAGAATGAAGCTAAAGTTTACTTAAAATGACTCATATGATTTACATTCTATTCTTCATGTAAATATCCACTATCTTCTCTCATTACAACGTCAACTAAACTCTCTGTGAAAAAAGGTGCGTGCATTTTCTCAGCAGGAAAAATCTGGCTTGCTTTGAATCTTCTAAGCTCATTGCCTTACTCAAATTATCATGTGGCTTCCAGAAATAACGCTCCAAGGTTCGGCTTTGAGGAACGCTTATCCTTGTTTCTAAAAAACTGCACTGCCAAACTTTTTCTTTAGGCGCATCTTCTATAGAAATTCCCCATATAACTGCAGCAGTTAAAAACTCAACAAAAATCTAGAACTTCTGGACAACCTTGTAAAAAGCCTGCTTGATCATGGCTTCAACTTATCAACACTAAAAACCAATTTCTGCAATTTTTGGTTATCTCTCTTAAACTGTTACAATATTCAAATAGCAAATGTTGCTTTTCTGACCAAGATGGACCATTTTGGCAGCTAAGCAAAAAGATCCCGACCCAAATTCAAATCACAGTTTGAAAAAATTTCATATACCTACAGTTTCAAAAAAACAGATCTAAAAAGTCTGAAACCTGAACCCGACCGATGTCTTTCCAATGATTTTTCATAAAGATTAGTCGTACACAACAGATTAGCTTTTTCGATGTCTTAACTTCCTCTGTGGTCATGAGCTTTGTATACCGCAGTAACCAATGCATCGTTTTTCTCGCGCATCCAGTGAAGTTTAGTGATCGATTAGAAACTCTTATCAGCACGCTTAAAATTGTCTCAATCCAAACGGCCTCAAGAAATTAGTTAGAACGAAACCAGAACTGAAAATGTCAATTGAGCTAGACACCGTAACTTATATATACTGTCTATCGGAGGACTAGTGGAAATTTCAATTTTGCTACAAGCTAATTTGCACTCTATCAAATTATTCAGGCATTCAGTTCAAATTAATTGAGGTCACTGTCAAGCGCATACCTTGACGAACACGAAAAATTTTTCCAACAGATTTCCTAGTTTTCTAGCATCAGTATACTACAAATTATCACCTTTTGATGATAAGCTTCAAAGAGACAATTAATTATAACGTTATGTTGATTCTACCGCAATTGCAAAACTAGCTTTGGTGCTAACCCAGCTTTCTTCGATACGGCAACTTTCTTCGAATTTTTAGCCACCGAACTATCAACTCCTGCTCGGATTCTTTTTGCACAAAAAATTTCTACAGGGTAATTCCTTGCTGCTTCTACAGAGGTTTCCTCCTATAAATGAAACGATATCACTGCGACAAATTCGGTTGATGAAAAAGCATTAGGCGTTTTTTTATTTCTGGAATATAAATTCAACTTATATAATAGTGCTGAGAAACAAACAGTCGTTTTTATTTACCATTTGTTTTTTTTTCTTGGCTAAATATATTACAAAAACAACAGAAAATCAACCTTATAACTGCCACAAAATCAGTTTACTAAAATTAAAACAAAAAACTTCAGCACAGTATAATCTCAAGTCGATAGGCGTTTTTTATTGGAAATTGGAATTCACATGAAACGTATCAACAATACGAAAGGTTAGGGCAATGTATCAAAGAGTGTGCACCACAAAAACATAAGGAATCCTTTTTGTAATTTAACCAGTTCTTTAATCTATAACTGTCTGTATTTAAGTCTTCAAAAGAATTACGAAACATCGATATTTTGAATCTATGCTGTTTTGAAAGCATAGATTTAGAATGCGGTTTTCAAATACTTGTACCATTTATTTTTTGCAATGTTTCTTTATTTCATGTTAATCATTTCTAACAACACTATGTTTCGTAACTCTTTTGAACCACTATGTTTCGTAACTCTTTTTCAAATACTTGTACCATTTATTTTTTGCAATGCTTCTTTATTTCATGTTAATCATTTCTAACAACACTATGTTTCGTAACTCTTATAACAGACAGTTATACGTTATTATATTTTTAAATTGAAAAATTCTTCCTTAGAATACTTCAGACTTAATATATTGAGCCCCTACTAATTTAAATACTCAAGTTAATGAGATTTTCCTCATTTACAAAAATGATACAAAATTAGAATCTACCGCAAGTACTCATTTGCCTGAACTAATCGAGTTTAGATATTTCCATCACAGGACTGCAAGAAAGAACTAAGAAAGTTTAAAAAAAGAAAGCTCCTATTCCTTCTATTTTACTCTCCTGATTTACCCTTCTCTTTGTTAGTTAAGCAAAGATATCCCGACCCCAATTCAAATCGAAATTGAATCTAAAACGCATGTTATAAAAAAAAGTAGCGAAGTCCTTCAACAGATTTTCTTGCGTCAGTATAAATCATATTTTTACCAGAGATTGGCGAAACAAAATTTTACGGTTTTAAAATCTCAGTGAAAATTAAACTTTATGTTAATGATGTTCCACCTCAACTGCACGACTAGCTCTGGTACTCACACATCTTAAATTTCTTGCATTTTTTTCGCCACCGAACTACACTGTTGTAAAGCGCTATAAATGTTGGCGCTATGTTCAATTTCGAACGCAAAGAAGACATGGCGCGCTGTTGGCGTGATCAAACAATTCATGCCTAATTCATTCACATGTACATAAGTCAGTGTTGTTTTTGTGCTATTTTATGCGTTCAACTTTTTTATTGGAACAATGAATTATGGGTTGTAAGCAAAGTTCCCGAGACCCGAAAAAAAGTCATTCGCGAATACCTCAATAACTTATCAAGTGGAGAATTTTTGGACCATTTAACTGTCCCATTTCTTAAAATTCAGCAACTGATTTGCAATTACAAAAAAAAGTGCTGGGAGGCCAAAAAACAACCTGACAAGCCCCCAAAGTCATCTAAAAATTCCAGAAAGATTTTGAAACGCTTGTCAGTCTTTCTAAAAAAAAACACGGTTTAATATCGTTTATTGCACAAAAGTCTGGTCGCGTCAACAGTTATAGACAAAAGTGTATCACCTCATGCTCTGAGGAGTCCATTAACACATGACATTTCTACAGGGTGCTTCCTTAATGCTTGCAAAAATCACAAACATCTGCACACTTTGAAATAGGACCAAGATCCTTCCCGCACTCAGTAAAAATAGAAAATAATAGATTATAATGGATTTTTGTTGTCAGTCTCCATAAATTTCAAAAATAATTGATTTTAATTGATTACAAATGGATTATAATACTACTATTTTTTGAAACAAAAATCATTCTAATCGATGACAATCGATTATTATTTGAAGTGTTTTTTTTTCAGTTTTTATTGAATTGTAGTCCATTAAAATGGATTTTAATAAATTATTATTCAACAAACGTCATCGCTTCATTCTGTTTTATTTTTGTTTTGTTTTGTGTGCTTTTCAGTCGGTTATTTAACAAACCTCATCGCTTCATTTCGTTTTTCTATTTTTTGTTTTGATTGCTTTTCAGTTTGTTACCGAATTAAAAGAAATTGTAATTTCGTTCTTATAGCTTAAACTTGAATTAAATTTTATTTTCATTGTGTTTTCATGCAGAATAGCTAAATCATTATTCATTATAATTAATTTTTTTTTGAGATAATATTTTAATAGAAAAAGTTATCATAATCTAATCTAATAGATTATAAAAAGTTATAAGAGATTTGATATTTGATAATTTAATAAAAAGTCACCAAAAAGCTTATCATTATAATGGACAGGGGCGGATCTAGGATTTTCTCGAGGGGGGGGCGGATTTTCAATTTTCAAAAAAATTTCGAAAATTTTGACGACCTTTTTTTTTTTTTTTTAGGTCGACCAAATTGATTTTTCGAGCTCTCCCACACGGTTTTGTCCCTATTTTGGCCAAATTTTTTGGGCCGCAGGCAAAATTTTGAAAAAACAGGTCAAAAAAGGCGTTTTTAGGCACTTTTTGGAAAATTTTGACCGAAAAATTGCGTTTTTTCGGCACGCGCTCCCCCCTCAAAATTAGTATATATTGGCGCCAAAGGCGCCTTTAGAAAATTTTTAGGGTCGGTTGGCCAAAAATGGATTTCTTAAAAAGTATCAAAGTGGGGACCCTTTGGGTCGGCAGGGGGTCGAATCCCTGAGGGGGGGCGTCCGCCCCCCCCCCCCCCCTAAATCCGCCCCTGATAATGGATTAAGCTCGTTTACGCATCTAAAATTGGCGCTTTTAATTAATTGTATTTTTGCTAAAAGTACGATTATAATTATAAAATAGGCGATTTTTTTCTCTTTTTACTGAGTTCGGTAAAGTATCAAATTACGCCATGAAAAAAAGAATCTTCTCAAAGTAATATAGCTTTGCCTCAAAATGATTCCAATAAAGAAAAACAAATTAAAATTCTGACACGACTGGCTATGAGAACCAACTGACACTCTTGAACTTATTTCCCATTTCATATAATAATCAAATTGCCGACCTGTTATTACTAAACAAGCTGTTCACTGGCCGTAGCAACTACACTGGCTTAGCGAAAAATTAAATTTGAGATGCGGTTCCAATCAATCCCTTCTAACTGAAACCTTGTAAATACTTGAAGCGCCTTCAATTAGATTGAAATAAAACAAAGCAAGTAATACCTGTCGCGGGGCCTGCACGTGGAACGCCTTGATAATGTCGTTAAGTATATCTATCGGACAACCTCTGAACATATTCAAGAAAACACGTGAAATATTTTGCTGCCTGGGCTTAAAAACTACACTGCTACAATTTGCGATTCCGTACCTAAAAAATTTTTTAATTCTGTCAAAAAATACTTAATTTCCGACCTCAAACTCTGATCAGAAAGTTCTCTGCAAAATTTTTGAATAAAGCATGGATTTTCTATGATTTTTTAAAATTTCTAATCCAATTTCCGGTCAGAAATTTTCTAAATCTAGGCCATTTCTAATCAGAAGAGGCTTATTACTTATCTAACTTCTGTTCAGTCTCTAATTTACGCTCATTATCATACCAACGTTTATTTTTTTCTCTTACAATTTGTAAAAATATACAAGAATATAATGTTAAAAAACGCACTAGTAAACTATACATTTATGGTGAATTTATTTTTTTATGATTCCCTCCTTTTTCCCAACAATTACCATGCACATTACGAGTCCAAACGGTGCACTGGATAGGCGCACAATTTTGTGTCTGTATGTTCCTGGATTCCAGAGACAAGTCTTTAAACGTGTACAATTTTTCTCGGAACGATCAGAGGAAAGTAAAGAACGAAAGAAGAACAAAGGGAGCAGCCTTATTGCGGAATCCGCTTACAATGCACAAAATGCAAAGTTTGGCCTCGTAATGCAGATAAACGTGTGGCAGCCTAAGGAAAAAATACCTGGAAAAAAAATAAAATCTTTTGAGCTCATTTGATTATTAGTTTTGCTTTCTTAAAAACTCTTATTTCAAAATTTAATTTAGTTTAAGACTTTGGTGTTTATTTCGTTTTGAATCTTGACGAATAATTTTTCTTTACCAATTGAAGAAACACTGATCAAAAAACTTAAAATGTCAAATCAAAACTTTCCACATTTTGTTCGTCATCAGTAGTAAAAGTTGTTACAATATTTACTAAACAATCAAGGATCAGAAAAAATTAAAACACGCCTAGAAAACGCCTTAAGAAATTCTGAGCAATCAAAACTATAAAACTTTAATTACATTTAAAAACTACGTAACCTTGAATAACATTTTGCTATAAAACTCTGATCAGAAGAGGCTTATTACTTATCTAATTTCTGCTCAGTATCTAATTTACACTCATTATCATACCACGTTTATTTTTTTATCTTACGATTTGTAACAATATACAAGAATATAATAATAGAAAACGCACTAAAAAACTATTTATTTATAGTAAAAGTTTTTTATGATTCTCTCTTTTTTTCCCAAAAATTAGCATGCACATTACGAGGCCAAACTGTGCACTGGATAGACGCACAGCTTTGTTTCTGTATAACCCTGGATTCCAGAGACAAGTCTTTAAACGTGTTAATGTTTTCTCGGAACGAATAGAGGAAAGTAAAGAACAAAAGAAGAACAAAGGGAGCGTCATTTTCCTCTGGAAAACGCGTTAAGAAATTCTGAGCAATCAAAACTACAAAACTGTAATTACATTTAAAAACTACGTAACCTTGAATAACATTTTGCTAGAAAATTCTGATGTTTTTGGTTTTTTTGTTTATAACTGTTATAATTGTTTTTTTCATTCTGACATGTCTACATGTAAAACATGGACTAAAATTTTAGAAATAAATACTATAGAATCAATTATCTCTTGCAAAGAAAAATTTCGATTTTGCTCAAAATCGCTGCAGAAATTTGCGAAAAACGCAACAAAATGTGCGAAATCAGGAACAGTTTGCGGAATCTATAGTATTTAATTCAGGAAAAGTTTGAATCTATAGAAATCAGGAACAGTTTGATTCTATAGTATTTAATTCTAAACACTTGCAAAGAAAAATTTCGATTTTGCTCAAAATCGCTGCAGAAATTTGCGAAAAACGCAACAAAATGTGCGAAATCAGGAACAGTTTGCGGAATCGACATACAAACGCACATCATGAGTGTACAACCAAACTCAGGTTTTTTTCTTTTAGATTTGGTTTCAATTAAAACTTGCTGATATCTTTTTCTTTTCATAAAAAAGCAATTTTTTTGATTGGCACAAACTCCTACAGCACGGCTTCACTAATTATATCCGGTGTCATACGAATTATGGCATGTTTTTACGCAAAAAATGGCCAATGATAGAAAACAGTCGGTTTTTCTTTGATCTTGTTTTATTGACTGTAGCTTGATAGAAAAAGATTATATAAAAAGAAACAAATGATAAAGAAAGAAACCATTCTTGACCCAAAAAATATCACGACAATTAAAGAAAAATTGAGAAATTTGAATGAATCGTTCAATTATATCAGAAAAAAATGAATGCTTTTTGGAATTGAACAAAAATTAAAACAGAAATGAGTTCATTTGAAGAATTACAAAAAAAATTAAAATTGTGTTCGTACAAAAATAAGTACAAAGAAGGACAAATTTGGCCTTCTAAAATCTTTTTAAATTTTTATTGCTTTGTTATGAAACATCGTTTCTTTTTCTGAAACAGAGGTCATTGCATTAAAAAACTCAATAACAACAGCAACTATGAGTCCTATAATGCCCGCAGCTGCAATCCTATAAGATTACGGTGTTAATTCAAACTTTATCTACTTTTCCTGCATTTCCAAATAATCAGCTTCCCGTTTGTTGTATAGAGTAATTGAGTTCATTTTGGAAGCTGTCAATCAAATATTCACTCTTGGTGCTAGACTAATTGATTAGCAGGTGTTTGTCCTTGGAACAGGCTGTCACCCTTGCATACTGTTTCTAACCACTCTTTATGCTAACTTTGTGAGATTAAGTTGACACTCTCTTATATCGGAATTAACAATTGGACAACGACAGTTTTACCTCCTTGATATGGCGCAGCCAGCAGGATCTGGTGGGGGAAAGAATCCACTGGGCATCACGGGCTTTTGGCCAGCAAAATGCACGGAACCGCCAATGTTTTGGGAATTCTGGATCAACAGATTCCAATGGGGAATGGTCGCAAAGCACTCACTAAACCCGATGAACTTTTACTTCGCCGCGACACTCACAGAGGCCCAAATTACTGACTTGCCCGAGGAAGTAGACGGAAAAAATCGGCGGGTATCAGAACAGGTGTTGATTTCGAACCTGTATTTGTGTCTGGGGAAAAAAGGGCAGGATGAACTGCACAAAAGACGACCACACCTGGATCTCCAGACGATTCGTTACCCACGGATGATAGACGCGCTGGAAACGGAATTTAAGAAAGAGAGAAATGAAACATATGAAACATACCAACTCCTTTCTCGTAAGCAATTTATCAATGAAAGCTTGGAACACTTCCATTCCGTACTCAGCGGATTGGCAGCGAGGTGCAATTTTGGAGCACTAGAAGACCGAATACTAAGAGACGTATTCATTGTTAACATGAATAATCGGGATGCACAAAAGGAACTATGCAGGTCGACAAAAACACCTGAGGAAGTGTACCGGATAGCTCTCTCGTACGAGAGGGGTAACAAGTATGCATCATAATATGTTGCCACGGGACCAGTGGGGGCCCCAGGATCATCATCAGGAGGCGGAGGAATCCAGATAAAATCGGAACCAGTCGGAATAATCCGTGGAGGTTATCGGAACAATCGTGCAAGGGGCCGGGGCTCTTACCAAGGGCGAGGATCATATCGAGGCAGAAATCTACCCAAAAACAACAAATGTTATAACTGCGATCAACAAAATTTCACCAGGGAACACTTGGACAGATGCCCAGCAAAGGGGGTTGCATGCAATTTTTGCCACAAAATTGGCCACTTCAAACGAACTTGCAGGGGAAAACTTGGAAACCAGCGGGGACAGGGAGCCGTAGGAATGATACGGGAGAATGGCGACGATCATCACCTAGAAAATTCGGCGGACGAAGAAGCATCACAACATGCAAGTTCCATTGGATGGGTTAATAAGAATCTAGTGGTGCACTCGTGGGACTCAAGCAGCTCCGACGGGGACTATATGGTTATGGCCATAAAACGAAAAAGAGTCACAGAATTGAAAGTTGCTGGGGCACAATTGCCGATCAAAGTCAATGGGAAACCCACTCGAGTGTGGATCGATAGCGGGTCCCCAATTTCAATTTTCACCATCGGAGAATTGCGGAAAACTTTGGGAACATCAGGAGTAAAACTGGACAATCTTACGGAGGAGGACAATGCTTTTCGGGATTATGGGAACAATCCACTACAGATGATTGGAACAATGGCAGTAACAATACAATCAAACGTCTGGAAGATCCATGCAAGGATAAAAGTAATCGGAGGGAACCGACCATCAATAATTGGAAGAGATCTGATGCCCCAACTAGGACTCCAGTTGGTGCAACAATCACCAGGGGACCACATAATGTCCATTGAAGAAGGCAGCCAGGACGCACTGGAACCGGAGGGGGAGTTGGATTCATGGCAAACATATTTCAGTAAGCAGTTTTCAAACCTTCTTAACAGGGTAGGGAAAATAAGTAACTACAAGGTACAAGCCGAATTTTTTGAAAACCTCACTCCAGTTCAACAGAAGGGGCGTCGAGTCCCGATTTCGTTGCAAGAGAAAGTGGATGCAGAAATTGACAAATTACTGAAACAGGGTCATATTGAAAAATTATCCGAATGCTCGGACAAATATTTTGTGTCCCCAATAGTAATAACAGTAAAAAAAGATTGTAACTGGCACTCGAGTCGAGGGAACTAAATAAACAAATAAATAAACAGTAACTGGCACTCGAGTCGAGGGAACTAAATAAACAAATAAACTAAAGAATAAATACCAAATGCCGAATATCGAGGAACTAATGGACACGGTTGGACAAACGATTAGCGAAAAAAAACAGGGAGACATATATTTCACAACAATGATTTAACATATGCTTATGGCCAACTGCCACTAAACGCTGAGACGAGCATACAGTGCAATTTTTCTCTTATTGGAGGCCGCTCAACGGGTACATACCGGTTCAAGACCGGATTCTATGGTCTCACTACAATGCCCGCGGAATTCCAGCGCGCAATGGATTGTATACTCGCTGAATACCCGCAAGCGCATGCGTTCATCGATGATATTTTGGTCGTAACCAGAGAAAATTTTAAAGAAACTGGATCGTGAAAATATGTCCCTAAAATTGACAAAATTTAAATTCGCCCAACGAGAATG
This sequence comes from Symsagittifera roscoffensis, assembly GCF_963678635.1. Classification (NCBI taxonomy): domain Eukaryota; kingdom Metazoa; phylum Xenacoelomorpha; order Acoela; family Convolutidae; genus Symsagittifera; species Symsagittifera roscoffensis. The sequence continues at coordinate 14,980,793 of NC_087065.1, read as the reverse complement.
CAAATGGCCAGGCCATAAAATAACCTCGACTGGAATTACTCTATTGGTTAGAAAAACAGAACCAATAGAAGCTCTAACGCCGCCACGGACTTTGTCACAATTAAAATCGTTTATGGGGTCAATTCATAGTTTGCACAAGTATCTGCCGGCATTGGCCGAATCATCGGCACCGCTGCGACCCCTACTAAGCAAAAATAATGAATACATTTGGACACCCGAATGCCAGAACGCGTTCGAAAACCTTAAGAAACAAGTTTCTAACATTGTTGAATTACGGGATTTTGATATCCACAAAGACATTCGTATAGTGTGCGATGCAAGCCATAACGGGCTCGGCGCGGTGTTGGAACAGTTAGGACCAGAAGGATGGCGCCCAATCTCGTTTGCGTCGCGATATCTTAACGAAGCGGAAACGAAATACTCAACAAACGTATTGGAAATGTTGGCAGTTGTGTGGGGGGCTGAATACTTTAGAAATTACATACTGGGCCGAAGTTTTTTGATCGTTACCGATCATAAAGCCTTAATATCCCTTTTGAACGGTAATAACAAGAAAAATAAAACGATGTTTAGTCGCTTAACGCGCTGGTTAGATCGACTAATTCCTTTTGATTTTCAAATTGAGCATAAACCAGGGGCTAAAATTGGTTTGGCGGACTACTTATCACGTCATCCAAGTAGGGAAGCAACAACAATAAGTACGTATGATAATATGTTTACGGTGGCAAAGATCAACCTAATTCGCACAACGCTTGGCTTTAATACATCCAAGGGACCAAATACATCCAAGGGACCAATTTGTACAGCGGATAATAAGCATTCTATAAATAGACTGGAAGTTTCGTCACAAAATGACTCGGTAGAGGGCGGAAAATTATGTAAGCGGAAACCAACCAATCAGATTCAAACACGTGGTTTAAGCCGACGGCTACGCGATATACGCACTGGATTAGTTAGGGCTATTATTCACACAGTTGTTCAAAATTATCTAAATCCAACTCTCAAAATAAAAATTTACTTAAATCCAGCCCTCAAATTTCAAAAGCAATTATCACTATGGACCGCAGCATGCGCAAATGGCAGAAATTCCTTAAACAACATCCAAGTCTGAATAGTAGTAGCGACGAAATTGAAGAATTGCCCCCAAATGTATCACTAGAAGCCATTACCAAAGAGACAAGATCAATACGCACAAATACAACGCTCTCGTTACCCTCGGAATTCAAAGGAGAAACAGTACCACCAGTGGACCCAAACCTTGTATGTATGTCAATTATTCCGCGAAATTGTAAGATCGTTAACAAAGCTACTTCATTACCTGACCTGTTTAACTTAAAATTCATAGAATCAAATTATGTATCGGACCCCCAACTGAGCGCTATTCGCGACCTCATTGTTACACAAGATCCGGAAATTCACGAAAAAGTTACTCAAATGAATCGTTATTATGCCCAATTCGTCAATGATTTCTCAGAAAGGAAAACGTAGTTTGATGGATGATAAGTTAGTAATTCCAATTAACCTTCAGTCAGCAATTAATAACCGAATCCACGCGTACCAACACGGGAAATCAAATATGTTCGATGCCGCAAAAGATGTCTGGTATCCCTACATCTACCGTTCAAAAGCTTCCATTGCCGAAGGGTGCCCTGAATGTACTGCAGCTGGTAAGAACTTAAAGACGTTAATAAATAAAAATCAACTGGGATCGGTACCGGAACCAAAAGAACCAAATGAATCAGTCCAATTAGATTTTTGGGGCCCCATCAATTACTTAAACGAATCCCCAAAATATGTGCTAGTGGCGGTCGACCGGTTCTCTCGTTGGCCATCGGCAATGGTCTGTGGAAATAATCGATCAGACAAAATATTGAAATTCTTGAAGAGCTATATATCAAACCACGGGGTGCCACGGAAAATCCACATTGATCAGGGAACTAGTTTCATGTCAAACGCGATTAAAGCTTTTTGTAATGGGGAGGGCATTGAAATCATTAAATCACCAGTAAACGACCATCGAGCAACCGGGTGCGTCGAGCGTACCATTGGCAGTCTTAAGAACTCTATCCTTACCTTTGCTCACAAAAAGAATCCTGAACCCTTGGAGAAAATGGTCGAACGGGCCCTTGGTGCCCTCAGATTCTCAAAAAACTCGACACTTAAAATTTCGCCCCTTGAAGCCCATCATGGTAGAGAAGCAAACACAGTTTTACGGAATCTTACTAGAAAACCATCGCTGCAAAATCTGGATTGGTCACGGGTTATAAAAACAAAAAATGCTTGTTTAGATGCCACCGATCCTAATGTGCAAGATATGCCCCAACCAGCTGATACAAACTGGAGTGTAAGATCAGACCTCGCCTACGATATCAAAAACAGGACCCATGCACGACGCCTTACAGTGGACCAATCTGCGAATCAAGACGACGAACCGTCGATACTCAGAAGTGCGAACCCCAATGGACAACCGGGACCATCCGGATTGTTGTTTCAGCGAACTGGAAACAAAAACCTAAAAAGGTATAGACAAATTCATTCTAAAATTAAATCTGAGAGTACACATACACTAACATTAGACAATGGGGTTGTGCCTAGGAAATCGGGAGTGGCCACGAAGCCCATACCAAAGAAGTCTAAAATTGCAGCCAAATCGGTATTACTGGTACCATCGAGCGAAGTGAAGCAGCGAGCCATTCAAACAGCATTACCACCGCCGACTCCGCGCGAAGTAAAGGAACGCTTAGCACAGCGAATTGCGAAAAAGAAACGTGAAAGGACCGGGCGCCGTTTCGAAGATACCGACTCCGAATCAGAAGACAGCGAGGACTTACCGATTATCTCGGTAAAACGAGCCAAACAGCCTTTAACTACCACCCCTGAAGCACCTATAGAACGCTCAGCAGAAACACTACCAGAGGCCCAGGTTGGAACTGACCAGGACACCATTCCGGCACAAGGCGGCGAGTTGGATAATCAAAATCCAAGGGAGCAAGGAATGTCCAATCCAGGGGACCAGTCGAAGCCGATCACCGCCAGTAGGAAAAAAGGAGCCTCATCAAAGAAAGCAAAGCTGGTCTCATACAGCAGCCAGGGGGCGAGTCAGGACGAGACATCATCCACGACGTCTAGAAAAAGCGGGCGCAAAAGAACGGCGGTCACCAAGATGGGGGGCGTAATGATTGATTTCATCAATCAAAACAAGGAAGGAAACAAGTGATTTACAAAACTTTCTGAAAAACTGTCCTAACCCAGGGAGAGGGTGAGTCATTAGTGACTTAAGACTCAATTGGTATCACTGCTCAGTGATCTTTTAGTTGTTAAAAATTGTCATTATTAAAGTCTAAATTTTTTTCTTTTAGATTTGGTTTCAATTAAAACTTGCTGATATCTTTTTCTTTTCATAAAAAAGCAATTTTTTTGATTGGCACAAGCTCCTACAGCACGGCTTCACTAATTATATCCGGTGTCATACGAATTATGGCATGTTTTTACGCAAAAAATGGCCAATGAGTCGGTTTTTCTTTGATCTTGTTTTTTTGACTGTAGCTTGATAGAAAAAGATTAAATAAAAAGAAACAAATGATAAAGAAAGAAACCATTCTTGACCCAAAAAATATCACGACAATTAAAGAAAAGTTGAGAAATTTGAATGAATCGTTCAATTATATCAGAAAAAAATGAATGCTTTTTGGAATTGAACAAAAATTAAAACAGAAATGAGTTCATTTGAAGAATTACAAAAAAAATTAAAATTGTGTTCGTACAAAAATAAGTACAAAGAAGGCAAATTTGGCCTTCTAAAATCTTTTTAAATTTTTATTGCTTTGTTATGAAACATCGTTTCTTTTTCTGAAACAGAGGTCATTGCATTAAAAAACTCAATAACAACAGCAACTATTAGTCCTATAATGCCCGCAGCCGCAATCCTATAAGATTACGGTGTTAATTCAAACTTTATCTACTTTTCCTGCATTTCCAAATAATCAGCTTCCCGTTAAAACATTTTTAAATTCGAAAACGTTCATAATAAATGGTCTCGCCCAAAAAACAACCTTTAAAGAGTTCGATAGGCTAAATGAACAGTCATTTTTAATCTGTAAGACTAAAAAGAAAATTACGGGAAAACCATTGATGTATTCACAAAAACACGAGGACTATCACGAGTTATAGCGGGCTGTTCAACGGGCTCAACTTGCCAGACTGACAAAACTAGAATACGTGACTTAGAACCATTCAAAATTCTTGATGATTCAAAGAATTGGATTTTAGGGTCCAGTATCAGGGCACGGACCAGAGCTGAAACACCACAATTCAATTTTATAGGAGCGGTAGCAACGACAAAATTATAAGACAAATTTCGTTTTCAGGTGAACATATCTACCCATTAGACTTAAAAGTGTTATTGTTTAGGAGACCACCAACTCCATCATAAAGTGAAAAACATGATAAACACAAGCAGTTTGCCAACAACCAATAGAAACTGAAAGATGACATTACCACTAAATTTACGCCCGAAGTGATTGTAGTATGCAAAACACCTCCAATTTTAAACAACAGGGAGGAAATTTAGAGGTTGAAATTTACAAAAACGCGTAAACCATTATTGAAGCGCTAAAATTGAAAGCAATGACTAGAAGAATTAATACCTGGATCCTTTTAGATTGGCATAACAATCAATTTAATGATTAGCACTGTGAAAATTTTTTGCTCTAATGCCTTCGTTCATTCGCATGCGAATTTTTCATTAAATTACTACGAAGAAAAAATGTAGAAAAATATGAGAATCGAACTCAAAAAAGCCCTTCAATTCGCAACCAAAGCTAATCATGGCCCCGTACTTGTCATCAAAATTTCAGCTGGCCAATTAATTCGGCATTTAATGATGTGCAGGTCCATTATCGATACTAGTTAGGATAATTTAAACGATAAGTCTATTTCTTAGGTTTCAATTATTTAAAAAAACTGTAACCTTTTTAAGTGAACTGAACAAGTAATAACCTATGGTGGGTTAACCAAAACATGGAATAAAACTTTGTTCCCATAAATTGCCACAAAATATTTTGATTAATTTTATTTAAGTTATCTCAAGCGCACCAAAGTTCAAAATTGCGCCTCTCAAGCGCACTATAGGTAATTGTTTTTTGAATATGTTTTTAATTACTGTTGTTTTTTTTTCAAATCTAAATTCATTTGAGTCTCACATTGCCTTTTCCTGGTCAATTATGAACTCAACTCTCTAATCAAGCGATATTCAATCAAATTCGTGTTCACTAATGAACTCTAGCAATTTAGAAAACAGCAGGTCAAAAAAAATTAGATCAAAGTTTTACGTTTAAGTAGTAGAAGCTTAGCAAGATAACATTCATATGTAAAAATTGTCGTAAAAACAATTGTCAAAAACACATTTTTCGAAAATTTGGTTCAATAAGTAAAACCACCAACATCTGTGGATTCTTGGTAGTACAAAAAAGGCTATTTTCGATGTGATAGGTCTGTGGAAGCCAACATAAAACTAAAAATTTGTGTGTTTGAGCTCCTAGTATCTAAAATACACAGCCCAAATCTACAACAAATTCTAGCGAGGTTTTTGAAAACAAAACCACGTCTCACAAGAACTAGGGAAAAACACTAACGAAATTATCAAATAATCCGGGCAAATATAATCAAGTTAAAACTTTTGATAAAATTGCCAAACCAATTGACTATGCTGAATCAAACCACTGCAATTTAAAATAAAAATTTAAATTATTTCAAATGGAAATATGTAGAATCATACGAGAAAGAGTCTCCTGTTTCAATTCTTGTCCCTTATTTTGTTGTGGTAACTAGCAAACAGTACACACCCAAACTAAAACACTTATCTACTTAAAATAAATGATTTATGTTGAGAAAACTACTTATTATAAAATAATTATTTTTATGCCATCAATCAAAACAAACCACTTAGATACAAATTCTCTAATTGAAATAAAAAATCCTGCAAAAACAAAGTTTTTGCCCAATGCGTCTTTTTTGTATTTTCTCCCGTCAGTTTTTGATTCACGCCCACCATTGTCATGAACCTTCCCTTAGTTTCTCTGTGAAAGACGTATTCTTGGTCTGAGAATAATCTTTGATAGTTTTTGTTTTGTAGCCAATCATCTGGGTATCATCGTTTATCGCTGATAGGCTCAAAGTTTTGTTCTGTTTTTCCGTTGTCTCTGACATCGGTGTCGTCTCTTTTACTTGATCACCTTTGTCGTTCATGCTGTGGTCTAGTGTTTTTGTCTCGAGTTCAATCTCTAACGTTGGTGCCGGAGTCTCTTCCTGCTCAATGGCATCTCAGTAGTCTCTTTTTTGTAACCTCTGTTATCTGTTTGGTCCTCCTATTCTTCACCTTGCTCGCTGAAATGTTTTTCTTTCCTATTCTGTTTGTATGGCGGTAAAAGTTTTTTTTATTTTGGACAGTTTTGCTATTGGAGCGCTCTGCTTCTATCAACTAATGAAGCTCTATTCTTTTTCTTTTTACAAAACCCTCATCCTCTTACTGTTAACAGGAATCCCTCTACTGATCTGTACTAGTGAGCTCCGTACAATTACAACTCATGACCAAGTTCAACTTATCAGATGCTTGATTCTGTAGCAAGGATCGCGTTATGCCGTTGACAATCAGTGATAAAAATTTTAAATTAATTTTTAAATAAACTATAATAAATTTAATCAATTCAAACAGTTAATTGCCATTGAGACAAAAAAAAAATAACTTTTTAGAGTTGTTTTAACTTCCCAAGACTCTAAACCTTTACATTTGTGCATTTGTTAGTACTTGCCATGTCCCAATTAGGAGGGCGTTGGGCAGTTATTTCAGCTTCTCAAGGATCAAGACCAAATGTCGGATAGTAGTTTGATCTTTCCAAGATCGAAAAGTGTTGGGTAGTTGTTTGAACTTTCCTAGACCACAAGTGATGAACAAATATTTGAAATTCCCAAGACTCAAGACCAACACCCTTGGTCAGTTTTTCTAGCGTCTCAAGGCTCAAAATCAAAATCGTTGGAGAGTTGTTATAGCTTCGCAAGACCAAGTGGTGGGCAGTTATTTGAACTTCCCGAGGCCAAAAAGTGTAGGGCAAATGTTTGAACTTCCCAAGACCACAAGTTTTAAGCAGTTGTTTGAAGTTCCAAAATCGCAAGTGTTGGACAATTGTTTGAATTTCCCAAATCTGGAGACCAAAACCCTTGGGTAGTTGTTTTAGCTTCCAAGAACTCAAGATCGAAACCGATGGGCAGTTGTTTTAGCTTTCCAAGATTCGAGATCGAAACCGTTGAGCAGTTGTCCGAGCTACCCTAGACCTAAATTGAAAAGCGTTGGGCCGTTTTTGGAATTTTCTCGAGACATTGGTAGTGTTACTCCCGGGTGGCGTTATCGCGTTACCCAGCGTTCAAGACTAATTTCGAATAAAATCAAACGAAGAATTAAAAAAAATTAATTAAAAGAAATATGAACTTTTTTTCCCTTGTATCTGCTTCTTCGTTATGAGTTGCAATCGTAAAAATCTGGTTGTGTTCAAAAGAAAGGAAGAATATTTTGTATAAAAGAAATTGATTTTTCAAAAACAGACCAGTTAAAAAAATCTGTACTAAAAACCACACTAAGTCTGAATATCAACTGCCGTCTCCGAGAAACTAATATAGTATCAGTTGATAAGCCTTTATTCCAAGGTTGTTATCGATATGGAATTTGTCTTTCTGCTTTTCGGCCAAAATGCTTTCCGCCCCCTAACCCGATCCGGCAAGCCTTTCCCCCGTCACTCGCGTGTTCCTATTTTGATCTCCAAGAGGTCTTTTGCGTTGATACTCTTGTTTTTCATATTCATTCCGATTAATTTGATATAACTAAACCAACGATGTCAATTTTTAATCTATAACAGAAAGGCCCATTTTCTACAATTTCCAACCACACCCTCTACCCTAACCGCCCCCTTTAGTGTTACCTTCCCCTTTAGTCTAACCTCTCCCTTAAATTTAACCAACCCCTCGCTTAAGTAAAAGTCCGTCAAACCCGATGGGTGCAAAACCACTCAAGAAAAAACCCCAAAGAACCGGTTTCCAATCTCTGCTCACGTAAAAACGATTGCTGAAATTTTGATGGAGCCGATACAAATCAGTTTTATGCGTAAGGGCTATTGTATAAGTGACTTGTTAACGATACCCGGTTGACTCCTGCAACAAACTCTGGTTGTTTCACTAGATTCCCGGACCTTCGTAATTCCAGCTCTCTTGAACTCCTATTACTGCTCACTTGGTAACCATCCCCAGTGAAGCTTCCCCATTGTTACCCAAAGTTTCAAGGCTATCTGAAAACCCTCCAACGCTTCTCTAATCGGGCACCTAACTAATACTGCTACTATGATCAAAACAATCAGTATTTTTGTGAAACCGTATGAGTAAAATATGAATTTTTGCACAAGTCAGATTTAACTGATCTGGAGTTCAAGGTCACAGTACGTTTTTTTTCTTTTTTTCAAAGTTTTTCTTTTATTTTTTTGTTTTTTCTTGTTTTTTTATTCTTTTTCCGATCTTTTTCTCTGCTTTTTTAAATCTCCGCTGGCTCTCTCAAATCGGTCAGCTAAGCCTCATACACAAAAGGCAGCCAAGAAATTTCTTTGAATTTTTCGTAAAAAGCCATCACGGTACGACCAGAACCTGGGCACTCTCCAGGTTGAACCTTACTATCGTTACCCTAGAATAGGCATGTAGCCAGAGTTGTCTCATGTGGAATCAATTCCGTGAAAATGGGGTCGTAAGAACACTCTGGAGCGCCATATAAACACTCTGTAACTTTCGTTCACTCACGTCACATACAGTGTTACGTGGGATAGGCTCTATAATTTATGGTTCAAGGGTCAGGGACACTATATCTTGTGCTTTTGTACCTCAATCGGTCGAATCCGATTCGTAGTATGCGCTAATGACATAGAACTTAAGACTCGTTTCAGCTTACAGGCAAAAAAGGACCCTCCTACTCTAGATAGAAATTAGTACACACCCATGGCTTGGTCACTAAACACCTGAAAGACGCGAACGCCATTAAAACGGGGTTGGAACGTCAATTAAAAACTATTAGTTTATGTTGGAAAGTAGACCTTTGATCCAGGTACTCAAAATCGATTACTCAAATCAAGACAACCTCTCTGGAAAAAATCCCAGAAACTATCACTTAGAATAATTACTTTAACTCTAGAAGTGGATGTCATGTAGTGGATGCACTTTCTTCTATGTCGGACAAACTGTTCGACATTTGACCACTAGAATTGATAAACATAAGAAAGCTGACTCACCGGTGGGCCTCCATCTTCAGCAGTGCCAACTTGAGGAAAATAGCGCAAATCTTAGTTGGCAAACTATAGATAGAAAACAACCAAACAAAATTGTTAACACTAGAGGCAATACATATCAGGAGAGAGAAACCGGGCTTGAACAATTTTTGGTTTTTCATTTAAAACTTACATGTCTATATTGAAATTTTGACTCAGAAACTTCCAGACAAAATAATTTAAAATTGTTTAATTAAATCTAGAGATTAAAAGTATTTTAATCGTAATAGTAATTTAGAGGTCAAGTGTGGTTGGCTAATTTTTTAACATGATGGTTTAGAACCAAAGTGTATGTGAAATATTGTAAATACATTTGTAAACTGATGTATTATCGTCATCTAGATTAGTTTATTGTAAAAATGCTGACGATGCACATAGTTGCGAAAACAATTGAAATTTGTTTTTTACTTTTTAGCTAAAATTTCTTCAATTTTACTTGTAAATTTGTGATGAAACAAAAAACTAAGAGCTTAAAACTCCAATTGTTTTCCCATTAAAGGGCCAGTGTAAAAAATTCTAATGATTTTCATCAATGTATAGAGAATTTTACGGTATTTTTTTTCGATACATAGAAAGTGGCCGATTTTTATTTGAGTTACCGAAATGTTTCATATTGTAGCAGCTAGCTACCTGTTACACAGCATCAACACCCTTAACACATGGGAGAAAAAGCGTTACGACAGCCTTGATACAGCAATTCCTGGCCATTCCTTTAATAACAACTTGCTGAACCAAGGAAAGAACCTCCGACGATTACTGGAAGACAGCCCATTGAAGGGGAAAAAGTGGTTGTGCGGCAAGACGTGATGAACGACATCATGAGCAGCGACAGAACAAACAACTATCGCCCAGCCGGTGTCGAGGAGCTGACAAACTATTTGAAGTCGAAGAAGCAGCAGATTTTGGCGATCCTCTATTGCAGAAAAGAAGGAACGCCCGATTTGTTTAGTCAGCTTCTCGGCACAGGAGTGCTCATTTTTCAAGCAACAAAACGGCTACTCTCCAACAGCAAGCAAAATGAACCGGAGCAGCTCATGGAGTATTTGAAGCTGCGCCAGAGTGCTGAATTGGAGCTGAAATCTCTGCGATTGGTAGTGGCACACAAAAAAATACTGTCAGAGCTGATTGGCAATATCAGGGGCAATTAACAGAGACCATCACAGACAAGGAGGAAGGCGAAAGCAAGACTTGAGCTGAAGCTGAAGGCAGAGAAAGTGTCTGCGCTTCAAAGACAGGGGTGAGAAGAGACAGATTCGTTTTGCTCTGGGCCTTGTGAGTTTCATTACTCGTGGCCTGCTAAACAATGACCACAGTACTTTTGCCTGCTGTTTGGCTCAAACAACTTTTAAAAAGAAAACAACTTGTAAAATTGTGTTAGACTATTTAAAAGTCTTTAAAAAAGTTCAAGTATCTGTACATAAACTGAAGTTTCTAAGAAAATGACTGAAAAGCGATCTAATACCGAAGTTTTTGAAGTTTAGGTCACCCGAGTACGGTTTTTTTTCGTACCAAGCTGTGCATTTTTTTCAATTGAAACTACTAAGGATTTAAACTTCTAGGGAAAATGAGGACAGGAAAAGGTACGAGGAGGTGCTAATGAAAGCAAGATCGCTGGTGCAAAAAGAAATCGACAAAATCACTGGTGCAAAAAGAAACCGACACTGGTGCAAAATTAGTAAAACTGTCCGAGAGACAAGATAAACTTCCTGGGGGGAGAAATGAGCAATCAGTTAAGGTGCTTGATAAAATTGAACTGCCTGGATGGGTACAAGAAGTGCTATCAACGTGCCCAAAGCATCCCATTAGAGCTAAATTTAATGAAACGCACTTTTTTGCTAATATCGACATTTTCCTCTCACAACTGAAAAATCAAAAAACATCTGGTGAAACTTTATGTGAAATAGGAGATGCGGCAAAGGCATTTGCAAAAAAAACGTAAGGTAAACCCCGAGAGACAAAGCCGTTAAAAAAACGAGGAAATATCTCAAAGCTAATGGGTTGCTGGCTGTGCCTTTTGATAAGGGGGTTGGTTTTTGCATGACGAGGAAACAAACGTATGAATCAAAGCTGAAATGCTTGTTGCAATCTGCTCAGTTTTTGAAAACAGATGCAACCACTGATGAGGTTATACTGAAAATTGAGAAAGAACTTAACAAAAAATTACTAGCCATGAACAAAAGAGACGAGATAATTGATCAGTTATATTCTAAGATGAGGTCAACAGGGGGGCAACGCGCCCGTTTGTACGGTTTAGCTAAGGTGAGACACCCCTACGATCAGTACTATCACTTCCAGGCAGCTCGTATGAGAATCTTAATAAAATGCTTGCTAAGTTTTTTGACAACATCGATGGAGCCAAAATAGAAACCAATACTAAAGATGCCAGTGAAACAATTGAAAACATTGCTCTAAATCCGGACAAAACCATAATATCTCTTGATGTGAAAAGTTTGTAGACCAACGTTCCCCTGAAGGAGGCAATTGAAATTGCTTTACAGAAGCTGTAAAGCCAGGAGTCTCCTCCTGAAATTCAATGAGCAACCATGAAAAGGCTTTTGAGTATGACAGTCAGCAAAGTATCTTTCAAGTGTAATGATTCATGGTTTGTGCAAGTTGATGGTTTAGCAATGGGCGCGTCTCTCGCTATAATTCTGGCAAACTTATGGCTGAAAGAGTACGAGTTTGCTCTAAGACAAGAAATACCAGTGGGAACGGAGATACAGCAAATTAATGACAAAAACGGTTTGTGCCCATGTTGCAGCAGGAAAGTCACATATAGATCAAAGGGGGTTGGTTGCGAGAGTTGCCGAAACTGGTATCATCTAAAATGCGGAAAAATATCCGATGACGTATACGCATCAATAACCGAGATAGTCTGGTACTGTGAAAGCTGCTGCCGCGCTACGACAAGGAGAAGGTTACTCCCCTGGTGGAATTTTTGGTCAAGTGTGTGGATGACTTTGTTAGAACAATCAGAGGGGAGCCGAGTTGTCTTCTCAAGGCTGCCAATGCTCTTCATCCAAATCTGCAGTTCACTCTAGAAGAAACTAATTCGGAGGGGAATTTGCCGATCCTGGATTTGAACATACATGTATCGCAGGGTAGAGGTGTAACTTGCAGTTGGTATCAAAAATCAACAGATACTGGGAGTATACTGAACTATTGAAGCTGCACCCCAATTCAGTATAAGAGTAATGGTATCCAAGGCAATGTACACAGGGTTTTTTTGAGTACATCTAGCTGGGAGCAATTTGATAAGGCTATGGAAACTAATAGGGTGCAATGGCTAACAAATCAGTACGCTGAAAATTGGTCCACAAAGGTGGCACCAGACGCCCTGTGCAAAATCATCGAGGGTAAGGGCAAGCCCCTGGATAGTGAGAGGTCTTTGTCAACTCAATCACCAAAAAATGTGAAGCCTCCAATGCTGATGGTGGAATAGAGAAATAATCAAAGCCAATATTTTGCTAACAGGTTACGAAAATTAACTAACCTTCATGTGGTTTTCACCACAAGAAAACTAGAATCATGTTTACCATCACTGAAGTCAGCATTTTCTAATGACCTCAAATCAAGAGTGGTTTATAAACTGTCATGTAGTGGATGCACTTCCACCTATGTCGGACAAACTGTTCGACAAGTGACCACTAGAATTGAGAAACATAAGAAAGCAGACTCACCGGTGGGCCTCCAACTTCAGCAGTGCCAACTTGATGGAAATAGCGCAGATCTTAGTTGGGAAACTATAGATAGAACAAACAACCAAACAAAATTGTTAACACTAGAGGCAATACATTTCAGGAGAAAAAAACCGGGTTTGAACACACGCGATGAGTTTAGGAGCAAGGAGTTAACACTGAAAAATTAGTCCCAAATTATTTTTGGTTTTTATTTAAAACTTACATGTCTAAATTGAAATTATGACTCAGAAACTTCTAGACAAATTAATTTAAAACTGTTTAATTAAATTTAGAGGTTAAAAGTATTTTAATCGTAATAGTAATTTAGAGGTCAAGTGTGATTGGCTAATTTTTTAACATGGTGGTTTAGAATCAAAACGTATGTGAATTTTTGAACATTTGTAAATTGATGTAATATTGTCAACTAGATTAGATTTTGTAAGAATCCTGGCGATGCACATAGTTGCGAAAACGTTTGAGTTTTACTTTTTAGCAAAAATTGAGTGAAGTAATAAGTTTTAACTATATGTTTTAACTCGAAAAGTTTCAACAAATTCAACAAAGGGCGACCTTACTAATCAAGGTTCATCTTGCTCCAGACGTAGCGTTTGAATTTTACTTTTTTGCAAAATTTTTACCTAGAAGCTTGAGTGAAGTAATAAGTTTTAACCATAAGTTTTAACTCAAAAACTTTCAACAAATTCAACAAAGGGCAACCTTTCCAATTAAGGTTCAGACGTAACTTTTGATATTTACTCTTTAGCAAAAAAATTTCTTCTAGAAGCTTGAAAAAAGCATCTAGAATTTTACTTCTAGATTTTTCTAGAAATTTACTCTTTGGCGAAAATTTCTCCTAGAAGCTTGAGTGAAGTAATAAGTTTTAACTATAAGTTTCAACTCGAAAAATTTCATTAAATTCAACAAACGGCGACCTTACCAATCGAATTTCAGACGTAGCGTTTGAATTTTACTTTTTTTTAAATTTCTTCCAGAAGCTTGAATGAAATAATAAGTTTAAACTACAAGTTTTAACTCAAAAAAATCAACAAATTTAACAAAGGGCGATCTTACCAATCGAAGTTCAGACGTAGCGTTTGAATTTTACTTTTTATTTTAATTTCTTCTAGAAGCTTGAGTGAAGTAATAAGTTTTAACTACAAGTTTTAACTCAAAAACTTTCAACAAAATCAACAAAGGGCGACCTTACCAATCAAGGTTCAGACGTAGCGTTTGAATTTTGCTTTTTAGCAAACATTTCTTCCAGAAGTTGTGACATTCGACCAGAATGTGAAAAATGCAATCTCTGCAGAATTCGAATTTTTAGCAGCGAGCCTTCCGGATTGGTGATTATTAAGAACTAAGAACGTTATTGGAACGATTGGCCAGACGGTGAGGGCTGGAATATTCTGGTATTTTAAAATTTCAAAAATTCGAATTATGACGTCATATTTCTGAGAAACGTCAGAAACGGCCATTTTGGCTGAAACAAGGGAGAGAGACAGAACAACATTAGCTGCGCTAACAACAACTACGAAATAGAGATTGTAAAACGACAACGAGTTACAGAGTAACAGAGAACACTCCGAGTTGCAACTATTGTGTCGCTACAATAGTTGCAGGGCCGTTGCAGACAACGGTGAAGGGTGGAGGACAGCCTTCCGGATTAAGAGGAAGTCAAGATTAGCGAGCTTGATTCAGTGGATTCAAGAATCCGGAAGGGTTTCGGGACTGAAACTTTTAGCCTGTTATATAGACTTTTAGCTTCTTGTCATGTCCTGATTTGAATTTATTTAACATCTAGATTCATTTTGATAAGGATGAGAAGCTAGGAGTTGGGGGAAAGAGTTGATCCATCTTCGATGGAGATGATGATTTTTATCTACTGAACAAAAACAAAAGTAATATAATAAGTAGTAGCCCTGTTTTTAGGAGTGACCTTGTGGTCTGGGGATACTGAGCCATGAGCTCACTGTTTCTGCATGTAATCTAGTTAATTTGAGTGTTTTGACCGAAGCCGAAAGCAGTAACGTTTTTGTCGACCCGATGTTAGAAGGACCACCGAAAAATACTGGCTTGGTAGAGACGGTGAAAAGCATGCAAAGCTATGTTAAGACGTTAGCCAGTCGTCTTAAGACTTAGTTTTGTCTTCCGTCGATATGTATCTTCCGGGCGAATGTTACATAGATGTTTTTATGGCGCTCCTGGGTGTTATTCTTTTTAACATCATGACCGGCAGAACCGTTAACGAGCACTCCGCGCCGAGCGGATGCTCACATTAACGCCCTTAGTAGGCCTAAACCGCCGGGGCGGAGGGGTGGTTCGGAGCGCAGAAGCCCTCCGGATTACCGTGAATAGCTTTTTAACTTAGTTAAGACCGAAAATTCACGAACCAGGAAGGGTGGGGGGATCGGCCATTCCCTCGTTCCCTGAGAGGTTCGTGACCAAAAACACTTAAAGATATATATAAAACCAAACAAAAAGTAATATAGTACCCAAGAAAAACAAAAAACATAAAAAAATAACCGAAAAAACCAAAAACAGTTAAAAAAAGTAAAAAATCAGTAGAAATCATCCCCCCAGACAAGATGTGATCCGACCCCCCCGTTTGTTGTTGATAGATATATTGTTGTTACAGGCATTTATATCAGTCAAGATTGTTACGATCAGTTTTGTAGCCCGTTTGTGAGGCTTGTACTGTAGGGTTATTTGAGCATTTAAGCACGTTAATGATAAATTGCGCTCAATCCGGAAGGGTCAGCTGATTTGCGCTCAATTCGGAAGGGTCTTGGGAGAAGACTGATCCGGCAAGCAGTACAAGGAGCAACAAGAAGAGGCTCAACGACAACAACAATCGACTGTTGGGTATCGTTAACAAGTTTTGTATCCCTTTTGGTACAAAAATTAAAATAGTAATCTGTGGGGTGCTCGACAGTGCTGCACTGTAGTGACCCTTCACCGAACTGCGAATATCCGAGTTAAGCACCTTAATTCGGATATTAGACAAACCCGGAGGGGTATAGTATTCCTATTATTATTACTTATAGAGCCTATATTAATAGTCTTATATCGTTTTTCAGTCAAAAACAACGAAAACAGACCGGTTTTTAGGGTCAAAATAGCGATATTTTGATCCCCCCACAAGTCGCGATTTTTGAGATATCGAAAATTTTTGAAACGGAAAAAAGCGCTAAAGTAGTGTGTTACATCGTAATTGCACTACCATAATAGATAGAACCGGTTAAGTTTAGTTCGGAAGTGGTTGGAACTATTTTGGAACCAAAAAACTGAATTTTCGTGATTTTTGAGAAACCGAAACAATAAAAATTCAGAAAATTTTTTGAAATTTTTGAGTTAGAACAGTAAAAATAGTTGTTCGGACAACGTCCACTAGTGAATCTACAAGTTTTAAAACCCGCTACCCGAAAGCCTTCCCGGTTGCAGAGAAATCGAACTTAACGTGTTTGATTTGGTGGATTCATCAATCCGGAGGGGTACAGGTAGCATAGTTTTTTGCAAATTTTTTCAACTAAAGCGTTTTAGATCGGGTCTTTTGCATTGAACTAGAAGAGTATAGGCCTTTTGAGCTCGGATCAACAATTTTTAGGTCAAAAGGACCTGATTTGCGGAAAAAGTTAGGCGGAACCTATAAGAGAGAAATTTCTTGACTTTAGAAAAAAGACGTTTTGGTTAATAACTTTGGAACTACTGAGCATATCGAGTTGATCTTGGTACCAATAGATCAGAAATTAGCTGAGCTTACTGATAGGGACAAAAGTTTTTCGGAAAAATAAGCGTGAAAATTTTTTGAGATTGTTTTTAGCAAATTCCTCAATTTGGAAGGGTACACTCTTCACGTTTTACAAAAATTCTTTAGAAAACCCCTTATAACCCTAACAAAAAGTAATAGCGGTTGAATAAAGTAACTTTAGGCTGTTCTAGACGAAAAGAGGAGGCTAAAGGCACAGCAAAAGCTTACGCGAGCCGAAGTTAGGCGAGCGATAAGACCCTTCACCGTTAGTGTGAATTGTCAAATAAGAGGCTTAACTTCAATCCGGAAGGGTCTAGGAAAGTAGTGCATACCCTTCCTAGTTAATTGAAAGAGCAAAATTGCATCGGAGAACGTATTCGGAGGGGTATAGGTTGAAAGTAAGAAATCTCCGAAAAGCTACTTTTACAAAACCGGAGGGTTCCCAATCCGGAGGGGTCAAGACTTTTTTTCAAGTTAGGAGGGGTCCGAATCCGGAGGGGTCTTATAGTTGCTAATTCGGAGGGGTCCAAATCTGGAGGGGTCTTATATTAACTAACTCAGAAGGGTCCCAATCCGGAGGGGTCCAGATACTGCCAGTCCGGAAGGGTCCTATTTGTGCCAACCCGGAGGGGTGTTATTTTATTAAAGGACTTAGGTAGGCGAAAGAGAGACTAAAGTGAGAGGTATTAGGTTATTAGCACACAGGATAGGGATCAGTGACTGCACTGGTAACTTGCCTTTCAATAAGAACCAGACCAAAACAAAACAGATCCAAACTCGGATATTCGCGACACTAAGTCTAAAATAAAAAGAGCGTGATTCATTGGTGTGGATTGTAACATAATACGTTTTTGGGAAAAGTGACTGCCCTGAGGATTTAAGTAGGTCTAGCTCGGGCAGTCCGAAGGCAGATAGGTAACACAGTACTCGGTGGGTGCAATAGCCGCCCACTTGAGAAAATTACTGCCTTCAAAGTTTTGTCTGTTTGGTGCAGCACCGAGCAGGGAAAGCTTTTTCTTTAAAAGACAAGTTCGACTATTGTACTGCGACC
Source organism: Symsagittifera roscoffensis (assembly GCF_963678635.1). Classification (NCBI taxonomy): domain Eukaryota; kingdom Metazoa; phylum Xenacoelomorpha; order Acoela; family Convolutidae; genus Symsagittifera; species Symsagittifera roscoffensis. Next base: position 14,962,961 of record NC_087065.1, on the reverse strand, counting down.
GACTAAGAGTACATTACACATACGTTTTTTTTAGAGACATTCATATTCTGTCAATATATATATTTTTTGTTTTTTGATTTTAAATCAACATAAACTGTGCTTGATTGGGTAGTGAGTACACTATCTTTTAAATTGACTGATAACATCATATTGTGCTAGTTTTCAAATCTTACCACCGATAATCGGTTAGTGTGAATAAATTTTATACAAACTGTACTCTGATAACATACAGGGATTCGTGGTCACTATTTAATAGAATCTTGTGAAAATTATTGTGTTGTGTCATTATTATTGTTAATAAAACTATAAGGTCTCTAGCAATCGGGTTAAGTATAGGCATTAAAAAGTGACAAATAGAGAATGAGTCTAGACAAGTCAAGGATACCAAAACGAGGTAATAGCTCAAGGAAATTCATACCTGAAAAGCAAAGAAAAACGATGACCGATCCTTTTGTGGATTGGATCAAGCGATCCCGGTCCGATAAAGGGGAGACGGTTTCAGGCAGAATGGTTGAAACGAGAAGTCAGAAGACCTCAGAAGAGCGAAAAGAACTGTTAGAAGTGGAGGTCAATACGGACCATACCATGAACGACAACCAGGAAGTAAATGGACTGGAAGGGAGAGGCAGAAGGCTGGCGAGTGAATCTACTCCGGTAGAACAAGGCCATGATTTTGCCACTTCCACCGGGACATTGGATCGAGAGGAGATGTCGGAACTGTCCGACATCTCAACTGAAGTAACGGCAACTAGAAGATCTCCAACAGACAACACCATGATGGCAGGCGGGACTGAGAAACAAACAACGTCTTCATCGTTCTTAGAAAGAATGAGGAACACCTTAGGAAACATCTTTCCATTCAGCATGGGAGGAGGAGCAGGAAACGACGGTGAATCCCAGGAGGAAGAGGATGAAGAGGAGCAAGGGGACTTTGGATCTCAGGTCGGCCTCAACAGTTCGATCCAGGAGAACGAGGCATACGTTGGAAGAGAGACTGGAACCATGGACAAATTTGGTGTAGTGACAACGATAAGCAAAGAGGCAAACACACCGGGCCAGTCAAAAGACTTCGCGATTATGACAAGTTCAGAGCCACAGACTGGAGAGAGTAGAACCAGAGGGCTAGGCAACGCGTTAGCGGATCCTGAAATAGATAATGAGAAGACGTCGAGACAGAGAGTCAAGGCCCGGATCTCGACCAGCACGAAGCTACCTGGGACCGACAGGGTTACACCGCCACTAGTGACGCCTCTCGTGGATAACGGGGCAGCACTAGAATAAGCTTTAAATAACATAGTGGACAGTTTAGGAGAACAAAACGAGCATATGTCAATAAGGATGAGTGAACTAGAAAGAGCAGTTCACATTGAAAGAGAAAGTCTGCGGGAAGAAATAAACCGCAATAGACAGGAAGTTGGCAGGAGCGAAAAACGCTTGAAAGAAAGAACGGACGAGCATATGGCGAAGAACTTGTCGCGAATGACAAGAGAGGCGGAACAGCGAGAGTTACGCTTAAGAGACGACATGGAGAAGTTAAGAATTCAACAAGAGCAGTCTCTTGGGACTCTTGACACAAAGATAGACGCGATGATGGAGAGGCGAACTCAGGCTATCATGGATAGGTTGGACGGGCTACTAAGCAGCAAAAGTGGACCAAAAGAAGGAGAACCGAACTCAGTAGGTCCCACCAGGGAACCGAGGGTGAACTTCAATGAACATCAAAAAAGGAAGACGTATGGATCCACTAGAGGCAGGGGCAGTTCATCAGGCTATGCCACAAGGGGTAATGGAGCATGGGGCCCGAACAGTAGAGCAAGTTCAACGGGGAACAGACAGACCTCTAACGAACGACCAACGCAAGGCACACATGCGACTGGGAGAAGTGATTCCGGCAACAGCGGGCATGCAAGCCCGAGGAGGAGTCATGTGGGCCAAGCGGGAAACACTCACGGTGATTCGGTTTGCAGGGATGCACCGCACACAGAGCCTTCGACGAGGTGTGAGGACACTCAAGCGGGACACTCAAGGGATGCTACGGCAATGGCCACAGCATTTGAACCCCTAAACAGGTCTTTGGAGACATTCCTGACAAGGTTATCAAGAACCAATGAACGCAGTGAGAAGTCCAGAAGAGTCTTTAAGAAACCAAGATGCTACAAAGACGAATCTGATGGCTGTATTGATACCTGGATAGAGGTAATGAAGCTGCATTTCGAGGAAGAGGACTTGTCGGAGAGACAGGAATGCAGCGCGCTCACCAGCAACTTGGAAGGGAAAGCCCTGAACTGCGTAATGGCCAAGAAGCAATATCAACGTGACACTGCTGAGCAGATCTTCGAAATGTTGTTAAACCGTTTTGGATCAGGGGTGCAGGGGCACCAGGCGATGATGCGCTTCGAGAAACGGAGGCAACGAGAAGATGAAACGATAGACAAGTTTCTCGATGATTTGGAAATGCTGAGAAGACGCAGCCAACCGGATGAGTCAAACCGAAGGATGAACCTGGCCGTAGCCTCAAAATTTATTGATGGTGTGAAGAATGATGAACTTCGCACGATGCTAGTAACGCATTATACACCACTATCAACCAATGCGCCAACACCGGAGGAGTTGAGGCTCAAATCAAAAGAGTATCTTTTGTTGAAACCTCCTTCGAGATCTGGATATTAGGAGAACAATTATGGCAATTTTAACAACGGACCAGCAAACCAAGGGAACAATTAGTACAAACCGAGGGATGATATGGACAAGAGACGCTCTTGTGCTAATTGCAGTTCAACGGACCATCATGTGTCAGCATGCCCAGCTTACAAACAAGGCATGAAAGCAATAGGCTTTAGCCTCGAGGACGAAGATGCGTCAGAGTTGGACCATGAGGATTTCATGAGAGGAGTAATTGCGAAATTCGGCCCGAGGTGTTTTTTTTTTTGCAACTTGAAAGGTCATTTTAAATCAGATTGTCCGCAATTCTGGGATGCAGTGGCAGACATTAAGCATCCAAGACATAAAGAAGCTTTGTCAGAAGTGAAAGCCAGCAAGGCTCGACTTTTGAGTGAAGCAGAAGCACGCAGAAAGGATAAACCTCAAGAGCTGGCGGCAAAGAAAATGCAAGCGGTAATAGAGGAGACACGTGAGCCGGAACCAGCAACTGCGGCTCACGACTTCAAGATCGATTATAAGGCAGCCGCGAGGGATGCTCTAAAAATAGTGCAACAGGAACTAGTGACGAAAGAGATCGAACAAAAAGTGAAACTTGAACTGGAGAATGAAAACCTTCAGGAGCAACTGAATACCTTCGAAGCAACGGAGTTCGAGGAAACTAAAGCACCAAGCAGTTTGAGCATGAAGCTTAATGTGATCTCCGGTCAGAGGTTCGGCATGGTGCCGCAAGGAAGCAATATACAGTCGATAATCTCAGTGGCTGGACATCAGGTGATCAGAAATCTGAGTGAACCATCCGAGTTCCATTTGATGCATTTGGACACATATGCAGATTATCTGAGGCAGGTGGAGCCACGCACCGAGTCGAGAGCTGTGCGAGCACTACTAACGACGGGTGGCCCTCGCATGAAGAAACTTCATGGACGCTACCTAGAGGTCTATGGGCCGTATCAAGTAATGCTGAACATGGATGGAATCAGTATTTACACCAGGACTTATGTAACAACAGATGATGACCAAATGGGGCAGATCTATTTGGGAGAAGAGGAACTCAAAGTCCGCAGGATAGGCCATGACGCCATGATGGAACAAGACGCAGTACACATTGGGTATGAAGCAGATGTGACCGCACATCTGCTCGACACCAACGGAACAAAACTCGGAGTCACAGGGCTTCTGGACACAGGAGCGGTAGTGAGTGTGATGCCGATAAAAACTTGGGAAAGAATGGGCTTCACGCGGGAAGATCTAATTCCAACGAATCTCCGACTGGCCGCCGCCAATCGAGGAGCTATCTACGTGGCCGGAAGAACACCAATAACGGTCCTCCACATGGGAGGACGGGATCTTTGGATGAGCTTCCTGGTGGTAGAGAATCTGGACGACGCCGACCAATTCATCTTGGGCAGAGATTTTGTCAGGAATTTTGACGTGATGATTGACTTGAACAACGGTCTGATACGGATTAGAAACCCGGACCGGAAGTATGTTAAGAGACCAATTAATAAGATAATAACAGACAAAAACAAGGTACCAATTTTTTTGGATAGAAAAGTAAAATTACAACCAGGACAAGCTGTGGTAGCAATTTTTAGAATGAGAAATTTGAATTCGTTAAGTGATAGTAAACAGGTTTGCTTAGTAGCGAATCCAAATAGTCAGAGTTCGGTGATTTTAGGCCGGAGCTTCTCGGTAACGCGAAACGGACTGTGTGTCAGTGTGTTGTTGAACACACTGGACACCACGGTTTCAATCCAGCGTGGAAAGAAGCTTGGCTACGCTTTGCCGATGAGGACCGACTATGAGGAGACACAAAACTTGAAGAAATATACTGTGAAAGACTGTCCTTATCATGCCAATAAAGATAAAATTTTCAAGAGGATTAATGAATTAAAATCTATTCATAAATTGTTTTCAATGAAATCCGAAACGGACGACGGCTTATCAAGCTGCTCGAATTTTCCGGAACGCCCCTCGTCATATGAACTAGAATCTGACAAACCGGTTTTGCCAGAGATAGAACATTTAAAAGGGAAAATAGGTGAGGGAGATTTCGAAAAATTGCGGGACCTCCTAAATCGGAACGCAGATGTATTTTCAAAACATAAGGCGGATATCGGTTGCTGTAATTTCGTCGAACACGAAATCGAACTAGAAGAGGGCGCCGTTCCCCATAGGGAAGGCGCAAGGCGAATGACGCCACACAAATCGGAAGCGTGCCGAGCGGAAATAGAAATGTTGCTTGAATACGATATGATAGAACCCTCGAAATCGCCATGGGCTTGCGGAGTGGTAATGGCGAAAAAGAAAGGGGGGCAGCTTAGATTTTGTTGCGACTTTCGTTACTTGAACGCGGTAACGATAAAAGATGCGTACCCGATACCGCGAATAGACGAGAGCCTATCTAAGCTTGGTGATGCCAAGTTCTTCACCACATTGGACTTAGGTTCTGCCTTCTGGCAGGTCCCTCTGCGAAAGAAGGACAGAGAGAAGACCGGATTCGCGTGCGAGTTGGGATTGTACCAGTGGAAGAGGATGCCCTTCGGCTTGTGCAATGCAACGGCCACTTTTCAAAGACTGATGGCTCAGGCTTTGACTGGAGTGACCAAGAAGTACGGGAACCTCGTGATGTGTTACGTGGATGACGTAGTCATAGCGACACCGACCCTGGAAGACCACATTGATAGGCTCGATGAGGTCTTTGGATGCATAAAAAGAGCAGGATTAAAGTGCAAACCATCGAAATGTGAAATCCTTAGGGACTCAATTAAGTACCTAGGAAGAATGGTGGATAGGCATGGTGTGAGGCCGGACCCGGAAGCAGTGGAAGCAGTGTTGACATGGAAAGCCCCCAGAACGGACACACAGCTCCTGAGCTTCTTAGGGTTTGCCAATTACTACCGAGAATTCATAGAAGGATATGCGGACAAGGTGTACCCGATGCAGAAGCTGATGCGCAACAAAGGGAAAAAGTTCGAATGGAACGATGAGGCACAGGTTGTTTTCGAGAACATAAAGCGGGAACTGTGCGAAGCGCCAGTGCTGGGCATGCCTACAGAAAAGGGCATGTATGTTCTCGACACAGACGCATCGGTGGTGGCCATCTCAGGAATCTTGCATCAAGAGCAAGAATGGAACGGAAGAACAGTTCTCCGTCCCATTGCAAACGGCAGCAAAGTCTTGAGTGACACAGAGATGAAATATGGCGCACCAAAAGCAGAAATGTTTGCAGTAGTCACCTTCGTGGAGAAGTACCGTGCATACTTGGGGAGCGCTCCCTTCAAGTTACGCGTGGACAACAGAGCGTTATCCTGGTTGAAGACCTACTCGATGGATCAGAGTTATATTGGTAGATGGATAGTAAGATTGGATGGCTACCATATGATAATCGAACATAGGATGCGTGATAAACACCAGAATGCTGACAGCCTCAGTAAGAAAACTGAGTTCTATGAAAGATTGGAGCAGAAGCAGGCCAATCAGGCGGAAATAAAGGAGGGATTCTCGTTTCTGGACAAAGAAACTTATGAAGCGCTTCCCTTAACGAGATGGTTGGATAAGTCTGGACATCCAATTCCAGGGCACCCTGAGTTACCTGTAGAGAAAGCAGCCGAGATAAAGATCCTGTCCAAGGAGGACCCAGTCCCCTTGGATCTGTTGCTGCGCTCGAACCTGGTCCAGCAAGAACTATCTCGCATGAATATAAACAGCCTCTCATTATTGGATAAAACGGTGCAAGTCACACCACAAGTGATGCGGATGCTGGGTGGATTGTTAGAAAGAGAAGTGACCAGAGATGACCCCGAGTGGACAGCTGCAGTGGCATCGCTAACAGTCAGTGAGAAAGTGAAGATCATGCCGTCCAGACGACAGCACGAAGAGAATGAGAGGGATTGTAGGACAATAGTTCAGCAACTAGTATCCTCAATACCCCAAGAGATTTTAACCAGTACTTCTTACGGACAGAAAGAACAGGGAAGCAGCAAGCGAAAGAAAACCGTCACCTTTGTGGACCGGGATAAAGAGGATGAAGAGGTAGAACAAAATCTGCTGCAGGACTATTTGTCCGGGGAGACGGATGATGAGAAGAACCAGCGATCACAAGATCAACACCCGGGACAAGGAAATTTGTCCGGGGAGTCTGAGTTGGACGAGGAAATTCCTGATGAGAAACAGGACCTAGAGCAAAAGTTTTTGTCAGGGGAGTTCAGATGGATGCAAAGAAAGCACAGACATGATCTGGAGGAGCGTGTAGTCTCCAGCACAACCTCGTCGACGGATGATAATTCAGGAAGCTCAGGAATGGACACCTATTCAGACAGGAATTCGAGCTCGGGATCGGAACTGTCAGAACTAGCGATACACACGCTACTAGTGGAAACTCGGGCAAGGGACCTGGACAGAGAGGTGTATCAGGATCCTGACAGCGATCGCTACCTTATACCAAGCGAAAGAGTCTTTGACAACGCAGCGGATGACTTAGAAACGATAGCGGTATCGAAACGTTCGATAAGCCTGTTGCCGCAGAAAGAGGTAGTCAGGACTGATCTTCAGCCGTTTGAACAAGAAACACAACCGTTGGCGAAGATTTGGTGCGTTAAGATGGAAGAAGACACACATCAGCCCAACGAGCTGAATAGTCAGATGAGGGTCATGAAGACATACTTGAAGGCGAGATACAGACTCTCGGACCTTCTAAGAGCGCTGAGAAATGATCGCATGACAAGCAACCTGAAAAGGTGGGTCGAGAATGGTTCTCCGGATAAAGGGGACCTCGAGGAGGATAGTTATCGCATCCTGAGACAATACTTCATGCAGAAGGAAGGGAGGTTATATTTGAACAAGGACGGGATCGTGGCTTGCAAAAGAAGAGAGGAAGACAGAGTCCTATACAAGTATAACGCGATAGTGTTACCGCAACTCTATCAGACAGAACTATTATTCAGGTCACATGATCAGATGGGCCATCAGGGGATCGACAAAGTATATCAGAGGATCCTGAAGCGCTTTGAGTGGCCTGGGATGAAAAAGGCATGCGAGAAATGGGTAACAGCATGTCTGTCATGCCAACAGGTCAAGGATCCAAGGAAGTTGCGATTTCCTTTACAATCGATCGAGTCGTCTGAATTCAACGAGGTGGTGCAGATAGATCACCAAAAGATATGCATGACAGACAATGGTTATAATCAGGTGCTGGTCATGATAGATCATTTCACGAAGTATGCAGAGGCCGTGCCCTGCATAACTGCCTCGGCGGAAGAGACATGCGACCACCTGATCAATACGTGGATAGCAAGACGTGGTTGTCCGATGACGTTTCAATCGGATAATGGAACAGCTTTCGTAGGAGAGCTTACGAAAGAGCTTATGAGACGCTCACAGGTCGCTCAGGCTCACTCCACGACATACCACCCTCAGACCAATGGCTTAGTGGAAAGACAGAACAGGACGTTAGTGTCGATGCTGAGAGTATATTGTTCCAGGTACATGACCGATTGGGACAGATACCTTCCACAGGTGATGGGAGCATATAATAGCACGCAACACTCCACCACTGGAGTCAGTCCACACATGATGCTAACTGGACACGAAAAGTCTTTACCCTTAACCTTCTTCTACCCAGAATATGAGGGAAAGAAAACGTCCCCACAGGTCTACGTGAGGGATGTGATCAGACGCCAACAGGAGCTGAACGATTTGTGTAGACGAAACACTCAGCAGGCACAGGCAAGGCAGAGGAAAAAATTCGACAAGAAAGCAGCTGGTGCAAAGGCTTACTCGGTGGGAGACTACGTATGGGTATTCCAGAACGTTATACCACCGAAAGGGACAAAAAAGCACCTAAAAAAATGGAGGGGACCCTTCATGATTACAGAGGTGCATCAGGAGGGACGCTTTTATAGACTGAGTACTGGCCGAGCCGCCCACTACGAGAATATAAAGCCACACAATCCATCGACAGAAGACTGGTGTATACCTGCAGACATGGAAGAAAGGGATTATCTAATGATGGATCCTGCTTGTGAGGTCAATGAAAAAGGCACCAAGGAGAAGAACGATGGAAACGAAGTCGTAGAGGAAGGTACGGATACACCGCTGGACCTGGATCCGAACGAACAGATCGAAGCGGACGATGAAACCTTACCCTACGCAGAGGAAGATTGGCAGGATCCCGAACAGATAGAGGTTCCCAAGAACTTGGAACCGGATCTTCCGTTCACCATACAGACTCGTCAGAAGGACGGGATGAGACCAAGAAAGAAATACAATCCTTACGGTGACGACTTTGTAGTGGATAGGATAGATCTAAAGAAGATAGTGGAGGAAGTAGTGGGTCTAGAGGAAATAACTGTGCCACAAGACATTGACATAGGCGATGATCACGACGATGAGTGGGTTGACGACTGGTCGAAAACCGAGGTAGAATTCGACGACGAGCAACAGCAGTCATATGAACAAGACTTGACGAACCTGCGTGTCTTGGAGTGGCTGAATGAAACGACCTCGGATCCAGAGGAGACCAGCATCACGATTCAAGAGGTGGATCGTGGAAGCATGAAATACATCAAGACCGAACGAGATGATCCTTCCTGGGCTGCCCAGGAAGGACGACTACTCATTCCAGCTTCTAACCTCGACTTGATACCCGGTATGCGATCGACGGGGACGTCGATGGATAATTTTGTCCGGGGAGTGGGGGTAGGACTTACCCACACTGAAAACTTGATAATAAAAAAATTGAGAATAGCGAGAGAAACAGGAGACTTAGAAGCAGAGACAGGCGAAGAACCTAAGAAACCTGACATAGGCAGGGTAGTTGAGTCATATTTTAACTTACCAAATGAATATTCAAGTAACATAATACTAACAGACAGTGATTTCATACTCACAAACAGAACATGTGCGATAGCAATCACCGCAGACATGAGTTTTAGGACAGCGTTAGCGGCAGATTTTAAGAGAGAATACAAAAACGTGGAATTCCTTTGGAAGCAAAGACCAGGGATAGGGGGCGTGGCAGCCTTACCTCCGGCGACGTCGCAGATACCGGGAAAATACTTGTGCTTCTTGGTAACGAGGGCGACGGAGAAGCAGCACGTGGACCCAGAGAACCTAGTCTTGTCTTTGACGAGGCTGAGGGACTTCCTTGTCGAAATGGACGTGAAGGAGCTCTCGCTTCCAGTGTACGATCCAAACAGAGGAAGACTGCATCCTCGGGAATTGTACGTGCTTGTACACGTGATATTCTCTGATACGAACATACAAGTATATCTACATAAGAAATATTACTTAAGTATAGGCTGAGTGATGTGCGAGAGAGTGTTAGGCCAAAGACTAAGTTGTATGTAATAGGTGATTTGTGTGTTATGTTATGTTATGTTATGTGTTAGGTTATTAGGATCATGGGTAAGTAGGGGTTAGTGACCATGAACAACTAAATGACGATCTTGGGAACAGATCCAAAGTTTGGACTGTCCAATCTTAGGTCGAATTCCAAAATTTTAGAAACCAATTGATTTTAATAAATTTTAGGATGAATATCTTTTTATCTGAACTGTTTTTAAGCAAATTTTAACGATATATGTTAAGGTGAAACAGACAAGTGTGATATTTGTGACTTCTTTTCTAGATCCTGATTGATCATTTAATAACTCACTTGAGTCAAATATCGAATCGAATCAAATCAAACTTGAAAGAATAGAATGGACAACTTCAACTTGGATGAATTGATGGACCTGGCAGAGGCATGTAGGACCGATGATAGATGCGATCTATCGTCGGCTGATCGATCGAGACTTCGCTCTGGAGGACCCAGAGGTAGTCATGTTGCTGACCGCCCTGATCAACATCTTGGGACACGACAACCGTGGGGACCGCCCCACGGAAGTCCTGTTGATGGCAGCATATGGAGAAAGAGGAGTACTAGACCGCCCGAACATGAGAGTGATGAGGTGAAGAAACGGGGCTCTCTCAGGGAGTGACTTGGCGAATGAGCCTGGATTGGGAAGTTCTAGGACTTACCAACCAGGTGAGATGCCAATGCCCTCCAAGCCCAAACCTGGGCTGACGAGAATGCATCGGGAGATGAACAGCGAGGCGACCTCGTCTGGTTCACCACTGAGAGCAGCTGTGCCACCAAAAAGGGCGAAAGTAGGACAGGAAGTTCAGACGAACCAAACCATGCAAGGTCTGGATGAGATGAACGAAAAACTGAGAAGTACAAAAAAGGAGCTGGACGAGATGACCAGAAGCATGCTCCAGATGGAGGAAGATCGGGACATGTGGAGAAAGTTGTTTGAAGACTGCAACAAAAAGCAGGGTCAAGAGATTGAGCGCTTAAAGCAGGAATACAAAGAGCGATCGGAGCAGATGGCGTTGACAACGGCCGTGGAGAAAGTGATACCTGCAAGGGATATTCCTCGTGGGCAGTCCCCGATGGAGCTCTTGACGCCTAGAGAAATGAGTCAAACAACGGAGACACGACCTCCAGTAGAGACAAATCGAGTAACAATCCCGGATCCTAGTGACACCTTGGGTGACCCCGTCGTAGAACAGACAGTGAGGAAACTGATAGAGACAGCGGGACGACTGGTCGCTAACAAGATTGCGCCAGGTTCCGGGGTGACTGCACCCTATGGAACGATTGACGATACGGGCAGAGTACAACTCACCCAGACCGTGATCAGACAAGGGATAAGTAACGTGACACCACTCACGGGGAGCTCGAGAATCCCAGAGAGGAAAGTACGAAAGATGCCAGCGAAGAAAGTGTCTCGCATAATAGACGTGCAGAAGAATAATCAGTTGAAATATAATTTCACGGGAGTTCCGGAGACAGATCCGAGGGCCTGCTTCAATCGAGCTACCTGGAGCCCGGCTGTAAACCTGCAGCAACCACCACTCGGGACATCTCATCTGATATTGGGAGACAGCTTGGTCAGAGTGCTGTCGAATTTGAGGACCTCGTGGGTCACCACGGTGATGGCCTTTGGAGGAGCGACGATAGCCCAGTTATATCGGATGGTGGAACTGATGAATCCAGGGAGGATTCCCAATGTGATGATCTTAGTTGGGACGAATGACATCTCCAGAGGTTCTGACGAGCAGGAAGCACTATGGGAGTCAATGATGGTGTGTTTGCTTACTACCCTCTGGCAGAAATTCAGTTGCGCGGTACTGACCGTTTGCACTGTGCCAATGAATACGAGAAGCCTGACAGCCTCAGGAAGAAGGCACAACGAGGGAGTCGTAAGATGGAACAACATCTTGAGGAACCTAGCAAGTCGAAATGCCGGAAGAATGATCCTCATGGACATCGAACATGAGTTGAGAGCCATGGATCAGGCCAGACTGACCACGGATGGCATCCACTTCGACAGTATTGAAGGACAAGTTTGGTTGAATCGAGTCTTCCAAGAGCGGGTGGACGAGCTGGAAGCAGAACTCTTTGACACAGGAGTGCTGAAGGAAGAAGGAACAGTGAGTGACGCGGTGATTACCAACTTTGTGCCTCCTAGCTTGGAAACACGCTTGGGTACGGTCCCGGCCGTCACGAACTACAGGCAACAAAGCTCCAGCGAACCAGGTCGAAGAACAGACGTACAGGATCGATTGGGAGAAGCACCGATGAGGAGGACTATTCATCCTAGGAGAAGAATAGGACCTGTCAACCCAATCGAAGAGACAGCAGGCACATCTAGATCGGACACTAGATCGGAGACGACGAGTACCAGTCGAGAGGAGAGACCAAGTAGAGGCTCATTGATGTGGTCGAGACCCATACCGTCTCCCTGGCATAAATACAAAGACGAACTAATGAAGCTGGATCTCCAGAGAGTAAGCTTCATCGAAGTTGCAAGGAGGATGCTGAATGGAGCGATGCTATCCGTCAGCAGATTGTACTCGATAACCGGTATAGACTGGTTGATAGCCGCTAGCATAAATTTCAGCTCCACGACGGCCTTGAGATTTGCTGATTTGGAGGGACTGCCCTCTAACAACACGATGGGACCAGTGAATGCGAGACCGTTGCAAGATGTGAGATTGAACCATGATGAGGGGAATCGTGAAGAGAGACCAGGAAGATTCCTGACTGCGAGAGCGCCGATTGGACAACACGTGAAGATATTTAGGCAGCTGACGACACCACCTGGTCATGTGAAGGAGAGAGTGTACCCAAAACTAGTGAACCAAGATGGTGATGCCCAGAGATATGGCGGAATGACAGCGATAAAGAAAGATGAAACCATCTTCGCCGCCTATGACAAAGCAGAGATGAGGAAGGCCAAGATTATGGTAGTAGCGAATTCAGAGTTCGTGTACACTTCCAAGTCTTTGTTTTGGCCGGACGTCATAATGTTGGCAGCGGTCGACCTGGACCTACTGCAATCAGTATCTTTGGCTATAGGGGTACAAAGACAGACGGACATGAATCCAATTACGATTGTGTTTGCTGGCATCAATGACCATCTACACAGTAGAGGTTTTCTGAGCAGACTCAGAGATCCTACAACAGCAGAAAACGCAGTATGGCCAGCGATAAAAGACATCCTTGAGTCGATGGGTGAAGTGGTGGATGCAACGAAGGAGGGGTCATTCAGTAAAGTGGCATTGAGAGTAGTATTCGCGTTGTCTCCGGGATATGCACATCTCCCGGATGGACTGAAATTCGTGTATGCAATTGTGGCCTTGCTCTCGGAAGGAAAATATGATGTGATCATATCAGCCCCGAATCGCCTGATAGAAATGGAGAAACGCGATGAGAGGATTCAAGGACCACACGCTACACATGTTAGTGTTGGACGAAGTGCTGGGGTTGGAACTGTCCAATTTCAGTCGACAACTCAAACTGAAACCGGGAATAGACGACGACCATCGAGTGATCGCGGCATTGTCCAACGACTTATGGTTCCGAGCAATAGAAGTGGCAGGTGAAGACACAAGAAGGAAGAATTCACTGGAGACAAGAGCTCATCTGGAGGCGATGATTCTGAGAACCAAACCGGAAGCCAACCAGTGGCTACACCTGAACCCTAGAGTAGCGGCATTGGGTGCAGATGCTTTTCAGCAAGGCCCCGTAATAATCACGAAGATACATGCCTACTTGTGGAAGGAGGTGAACCTGGCGGAAAATGCCGGAGAAAAGACCGCTGAGTTTGTGAACAGAATGTGTCCGATTACTCTGGAAACCTTCTGGACTCAGGAAATGAAAGGACAGGAGGGTTTTGAAAGGACAGACAGCATGCTAGAAGGGTTGGGAGCCGGATGGACCGCGTCCTTCTTGGCAAAAGTCTATCCGAAAGTCTCGCACTATTTGATAAAGGAATTCCTCCAAGCAGTGGTGAGAGTATCGATAGTGGAATTAATAGCCTTATTCGTGACATTCGGAGCGGAGAGTTTCGTGAAAGGACCGGCGATGCTGCTCACCGATGGAATTCAGAACCTGCGGCTAGATGGACTTCTGACATTGATTGCAATTACCCACGGAAACTTGGGAGGACTAATGGAACTGGCACGTTGTCCAGAGCAGATGAAAGAGAGAGTGAGGAACTTGGATATGAAGAAATCCACGGACTCGTGGAACAAGATAAGAGACCTGAGACACACTCTTATCCAGTATCTCTTACAACAAAATCGCTTTGGAACGGGAGAAGACGAGACGATTGAAAGAGAGGAAGATGTTAGAAGACATGTTGGAGGCATGCCACTGTTAACTGATCTGAGCTTGGCTATGAGAACCGATCCCTTGGCGCTGATCAGAGGAGTCACGGAGTTCGTGACAGTGATCTATGGACCAGCAGTCACGTTTGCGTTCCCTGACGTTAAAGTGGAAGCATATAGGAGGTTGGTGCTGCACCTGAACCTCATATCGGCAGTGGACGATAGTACACTGAACTGGTGTGAGCAGCACACATTGCGGGAGCTCATGAGTGAAGATCTGTTATTTGCGAAAATATCGGAGCCAGAGATGACAGTCATCAATTTTGACGATCACTTCCGTGACCGCATGGGAGAAGTAGAAAGAGGACACATCGAGGTGTTTCCAAGGCTTTGGAATCTGAGACCCTATGATAAAACGAATGGTGAAATAACCAGAGTGCCTCGTCTCACTGCAGCGTATCACAAAGTGAGAGAAGAGACGAAGAACTGGGGCGATTACAAGAAGCTGCCGGAGGCAATCCCTGAATTCCCTCTGATAAGAAGGATGTTGCTCGGAGCAGTCTCCGTGGTACAGACTCCTAGATTGGGAGCATTCGAAGCCAATGAAAGGAGAGTAGGGAATTTCGTGGGAACGATGGATCCATACTTTGTAGGGAGAAATGCCGCCGTGTTACAGTACACACGATTCGCATACACGGATCAAGCGACGAGAAGGCGAATAAGCAACGCCGCAACTCCCAAGCCTGGAAGATTTGATGAGGAATGGAAGGAATTAGGCTTAGCTCCGATGAGGATGAGAGGCAGGACCGAACTGCCTGAAGCCTCATTAATCCTGACCAGTGTGAAAAAGGAGATGAAAGTGGGTGGAATATTGCAGACGAGAACTTTCCTAGCACCCTTCGGCTGTGAAGAAATCAAAGTGGTCCATGGAGAAGAGGAAGATGAATCGGCCGGTACATTGCTCATACCGAGATTCCAGGAAGAAGCCGACAATGACGAACAAGGACCATCGAGCTCAAACAAGGATAAGTCTGAAGGAAATGACGGACAGGGTGGAAGCCGTCGAACCGAAGAACCCATGCAACAAGATCAAGCTGGTGGGGAAGACGACAGGGCATCGACAGGAGGAACATCCAGCCTGGATTTCAATATCTTCAGTGATCTTGAGAACAATGCAGACACGTTGGAAACGACTGAGCCAGCGGATGAAGGCATCTCGACACTGGAGCCTCCGTCAGCCTTTATGGAAATGAAACGGAATTTGCCGGAGAGCAGCTCTCCTGGCAATTCAAGAAATAACGACCAGAGAATCCTTATGGAATCACCTCGGAGTAGAAGAATAGAGGCCTCAGCCAGAGTACCTTTCTTGGGAACGCTGCCCGAAGAAGAATGGTAAGTACATCACCGAGACCACGAGAGTAGGACGGGATGCAAGCTGGACAGAGTGGCGTTTATGGAAGAAGTCTGGACCGTGGTTCGAAGCTATGGGACCCAGTCTATTCTGAAAACGGGTCTCAACCAACCCTTGATGAGAGAAGTACTGGACAAGCTTGATGAGTGTGAAGGGAGACTGAGTGAGTTGTTGATCGACTCAGCCACTGATGAGAGTGAAGCGATTTCTCCCATCAAGATGACACCACAGGACGATGAAGGAGAGGTGTTGTATCTGTCAAGAACCAGGAGAGGGACGATGCAATCAAAAATGGTGATTGATAAAAACAATGCGATGAAAATGAAGTTAGGCAGCAGAGTGATGCCGAGGAGAGTTGGAAAGACGAAGGTGGATTCAGAAATATCGATGAAAGCTGGTAACTCAGCGAAAAGGAAACGAGTTGAGGAGGTCATGGATTTGGGGCAAGGTGATTATCAATTGTCTGGCACAGATAGAATATTAACTGATATAGCGATGGTGCCACCCATTCTCATGGAGGGGATAAAGTCAACCGGTTATAAATCCAAAAGGAGTGACCGCACTCTGACTGGAGCAACCTTAGAAATGGAAATACTCAGCCAATGTGGGGAGAGCAAAATGAAAGACTTCAAGCCATCTCCCATGAATCATGGAAAGGGAAGTGTCGCAGGACAACTAACACCAGTGGAATACAACCGACTGACAGTGTCGGAGACTGTGTCGATAGATGAACCCACCGGTGGATACATGGAGATGTTGGAATACCAAAACTCGGCTAGAGGGTATGTAATGGCCCTGGAAGACGAAAAAGCCATGGAGGGTTATCTAGAAACGAAGTTGCAAGGCACCACCCTCAAGCAGAAGGCGTACGGGACTTTGGCGTCGTCTGACATACAGGCGGAAACGATCGAGCAGTTGGTGAGCCTTCCATGGAAAGCAGTAGTGTTGAGGTATTTCGAAGAGGAAATGAGGACTATGCCAAGGATACATGCTCTCGTGGCAGTACCTTACGTAAGAACAGAGTTACAACTCAAGTTCGCCTGGTGCATGATGAGACTGACTCGCGAAGAATATGACTCAGAAGGAAGGAAGAGATCAAAAGAGGAAAAGGTTTTCCTTATGACGAACCTGAGTGTTCTGATAGTCCAGGAGGGAGCAGCAGTAGCGTGTGCGAAGCGGAGAGACACTCTCTGTTTCATTCGATTCCTGATAGAGCAGATTTCAGTACCTGCATTAAACACTTGTGTTAAAATGTTGAGGGAAGGCGATGAGCGAACGAAAGCCTTATTCTTGCTAGCACTGCTGGATATGCAGCAAAGTAAACCGATGAGGGTGAACATGAAAGAACCTGAGGAGTTGGAACCCATGAAAAAGATAGACGAAATCAGGAGATTCTCAAACAAGGAGCTGAGACTCACTAAAGAATCTATGGGAGCATTGCCAAAATCCAGTGAATACTGTGGACCGATCAAGAAGAAATTGTATGGCTACGTATCCGGGATCATAGGGGTCGCGTACAATCCTTTCCTGAGTGAAGACATACGCGAGTGCTTCTTCGATTATGAGCAGGCGGTGTTGCTAAGATTCTGGACGTCCAGAATTGTAACGATTAAGAGCGTTAACAATCCACAGGCCGAATTGGGACTGGTCTTGGAAGATGAGGTGACTGCACCTTCAGTACCAAAATCCGACAAAAGAGTGGAGTTTGGGTTGGGATTCTCAGATGAATTACTGAGAACGAGCTTGATGACAGTGTGGGAATTGATGAGGCCATCATGGTGTCCTAGTCCCAACGCTGACTTAATATTACGGGCGACACAAGACGTACAGAGGGAACTGAATGCAGACTGTAACCTGCGTGACCTCAACATCATATATAATGTGATGATAACAGCCTCTAAGAGCAACGGAGAAGATAAAGTGGAGTTGCCTGGCTGGGGACCAGAAGACCGGGTCAAACCTGGTAGCTGTCTGGCGGAAGTCTGTGGACTGGAGGGTCACGTTTGTGGAGGTTTGGACTGTGTGAAGACCCTGGAGAAACAACACAAGCAATTGACGGTATTGTTTGGAAATGTAGTGATGAAAGCTAGAACAGAAACGGAACTGATAGCAGATTGCCATGGAGGAACCGATGTGAATCTAGTGACTGCACTAGGATTCTACAGCATGTTTGGTTCTTTAGAGTCACTATTGAATCTGGAACAGAAACATGAGGTGGTCACAGCCATCAGTGTAGAAGTATTCCCAGGAGTTCTGCAGACTGAACAGAAATACATAGGGAAATGGAGGGAAGCAATCGAGACAGAAATGAACATCATACACAGTGAGACTTATTGAAGACCATCAGGAGCACGATATTTGGTGGGTTCAACGTTGGCTCCAATGTGCAAGAGCAGATACCCTGTACATTTCGTGGCTGTGGACGTGAAGAGTACAAGAACGATCGTGGATCAAGCCTTCTCAGTGCCGAAGTGTGTGAGATTGGCGAGAATGTCTGAAAAGTCTTACGAGTTACTATGTAAGTTGTTCTCAGCAGTTCCAGAGAGAACCAAAGAAGAATTGGAGTCAATACTAGGAAAGAGTTCATGGGATATGTGAGTGGGAACTTCAGTGACTTTGAGAGACAGAAACAGAGAGGATCAACTGTCACAGATTACAATGCAGTAGATGAGAATGATGAAGTCCACCGAGTGATGATGGAAGTGGAACCATTGCTGGAAGCTTCGGGAAAACGTAATTGGAGGAGCATCATGTTGACGCATGACGAGTTTCCTTGCCACTGCTTGCTGCAGACCTGGTGGTATCCTAAGCGTAGTAATCTGATGTTGATCTGGGACTCTGGAGAGCTGCTCTCCATGGGTTTACCAGATTCATCACAGCCCGTAACGATAGTGATAGTGGGAGTTATGATGGCGATACGATGGCTGGAAGCTCATGTGAGAGAAAATAACAGACAGGAGGCACCGACGAGAGAACAGTTGCGGAAATTAGATTGTCTAAAAGATTTAGATCTTTTTGAGACAATGTGCAAAGTTCTAAACATTCTGATGGAAGTGAAGAAGATATGGGCAAGAAAACGATTGATGCCATGGTTCAGAGCTAACATGACTGCATGGTTGTACGAGTATGCGAAAAAGCATATGTCGAAGCACGGCAGGGTGTACAGTGAATATCAGCTGGACATTGGAGCAGGAGCTTTCAAGCGAGCTCTCGTGACTCATCGGAATGCAGTGACCACCGCTGTGAAAAGAATTTCCAGGACGAGTGAACGTAGTGGAAAGGAGAAGGCAGAGATGCTGAAAGAAGATTTGGAGAGAAACGTGACGTTGTGTCTCCACAACAGCTTCTGCAGGAACAGAGATTCTAACGTGGATCCCCTACCTTGTTGTAAACAGAGGGTGGAAGAGCAGAAGTGTTGGAGGACGGCTTCCAGCAGCGTCAGGATAGCTAACGACGTGTTACAAGATACAGAAACTGAGAGTGCAGAGTCAGTATCACAGGAGGAAGAAATGGAACATTGACGAATGACCGAAAAACAAGATGAAATTAGAAGAATTTAGAAGTTTTAGAACTTCTAAACGACAAAAAAAGAATAAAACAAAGGAGTGATGAAGAAAAGTTAAAACTCAGAATTGTTTTATGTGTGTGAAAAACTCAAGTGAGAAACCAAGCAACCAAGTTGTAATTGAAAACTGAAACATTAAGTTGAGTTTTGAAATTGTTGCATTTATAAATTTGCATTTTGATTTTAATTGAAGTGGCTTTAGAGACACTCACTTACTATTTATTTAGGAAGGCTTAAGTGAAGGAGTATATTTAAGTATTCCAGCCTGCATGACTGTTTTTAATCAGCTAGGAGAACTGATCACTTTGTGGTGATATGGAAGGCTTGAGTAGTCTCTCGAAGAGGGAGATTGTTTCATTGTTCTTTCTAACCACAGAGTTTCTTAGTTTTAGTATTCAGGACAATAACAAGCAAGATTTCCGAAGGGAAAAGCGTAGTAGGGTAATTTTAGCTTGTTGGTTGGCAGGACTGTCCTGCAAGCCAACACCTTTTAAATCTAAGAGAAAAGTTTTAATCGGGACATTGACATTGGAAGTCAGAAAATATGTTTTATCTTAAGTCATATCCTCAATGTGCAGATTAGTGAGAGAATTTGAAGGCTATAGTGATGTAGTATGATGCCATATATAATCTGCAGTGAGTCGATGTGACGTGGATAAAAGTAATTTCGTGCATTTTGTAAATTCTGTTCGATGACACTGTGACCATTTTACGAATATTGCGTGATTCAATGAGGACATTGACCGGACTGTCCGGGGAGTATGTGACATTCGACCAGAATGTGAAAAATGCAATCTCTGCAGAATTCGAATTTTTAGCAGCGAGCCTTCCGGATTGGTGATTATTAAGAACTAAGAACGTTATTGGAACGATTGGCCAGACGGTGAGGGCTGGAATATTCTGGTATTTTAAAATTTCAAAAATTCGAATTATGACGTCATATTTCTGAGAAACGTCAGAAACGGCCATTTTGGCTGAAACAAGGGAGAGAGACAGAACAACATTAGCTGCGCTAACAACAACTACGAAATAGAGATTGGAAAACGACAACGAGTTACAGAGTAACAGAGAACACTCCGAGTTGCAACTATTGTGTCGCTACAATAGTTGCAGGGCCGTTGCAGACAACGGTGAAGGGTGGAGGACAGCCTTCCGGATTAAGAGGAAGTCAAGATTAGCGAGCTTGATTCAGTGGATTCAAGAATCCGGAAGGGTTTCGGGACTGAAACTTTTAGCCTGTTATATAGACTTTTAGCTTCTTGTCATGTCCTGATTTGAATTTATTTAACATCTAGATTCATTTTGATAAGGATGAGAAGCTAGGAGTTGGGGGAAAGGGTTGATACATCTTCGATGGAGATGATGATTTTTATCTACTGAACAAAAACAAAAGTAATATAATAAGTAGTAGCCCTGTTATAGGAGTGACCTCGTGGTCTGGGGATACTGAGCCATGAGCTCACTGTTTCTGCATGTAATCTAGTTAATTTGAGTGTTTTGACCGAAGCCGAAAGCAGTAACGTTTTTGTCGACCCGATGTTAGAAGGACCACCGAAAAGTAATGGCTTGGTAGAGACGGTGAAAAGCATGCAAAGCTCTGTTTAGACGTTAGCCAGTCGTCTTAAGACTTAGTTTTGTCTTCCGTCGATATGTATCTTCCGGGCGATTGTTACAAGCTTGAGTGAAGCTTCTAGAATTTTACTTCTAGAATTTTCTAGAATTTTACTTTTCAGGAAAAGTTTCTTCTAGAAGCTTGAGTGAAGTAATAAGTTTTAACTATAAGTTTTAACTCAAAAACTTTCAACAAAATCAACAAAAAGCGACCTTACCAATCAAGGTTCATCTCGCTACAGACGTAGCGTTTGAATTTTACTTTTTAATAAGTTTAAGGAAAAATTTCTAGAAGCTTGAATCAAGTAATAAGTTTTAATTCAAAAACTTTCAGAAATTCAAAAGAGGGCGACCGTAACAATCAAGGTTCATCCTGCTCCAGACGTAGCGTTCGAGTTTTACTTTTTAGCAAAAATTTCATCTAGAAGCTTGAGTGAAGTAATAAGTTTTAACTAGATTTAACTCAAAAACTTTCAACAAAGGGCGACCTTACCAATCAAGGTTCATCTTGCTCCAGACGTAGCACTCGCGAATCCACTCTTGATGATCTCTATCAGGAACAAGACAGCTCAAATTGATTGTTATTAGTTGGCGAATAGCAATTTGACTCTTGGCTGAGTTTTCGTCAATTTCCCTCAATTGTAAATTCGGCTGTTCTGATTGTTTTCATCTTTCTGTTTGAGCTGTCGCGAGAAATATGATCATGACGGGGGCCAATTGAAAAATTTTGAAAAATTCTATTTGGACCAAAAATGAATTAAATTTTCTTGATTTGACCGACTGGCATACTCATTCAATCACTAATGAATCGATAGACTAGTGGACAAAATTAAACACAAATTCAGGTTTTTTAGGATCTCTTTTTTCAATGTACAATTTGTTCTTTTACATAGACCAAGTGCAAACCATCAGAACAGCCCTCATGGTACATAGCGTGAAATATTAATTGCAGTGCTTTTCTGTGCTTCATTTGTGTTCTTTTTTGAGATGTAATGGTTCCAGAAATACGGGATATCAAACCCCTAATAGAGAAGTTATCTCATCCCCTGGAGGGTGTAAGAGTTCCTGCTCTGAAGTCTCTGCTATCCAAACTAGAATTGTCTATTCTAACAGTAGAAGATCTTTGCCAAGAAAAGCTGCTGTTTATAAGACTTCTAGAATGGTTCAATTTCGATGAAGTTACAAACGAGGAGTTAGTGTTTTCGCTGTTGAAGAAGTTAGTTGGCCATAGAACCAGCGCCAGCATTCTGCTTAAAATAGGAGCAGTCGACTTTTTTTCTCAATTGCGTCCTAATGTCAATGAACTTTTTCTTCCTGATATTGACTCTCTAATACACAAATTACTTACTATACCTGAAGCTATTAATGACGATGAAAAAACTGTTGATTACAGTAAAAGACTCGTTGAAATCTCCGAGTTCGAAAGCAATACCGAGCCTTTCAAAAGCCAATCGCATCAAATTCACAACGAGCAAAGCTTGGCTTCTCGCAGAGAAGACAGCTATAACAATTCAAAACAGCATATGTGCAGGACTTTCAAAGCCATCGAGGAAACCTTTATCGATATTGAGTTTCTAAACTTCCTTTATTTTCCGTGGCGACCATTGACACACTCTGACAAAACTGTCTTAGAATCGGCAAAAAATTCACTCAGAGGTGCAACTGCTAATGTCGTCGTACTTTCTTGCAAATTCATCAATGACGTTTTATTTTCTGATTTCCCAGCTGAAATATTTCTCCAGTATCCAAATATTGTGGAAGAGCTTTTTGAGTTAATTAAAGTGAGACAGCGCAAGAACTGGGATTTGCATTTAGAACCTATAAATGCGCTCTTGACCTTGAGCGAGAATTTGCTTCGAAGGCTTAGCTTTCTTATTGATCCGGATTACCACACGCCAAGTCTTCTAAATCATGGCCATTCAATGGGTGTCAGTTTTGCAAATAAGGTTTCGAGTAGCGTGGTTGAAGATTTGTCGAGAAGTATGTCACATGTGAAATTCGACAGCCCAAAAGTAGATACTTCATTTTGCTCGCAATCAACGATAGAAGGACCCTTCAAAGGCTTCAATCGGCCAACAGATGAAGACGAAGCAGAAGAAATCATAGCTGAAGACATCAAAACATCTCAGTACAGTTTACCTCAATTTTGCGCGGTAGTTTTGAGTTCAATCCAACACTTGTTCAAAGCGCCAAATTCTGAAGTTGTATTCAAAGCAGCACAATTGAGTGTAGTTATAACTGAGTTGATTAAAAAATCAGTCAATGTTAAAGCCATGTGGGAAACCAAATCAGCACTCGGTGCCATATTCCGAAAAGATATCGAAGTATTTTCCCATGCCTTAGCTTCAGCGATCAAACATAACTCAGAAATTACGAAGTCGATGCGTTCCCAGTTCAGGTATAATGTCAAAGAAATCGAATCACAAGTTGCCATCACCAATTTGGAAACTATGCTGTTGGCAAGCTTTTCAAATGAAGTCGTGGAAGATTTGAATCTAATTCAAAGTCCTGGCCACTTGCAAGAAATAAAGGGCGCAGTTCAGGAGATGATATACAACTATGAACTCAAAAAATTTTACCCGACAGCGGTTGAAAAATTAACAAAGTCGTGTATAACTGAAAACTCACCAGAATCTCATCGATTGGAACTTGACAGACAGATTCATGAATCAATTCTTAACCTGGCCAAAGCGTTAGAACAAGAGCCGAAAGATGAAAACGCTTTTTTAGTCGAGTTCATTAGGCAGAGTCATTTGGCTCTGGGTTTTAGCCAATCAAATTTCGAGCTAATTGATAGATCGATCAACATAGCTTCTGATTTCTGTGATTACGATGACGATTTTTATAAGAAAGTGCTTCAAACGTTAGTCGAGTATCTGAGCTCACCGTATGATACTGTAAGGATCCATGCATACAGAAGTTGCCAAAAATTTGTCGAGAAGTGTTTAGAAATTGACGCTAATGCAAACAAAATGACAAACCAGCCCTCAAAAATGTTGAAGTTCCTTCTCAGTGAAGAAATACTGACTGTACTTATTCAAAGTGGATTGCTGGATCAAAACGATCAAGTTAAAGAATGTGCTTCTTGGATATTGTACCAGTTTCTGAATTCTCAACTCCTGTTTGAAAGCGATACCTGGAGTTTCTTCATCAGTAATGTAATGCATTACTTTGTGTTTCTGCAAAGTTTGACCTCGAAAGATTCCAAATTCGGAAATACATTGCTAAACATGGTCGCTGAAGGCAACAGCGATTCAGTTACGACAGTGTTAAACATCCCAACTGTTGATAAACTTAGAGGCTGCCTCAGACTGATGTTTAACACTGATCTAAAAGTGAGAATAGAAGCGGTCGGAATGCTTGTGTGGCATTTAGCCAAGGAGTCTCAAGGTCATTTGAGACTCCCCAGTTTTTCGAACACAACAATGCCTCGACTTCATAATCTCCTGTTCCCAAAGAACCAGCTTACAGTTGACCGGGAGTCAACTGAAAGACTGAATACAAAGACCAACACGCTTGACAGTGTGCTGGATATAGCACAGTCGAAAAAATTAGACGAAGGTGTACGCAAAAGTGCGTTCGACCAAGTGGCCATTCTTCTCCAAGATCCGGCAATTCATGAACATTTCTTAGAGCGCAAAGGAATTGAGTACGTCGTGAAATTTCTCAATGCAGCTCTTGAAAAAGCAAATGAAAAGACCATTGAACACCAATATTTACCATCAGTAGTGTCTATACTGAGAAATTTATTTTTCTGGCACTCAAAAACCCGTCACAGATATTCTCACGATTCCCACATGTTGTTCAGCTTGGTAAGAAGCGCTTTTGTTCTGAATGAAAATGTAGGCGCTGTATCTGACGTGCTTTTCGCCCTTTCTCTTCTACTTTTCGACGAAGTGCTGCAACCGGGAAATGAGGAAGTTTTCAGCGTTCCACGAATAATAAGACTTCATTTTAAGCTTCCCTTCTCAGTCGAAGCACGTGATAATGAACTGTCCTCAAAGTCACGTTCGATTCTCCCAGACCCCATGGAGAACCCACTAAGTGTCGCTTTTTTGAAGTCGGCGTTCTCAGACATCGTTGAGCCGTTGATAGCCCTTGAAGAAAATCCCCATCCTGAAAATTCGCTGTACGACGTTCAATTAAATGTAGCTCGTGCTTTAAACAGCATCATAGGTGCTCAGAATCATTTAGAGGTCTCTGAAAATTTGCAAATTTTGAAATATTATCTGACAATTGCTAAAAGCGAGCCTAAATTTTATGCTGATTATTTGAAAGAATTAGACTTCTCAGTTGCGCTTGAAAAGTTTTTATCAGTTATTCCTAGCAGCAATGAAGACAGAAAGCTTCTATCAGACATTGCTGAATTCATAAATTATCTTCTGAAAGATGTCGATAGTTTTCCAGAAGTATTTTCATGGATTGATGGCGTACTATGCTCGAAAGAAAGTCTCTTTTTTCTCGCTTTAAACGATCAAAACCTTTACCACGATACTGATTTGACAGACAGTTTGCTTCGATGCATTCAAAGTTTTGCGCTCCAGAAATCAGCTGTTTTGAAGTTAGTCAGCGCTTCTGAAATTATACCCGCCGTGATAGAACGAGTGAAAGTCTGCGACAATGCAGAAACATACGACCTGTCTTCACTGCATAAATGTCTCAGAGTCTTGAGCTATGTGACAGAAACACAAAACTGGTCCGTTAAAATGAAAGAATCGCAAATTTCTCAGATCTTCCCTACTTTGGTCGCAATTGTGTCATCCTTTTCAACCGGACGTGTGTCCTCAAATTTATCATTCATGGGATGTGCTGTAATTGAAATGATACTTCACATTTTGTCAAATTTAGCCAGAGAATTGGCTGTCATGTTCAGACAAAATTTTGTTTGGGTAGACCATTGGAAGATATCAGTAAACGAACACCCATTCAACTGGTTAACAAGCCGTCTCTCTCATCGAAATCCACACACAAGACTGTTATGCTACAATTTAGTGGCACAGTTTTGTGTGTCAAAGCAGGGTCAAAAACACATGATCAATGCCTTTGACCATTTTGCTGGCGGCTTATGGACAATACTATTTGAAGTGGCAACAGATAAAAGCGAATGCTGCTCTGTCAAAGCACAATGTCTGATGAGTCTAATTCAACTAACGAAAGAGTTAGAATTCCCTTCTCTTCATGAATGCGAGGGTAATTCATACGTCGGACCCTTAGTTGTCGATAACTTGAGTAACGTGCCTATTTCAGGATTAAGAGCTCTGGAACTTCTTGTCGTTAGCTTCGATTTCTTCCCGATATTCGCTCAAGCCCTGATGCAGTTCTTTCCTTTTTCAAGTCTGAAGCTAGCTCAAAAAGTCTCAGGAAGCAACAGTTTGGAAAAATTTAATTTGGAATGTTGTAGGATCTCTCTGCAACATTCGGAGTTTGCGATTGAAGCATCGGAAGCCCTCGCCACGCCTAAATACATCGCAGCTATGTGCAATTTTGCATTAAACATCCTACAGCTACTTCCAGAAATAGCTCTGAAATCGTTCAAAGCTCTTACTCTCTACCAATCATTGATGAAAATCATCGATGATTCAATTTTGACCGAAATCATCAGGAGTTACGAATATTGCCAAAGCTCATCTGAGAAATTCAAATTGAGAATCCTAATGCATGATTTGTGTGTAGTGTACCGAAGTGTGATGCAGTTATTAACATTTCTGCACCTCAATGTTCCAAAAGCTGTACCAAGTATCTCATTACTGGCTTCTACTCTGGCTCATTTCAACTGCTTGATACTTCCAGATCAACAAAATTTGACCGAAATCTCCCAAAAGAACGATAAATTGAGTGATTTATTGCTTGATTTATTACACACGATAGCGGACAGTTCGCGCGCTTTGAAGTGTCTTGTGACTAAAAGCTCAAACAAGAATTCACTTGATGAAGTTCTTGCTGTAATAAGCAGCCGAAATGAAAATTTCATTATCCAGACTTTACTTGTACTGGAGAACTCGGACAAGTTTCCAGTTTATGTTGGAGAGTGTCTAAGTTTCTTCTCCTTTCTGATATCAAGAGCGCCTGAAAAGATATTGAGTATTCATAATGTCAGTGATTCTACTGAAAGTCTAGCTTATAAATTGGCGAAAAAGTTGATTACCCTGTACGATGTTGAAAACATGTCGACGTTCAACAGAAGCCTAGAAACATGTCTGAAGAGCCTATTAGCGTTCAGTCAGTTCTCAAAACAAGCTTCGATGGCTGAAAAGTTACCTCAGATGCTGATCGATACTCTTAAAACGACTATAGTTAAACTGACAACTATGAGTATAACTTCACTTAATAGCACGGTTGCCAAAGAGGAAAATTTAGCACAAGTTATTTTTTCTTGTTTTGTGATAATTCGTAACTTCATGTATGGCAAAGAAGAGGCTAAGATCATTTTGTACGATCTTGGATTCACAGGTGTAGTGTCCAAGATTTGGCATTGGTGCACTACTGAAGCACCATTAATGCAAGCCATGCTTGAATGCATGCAGGTGTATGCTGCACGATGCCACAAAGCTGCCATTTCAATGTCGATTCACTCAATTCCACAAAACTCAGTTCCTGTGAACAGGCATGCGTCGTCCAATACTTTAGTGCACTTGTTAATAAAGGCGGCAGTTAAAGAGTCGAACCCTGCAACGGCAACGCGAACTAATTTGACTCTTTCAAATACAATTTTTGGACTCTTGGCAACTTTAAGTCTTACTACAGAGTGCCGAGGAATTATGTGGAAAGCCAACTTTCTGCAGAAGTTTCAGGAGCTGACAGTTCCAAAGAAGATTGCGCAAAGCTCATCCGAAGATCACTTTATTCTGTGGGTCAACTTATGTGTCAATGTTTCATTCAGCAATGATGGTCAACAAATGATAGCTAAAATGAACACAAGTGTTGACAAAATAATCGAAGTACTCAAAATAAGTTTCACAACTTCGACAGCTATTAGTTCATCGATTGCTCCTTCAGGCGCCGACAAACATTGTACAAGAGTGGCGCAAAATTGTTTGATCATTTTGCACAATCTGTGTTTCAATATCTCAAACAAACCAAAACTGCTGGCAAATTCTACTTTCGTGCCATCGTTAATGCGTGTATTGGCAGAGACAAGAAACGATCAGATTCTTCTAACGGTCGCGGCAACTTTTTGGGCAATTCTGTTCTCAAACCAGAAAGCAAAAGTAGCGCTTAAAAGTGCAATGCTGTTGCCAGTAGCCCAAAAAGCATTAATTTCTACTGAAGCGAGATTGTCGAAAGATGCTCGAAATTCGCAACTATTCAAATCTGTTTGTTATTTGAAGTCGATCGCTGCTAATCTTGCCGAGAAATAGATCATACCAACACAAACCTTCAGTTTTTGTCATCAATTCCCTTACCTGGTTTTTGTTGCGTGATGTGATTGATGTGTATATATGTTAATTTGTAAATAACTTGAGTTCCGTTTTTAGTTCAATTACCAAATAATAATCCAAAATAAAGTGTTTTGTATGGTTTGATTACTTTTTTCCTAGAGTTTGATGAAATTCAAACGTGTATGATATCTCGCTTGACTATTTATATCTGTTCTCTGAAAATGTCAAGTTTCAGTCAACGGCTACGCCCTTTTTTGTTAAAAAAAGAACCAGCCTTCGGAAACGTCAAATTTGTGAACTTTTGACTGCTTCTGAAATTTTTCGTTTTTTTTTTCTGGAAAATTACCCTGCCAGGTTAATGGTTCAATCAAAATAAAAAGTTGTGGGCTTCGCTGCAAAAACCGGTGCGCTTTTTTTGAAGAAAAAAATTGTATTCATTCAAAAAAATCAAGTTTGTTTCTTTTTTGTGACCTAGAAGTTCTCCTGCAGAAACGGTGACAGCTCAGTTTTTATGGAAAGATTGTTATGTTCTTTGGATGTTCTTGTCTCTCAAAAGCTAACCTGCCAAATCTGAAATTGGAACAAAAAACAGGGCAAGGGAATGTTTCCTGCATTAGTGGCTCCGAGGCTACGTGTGTAATTGATAAGACAGGTTCTGGGAATCTTCCCCGCAGAAGCAAATATGCTCTAATTAAAAATTAGCCTGCCGTTTCATAGTTTAGTAGTTCAATTGAAAAATCTCCTTGCACAAACGGATAGAATCGTTTTTTTTTGCGAAAAAGCCGGTTTTTGGAAACTTTTCAAGTTTTTTGAGAACTACCCTGCCAAGTGTGATATTCATGTCAATTGAAAGAACAGGTGGCAGGAGGCTCACCTAGATCAGCGGTTGATCCCATATTTTAGCAGAGAAACTGCTATGTTTTTGGGTACAGATTTTTTATGAGCCGATGAACATGCTCAGACTCTTAGATAGGTCGGGATGTTAGAGTTTTTTTTCATAAAAAGTCAAGAAATGCTTCAGAAGTGTATTCGTACAAATTTATGCATTTATGAATGCCCTTAGGTATATGCGAACTTTTTGAGTTCAATTCAAGTTAGTTTCCTATATGGTTGGCAAAGTTCGCTCTCCAATTATGAAATAGGAAATAGCGTGAAAAGCATGATCAAGTTATAGTTTTTAATTCAATTTTCAGATTTCCCAGCGGAATAAAGAGATTTAAGGCCATAATTTTATTTTTGATTAGCCATAATTCTATTCAGACCAATATCACAGATGGTTGACGAATAATTGACACGATCTTGATATTTTGCAAAAGAGTATCATTCGACCCCCTCTGAAGTTTATTTACCTGATTTTGCGTAGAAAAATTATCCAAATTCTGCCTCTCGCTATCGTTGGCCGAAATAACAAAGTGGCAAGGGGATCCGGATGGAAACCTATTTTGAACAAAATTTCCAACGAGAAAAAGCACTCACCAAAATCCGTGTTTTTGCCAGTAATCGGAAGGGTAAAAAATCACTTATCAAACGGATTTCTTACGCATTGTTATAATCAGCTTTGGAGCCTAAATTAAAAACTTTTGCTTTTGATAATCTGCTAATAGTCTGAAACAAAGGCTGGAGCAGTTTGAATAGTTTTTTTTGGAAACTCTAAGTTTTGTCAATCACAAGCTGGAAAATCAACAATACCTTTAGAAAACTTAACCATGATAACCAGTTGTTGTGCAAGTAGCGTAGAATGGTCCGGCGACTTTCTTAAAGGAACTGCAAAGATTTTTTAAAATAGTAATGAACGTAGTGAGTACTCTTATATAGGTCTTCCTAATTTTTTTTATTGTTTTTTTTTGCAGGAAAAAGTCTTAAAATTTGTTCACTCTCAATTTTAATTTTTCGCGGTTTGACTAGTAATTTCTTTTCAAGTTCAGTGCATTTCTATTGTTAAAAGGAAGGCAAACTCCACTATTGAACAGCAAAATTGTAAGTTCGCGAAAAAGGTGATCGACTTCTAGTTTCGAAAATGGAAATTTCCCAGCGAAATAAAAACTTTTCTTTTTGATCCAGTTTTCTGAAATTGGGTCTTTTTTTTAACAAAAAAGTGTCCATCATTAACTGTTGTACAAATTCGAAGAGCTCTAAAGCCATCTATTTTTTTCTTCGAAATTCAGAATTGACGATTTTTGACTAAACAAGTCGATTTTTTTTCCAGTTTCCTTGTGTTCATTACTCTTTTCAACTGTCAGTTGGCTCTGTTCTTCATGTTAGTTTCGTTTTTTGTTATGTCAGTTTTTGTGCGATGAGAGAACTATACAATCTCGGTTAGTGAATTAGGCGTAATCGACAACAGTCTAAAAATATGGATAACAAAAAAATGAAAAAAAAAAGTTTTTTTTTCTGTTTATTTGCACAATAACTTAATTTTTTTGGATTTTTTTCTGCCAAGAAAGCGCTAATTGTTGCTTCCAAAATAGTTTTCATTTAGTCAATCAAGCTTCTCTAGCCTAATTTGCCAATTTTTTTATATAACGAACGTTACTTCAGTTCCTGAAAACTGGACAAAAACTCAAATTTTAAAACCGTTATTTCGCGACACTTGATTAACTTCTAGTAAAAAAATTATTGTCGTTCGAATCACGGTTGAAAGGGTTTTGATCTGAAATATCACTCAACCCATTGCGATGATTATTTGTGGTACCTGATTTTTATGGAAAAAAATACTTAAGTTAGCCCGAAGACAAAATTCCTCCCTATTTCAATGGTCGGAACAATTCCGAAGCATACATATTTTTTTCTATTTGCAGAATTCATTGACTGTCCTCCTGTTATTTCGTCAATTTACTAACTCGGATTTTGAGTAAGTTTTTTTTGTAATTTGTTTTTACGTTTAAATGGTTTCTGCTTATGTTTCATCGTCTTTGTCAAAATTTCTCGATTCCGTTATTCTGTCTCATTTTCTATTCGCTAGCTTGCAATGCTCTGCCTGCGTTGTATTGCAAAAAGATTTCAAAATAATGATGTCATCGGAACCTTCTGCGGTACTTAAACAGCAACCGGATATTCTTGTTTCATTTCTGAACTGGATTTAAGTCCGTGATTTTTATGCGCACCTTTCAGTTGAAATTTTGCTTTTAATGTTTTTAAATTTGTTGATTTTTTTCCAGAATGACTCAATGAAATCAACCAAGAGTAAAACGTGGAGTTAAAAAGCAGTAGTACAATCACAATTTCGAATGCCCAAGTCCAAAAGTGCACAGAAGACTTCGGCCGCGGGAATAGCTGCTGGGAATAATATTGGCCAGACTGCGAAGCTCCCCTCTGATTACAGACTATCAGATTTCACAAAGGTTAGACAGCATCATCAAGTCCATAATTTTATTCAGGTTCAGAGATTTGTTTCTAACTTCAGAGAAGCGACAAAATTATAGCGATAGCAAGTATAAATGTTCCAAATCAATTTATTGAATATTAAAGTTTATCAAACCGGGCGTGAATGACAAAGGGGGTTTCAGTATTTCAAACACAGATACACGTCTATAACTGAAATCACGCAAAGTGCAGTTTTTTTTTTATCGAAAGTAAGGATTTTCATGGTGTTTATCTCAAGAATACCTCTGTTTTACTGTGATTTTTGTTTTGGAAATATTTTTTGGATATATTTTTTTCCAGATGTACTTTTCTGGAAGCCGAGTATAGTTAAGAAAATGGAAAAAAATCTAGTATTCTGTACAGTTTTTTTGAGCTTTGATTCAATTAGCCAAATTAGATATCGGATTTTTTATTCAAGCTTCTAATTGATAATGGATACAATATCAAAAATAGAAAGTTTCAAGAGCCAGCATTCTGGGGTAAGATGAAGATCAAACGGAGAGGTGAATTTCCAGTGTGTATCATTTCATTGAGTGTGTTATTCCATTTTAAAGTTTTGGGGTTTTGCTTGCCCTTCGGTTACATAATACTGACTATCAAGAGTAATGTTTTAAGAGTCGATGAACCTAGTTCAGACTCTTAAATAGGTCGCGATGATTTTTTTTTTCAGAAGTCTTTACACTTGCGAAGCAAATTGAGTTAGTACGAACTTTGTTTGTTTTCCAACCTAAATCGCAAATAAAAGTGCTACTTTTGGTGGCACTTTTGAATCGGTAGGCTGCTATAGCAGTATAATATCATGTGCTTTGACATTTGACTAGTAAAAATGCATTTTTAATTCAGCAAATGAACCGAAAAAAGTTGTTTCAAACAGCAGTACAACGATAAAAAGCTCGATTTCAAAAATTTTCCTACTCAATGTATCTCGCAACTTTTTTTTAAATGCATAATTTAATCATAATTTGGCTTATTGCTTTCCAATTTATTAAATGCAAGTTTGTCTTTTTGTATTTGTTGCTGCTGCATCGAATTTGCAATTTTTTTTATCATATGTAGCTGCGATATTGGTGGCTAGTTTTTGGGGATTTTAAGCATCTGTGGCTGAGTGGTTAGTGTGTGAGACTCAAATTTGCCAGGTCGCAGATTCGAATTCAACATGTAGCCGAGATTTTGCTAATTCGAAGCTTATTTCTACTTTTTCTTATTTTTTTGATAGAGCTGCTTTTTGGTCGTCTTCTCGCAAGTGCTTGCGAAGCGCAGATTCTGTGTAAAATTTGTTCAGGTGCTATCGCGGTTTGATTTTATTTTAAGTTCAGTTCATTTCCATTGCTAAAAGGAAAGCAAGTTGCACTTTCGAACGCAAAAGTATAAAGGTCACGAAAAACGTGATCGACTTCTAATTTCGGAAGTAGAATTTAAATTCAGCTTTCCCTGCGAATTTTTCGTATTGACCCAACTTTTCCCTAAACTGGGTGGATTTCTTTTAAAAAGGGGTCAATCATAAGATATTCTCGAAATTCAAAGAACTTATTTTTTTTATCTCGGGCATTCATTTTTTTGGAAATTTGAAATTTTGAAAAATTAAGTTAATTTTTTCTGCTTTAATTGCGTTCATTGCATTTTTTTTCCATTGTCATGTTCATTGTCTGTTGGCTAGGTTTGTTTCTTATACTTACACTCATTTCGAGCGGTTTAGGCTTGTCTTCCATTAAAGGATATTAGAATCAGTTCTAATCTTCTGGATTGTATCTTTTTGTTCGGAGGAATGATGATCATGATCGGAAGAACTTATTAAGCGATATTTATTTGTTTGATTTTTAGATCGTATTAAGCTGTCATTGATTGGTATTAATAAACAGCAATGGTCTACATATTCGAATAAATGAATGATTGAGTTTTTTCCGAAGAAATTTTTCCGGGTGCTTAAAACATATACACTAATTCAGATAAAAACTGGTTTTAACTGGAAAAACAGGTTTTAACTCTTTTTACTGTCTTAACGGGAATAATCGATTAGCCTGTAAGTTACAGTCAGGGAGACCAAGTTTTAATGATTGTTTATGGTATCAAAATCAGATTCAGTCATCAGCTGTAAGAAAACTTGCGCGGCAAGGACTCGTGTTTGATAACTGATTTTCCTTTTCACAGTTTTGTTACAGCTACTTAATATTATTCAACATCGCTGTCGTGTTTCTCATCGTTCGTTGTGCTTTTCCTTCAAGTGATGGTGAACAAAAGTGTTTTTTTTTCAGTTTGTTGTTAATTGAGGCCTCTTGTTTAACTGTGCTCTTGTCTCAGGAATCTTGGCCTTCTTTTCCAACTATTTAACACTAAATAGTTTTTTAACCGTTTTGTAACAGATTTCAAGAAAGAAAGCAGCTAAGCAAGCAAGATGTACTTGCTTGCTTTGGAGCGTGTTGAACGCTTCGATTATCCTGTGTTTTTCTTCCTACATGAGTTTTCTGCCTCTAATTTGGCAGAAAAATTTTATACCTTATCATAATACATGATGGATTGGTACAATTTTTGAGATCTCTACAAGTTTTTAGTCTACTCATCCACCGTTCTTCCATGTGTTCGTCATTACTTCTAGGAAGGTGCTCGTTGGTAAAATTTTTGAAATTCGAGCTTTATACAGACGGGGCCTAAAAACTTTTTTTTAATACACAATCTTAATACAAGGCGGTTGGGTGCATTTTTTGAAATCTTGTAAGTTTTTGGTCTACTCCTTCGCCGCGCTTCCATATTTTTATTAATGGTGCTAGGAAGGTACTCTGTGGTAAAAATTAAAATTTATTCTGCAAAAAAAAAACATTATTCCAAAATCTTTTTTCTACTTATTTTTTTAGGTGTTTTTTGATTGGTTATTTGTTTTTCGAAGAGAACTGTTATCGATTACTACCAATTTACTAACAATCATTTACGGCTTCGCATAGTTCTCTCATCACGCCAAAAAAAAAGAGATCTTGTTTCTCAAGACTTAAATCAAATTCAACCTGTTTTCAAACAATATTCGAATTTTATGGTCTGAAACCCGGGATGCTCTGAAAACCCTGCTCCAAGGTAAAATTTTATTGTATTTCAAAGTCTCAAAGGTTTATTTCAAAAAACCACTCCAGGAATAAAAAGTTTTGAACACAAAATTTCTTGTTATCAAATTCCTTGTATTTTAACATTAGTTGCATTTGGTGGATTTGTGAAACAGTTGCAATTCAAATAAGTGGAAGCGGAATCAATGCAGAGCAAGAGAAGGCACCTTAATCCGGTTTCTTGATCTTAAACTTGTTCACTTTCTTATTGCTGCCTCTTCTAACTGTGACAGCTTCCTATAGCCAAATTTTACATTTAGAATTGGTTTGAGGCTTTTGGACAGAGGACACCCAACTTTGTCATTGATTGGTATTAATAAACAGCAATGGTCTACATATTCGAATAAATGAATGATTGAGTTTTTTCCGAAGAAATTTTTCCGGGTGCTTAAAACATATACACTAATTCAGATAAAAACTGGTTTTAACTGGAAAAACTGGTTTTAACTCTTTTTACTGTGTTAACGGGAATAATCGATTAGCCTGTAAGTTACAGTCAGGGAGATCAAGTTTTAATGATTGTTTATGGTATCAAATCAGATTCAGTCATCAACTGTAAGAAAACTTGCGCGGCAAGGACTCGTGTTTGATAAGTGATTTTTCTTTTCACAGTTTTTTTACAGCTACTTAATATTATTCAACATCGCTGTCGTGTTTCTCATCGTTCGTTGTGCTTTTCCTTCAAGTGATGGTGAACAAAAGTGTTTTTTTTTCAGTTTGTTGTTAATTGAGGCCTCTTGTTTAACTGTGCTCTTGTCTCAGGAATCTTGGCCTTCTTTTCCAACTATTTAACATTAAATAGTTTTTTACCGTTTTGTAACAGATTTCAAGAAAGAAAGCAGCTAAGCAAGCAAGATGTACTTGCTTGCTTTGGAGCGTGTTGAACGCTTCGATTATCCTGTGTTTTTCTTCCTACATGAGTTTTCTGCCTCTAATTTGGCAGAAAAATTTTATACCTTATCATAATACATGATGGATTGGTACAATTTTTGAGATCTCTACAAGTTTTTAGTCTACTCATCCAACGTTCTTCCATGTGTTCCTCATTACTACTAGGAAGGTGCTCGTTGGTAAAATTTTTGAAATTCGATCTTTATACAGACGGGGCCTAAAAACTTTTTTTTTATACACAATCTTAATACAAGGCGGTTGGGTGCAATTTTTGAAATCTTGTAAGTTTTTGGTCTACTCCTTCGCCGCGCTTCCATATTTTTATTAATGGTGCTCTGTGGTAAAAATTAAAATTTATTCTGCAAAAAAAAACATTATTCCAAAATCTTTTTTCTACTTATTTTTTTAGGTGTTTTTTGATTGGTTATTTGTTTTTCGAAGAGAACTGTTATCGATTACTACCAATTTACTAACAATCATTTACGGTTTCGCATAGTTCTCTCATCACGCCAAAAAAAAGATTTTGTTTCTCAAGGCTTAAATCAAATTCAACCTGTTTTCAAACAATATTCGAATTTTATGGTCTGAAACCCGGGATGCTCTGAAAACCCTGCTCCTAGGTAAAATTTTATTGTATTTCAAAGTCTCAAAGGTTTATTTCAAAAAACCACTCCAGGAATAAAAAGTTTTTGAACACAAAATTTCTTGTTATCAAATTCCTTGTATTTTAACATTAGTTGCATTTGGTGGATTTGTGAAACAGTTGCGATTCAAATAAGTGGAAGCGGAATCAATGCAGAGCAAGAGAAGGCACCTTGATCTTAAACTTGTTCACTTTCTTATTGCTGCCTCTTCTAACTGTGACAGCTTCCTATAGCCAAATTTTACATTTAGAATTGGTTTGAGGCTTTTGGACAGAGGACACCCAACTGAGCTTTTCCAGCAGCGATTGGTGAAAAAATTCAAAAAATTTCCAATTCTCCTACAGAGAACTGGAAGTGAATTTCAAAAGCTCATGAAAAACATTTGTTCCTCGAATGTATACTTCAACAATTCCATGTTACAGACATAGGAAAGCTTTACACCCTTATAACTCAACGTTATTTTAATCTTTGTTTATGAAGAAATTTCTGAGGTAAAAGATTTTGTTCCAAAAGAGAATTCGAAAGCTTCATTGCGCGGAATCGAATTGAACGCCTTAAATTTTTTTGTTATACTCGAAGCAGTTTTAGTAGAAACAATTTTAATTTTCTTTTAAATCGACTTGCATTTTGAGTTGAAAATAATTTTTTAAGAATTTCTACGGGATGAAGACTAGCACTCTGAGGTAAAACAAATTTCAATATTTTATAAAAGTTAAAAGTTTCGAAGTTATGTTGCTTTGAAAACAATCATCCAATTGCTTTCTTCGTTTATAAGGTCTCTTTTACAAATCACACAGCCTTGCTCTACTGGTCTTGGAAGATCAAAATCAATGTGATTTAATCGATAAGAGTGAATCAGGGTGCCTACAGTTTTCCCAAAGAATCACTCATGAACATTTGATGTTCTATTTTATGTTGGTAGTTATTTTACGTTGGTAGTTAGATCCAGCTGCACAGTTTTGTCAAGTCTTAACATTTATTTTCAGCATTTAGCCAGATACTTTTATCGGTCCTAAGTGACCCAATTTGACAATTGACTGCATTTATGCTGGTATCATCTGCAAAGAGAAAAACTTTGTACTTTACATTGGCTGGGCAAGTCATTAATATGTTTATGCAAGAAAAACAAGGATAGCCGGTTATTGTCTTAGTCTTAAAAATACAAAAATGATTTTTTTAGTACTTCAGACTATTCGACATTCATAACAAATTAGGCAAATTGGAAAACAGTTTTTATATTAAAAAAAGAAAAGAAAAACAAAAAAAATATCAAAAAAATTTCAAATTTGTTTTCATTTTTTTTGCAGAAATTTTGCAGAAGAATTGATCCCAAAATGGCGAAATTAAATTACAAAAACTATCTTACTCGAGAAAATTGAAGTTTTTACGCTTAAATTAAGCATAAATAAGCTTTTTCAAGCCTGCTCGCTTGCCTCATTTGGTCGAAATTTGACTAGTTTTTCTCGACACAGAATTTTTTTCAAAGCCATCAAATGTTCGAATCACGACGGAAATGTCTTTAATTTAATATCTCACTAGACACTTTTCGTTGGTTATCTGATATCTAATTTTGCGTAGAAAACAGAAAAAAAAACAAAAAAAATTAAAACACCTGAAAACATAATTCCCCATTTTCAATGGTCAAAACAATAATTTGTATCGGTTGGTATCCGGTCTTTCCAATAACTTCAGTTTCCTGCTAGTATCGGTATTGTCAGGAGATTTGTTTTGATTTGTAATTTCAGTTTATTTCTTCTGATAAAAGTAAGGCAAAATCCAATATCGAACAGCAAAAGTGTTAAGTTGAAAGGTCAAGAAAAACGTGATCGACTTCTAGTTTTGTAATTGGATTTTAATTTGTAGATTTTCCAGCTGAACAAAAACTTTACCTAATAATCCAGTTTTCTCAAACTGGGTTAATTTGATCGAAAAGGTGCCAACCCTAAATTGTTCTAGAAATTAAAAGAGCGATAAGGCCATCTATTTATTATTCTCAAATTCAAAAGTTTTTCATAATCAAGTCGGTATTTTTTCTTTCCTTGCGTTCATTGCCTCTTTTCCAACCGTCTTCTATGTTTAAATAGTTATCAGCCTCCGTAAAATTGAGTTTGGAAAACATAAAATTCCGACTAGCTTTATCGACATTGAGACTACTTGTGGTGACCGTAACAATATATATTTAATTACGGCAGAGACACTAATATGATATATTTAACAGTCTCCAGTATATGAAGATTAAATGTCCATGAAATAAAACTTTAATTTTAGTTTCTTTAATTTAGCTCTATCGTTTCAAAAGACTGAGAATAAGACTAAGTCTTCCAAATGGAGTCAAGCTGTCATGGAAATATTGACCGCATAAGAATTCGTTACCTTAGAACCAATATAATCTAGTTCGAGTAACAAAATTTGAACCCATAAAAATCCTTTATCAATATTGAATCCGGCAGTAAGCCGGGTCGTGTTTTGGCATTTCGTTGATATATCAACAAATAGCCTTAAGGTTGAGAAAAGAAGAAACCTTATTTTGTCTGTTATTATCGCCAGAACTCATTCCAAAATATGATCTTGACATAAATCCTCAATTTTCAAAATCAAATTCTTGGAAGGTTCTGTATATTTCTGAAACAATGGTATCTTAGTTAATTCAACTTGTCATAAACTAATAATTTATGTTAGTTTATATTAAAGTAGAATATGTAATAAACTTACTATTATCGGTGCTTTTTTTGAAGAGTAATCACGTGTTGTGAAGTAACTGTATTCAAAATACTACGCAACAAATTGATTTACTCAAAGCTGTCTGTCAATACGTTTTCCTTTTTATTCCGATACTTTGATTATTTTTTGGGCGAGGAAGGGTCATTCCACCAATTTTTTATCACATTTCATATTAGCCCATCGTATGTGTTGGATAGACATGTTCTGCTTCGCCCTTATCACCTATCATTATTGACATATCATCACTAGCATCATTTCATCGGCACTTCATTTTTACCCTTACTCACTTGTTTACCAGCTTCACAGTCATAGCACAGCAGTATAGCTTTGCTTCAAGAGTATTTGAGTATCACTCATCAAATATGCCTTCGACTAAGTTCAGTGTGGCGGGCAAAAATAAGGACAAAATGTCCCTTAACATTCTCTCGGTGGATCCGAAAAAGGTAAATTAGTTCATTGTACTAAGACACATCTAGTAGTTATATAAATGAGTTAAGTCTTGAGAAATCACCGAATTTAACCGAATAAACCCTTTCCTGTAGATAGAAGATTGGTTTAACTTATCCAACGAGCGCAGATTTGTAGAGTTTCTTAATGTAAGTCACTCGGCTCTTAATTGGGTTGCTTCACGTTGGAACATCTTTTGGCCACATCATATGTTTGAGATACAGGACCCACATGCAAGCTGCCCCGCTCATAACGGAGACTCGCTCTTGAATTATTGATTACGAAAGATATGCATGCAGTTTTTGGTCATTTTGTACTTTATAAAAGAGGCTGACTTGACTTGAAAAGTGGGGAGGCAAAGTCTTTCGCATTATATTTCTAGTATCGCTCACTATTGGAGAATTATGCAAGTTATACTCCCCTTTGAAAAAAGCATGCGTGGGGTGGTGTGTTTGCTTGTGCTTTTATCTAATCAATTTTGTTAAGAGAGTTGCCTAGCTAGCCTACCGCTTTAACACGTTTTTAGTAAAAGCTGAATTTTTACTCGGCAACCCGTATAGCCAAATTTTCAACAATGTGTAAAATCGTAAAATTTTTGTATGCAGTTATGATTTACCACCAATCGTTTTGAATGAGGTTTCCGGCTGAATGAATGACTGAATATATTTCTAGTATATGAAATGGTCTTAATTTCTTTAAAAGCTATTTTTGTGTTCTATCTAGGGCTCGGAGGGGGACTCCAGCTCGAATGGGAAGGCTGGAGCTGCTGACCCGAAAGCGGGGAGTCATAATGGGGGTACGGGTTCAGAGGGAACTGGCGATGCGAAGACTATTACCAGTACAATCACGAGCAGTCCCCAAACTGACGAAGTAAACAGGAAAGAAATAGAGAAACAAGCAGCCGCTGCTCTCGAAAAGGCCAGGGTAAGATTCAATCGCAAATCTGCATGTCTATCATTATCGTCAGAAACATTTTTTGAGAAATTCATCTGCCATGGTTTAATAAGCAAGACTTTGCTTTGCATTTAGGGCGCCATAAATATATGCAGTCATGAGTTTTCGCAGAAGCCGTTCTGATAAAGTGATGTCTGAAAGTGCGCCATCTGCCCTCTGGTTACTTTTTTGTTGCGAAATGGTTGATCTTGATACTCAAGCAATTTTTGCTGTTGACATGGTGTTACTAGGTAATGAGATATGAAAAGCAAAGGAGCAGAAAAAGAGGAGCGAAAAAGCGAGAATTCGGTGGTAACATTTTTTTCGTGATTTCTTGTGTTATTCAGACGAAGCCAGTGGCTTTTGCTGTTCGGACGAACATTGATTACGACGGAAGTCAAGATGACGACGCACCTTTCTACGGCAAGGCCATAAGCTTCGAGGCCAAAGACTTCCTCCACATCAAAGAGAAATTCAACAACGACTGGTGGATCGGGCGACTCGTGAAGGAGGACCATGATTATGGGTTCATACCCTCCCCCGCCCGTCTGGAGAAGCTAAGACAGCAGATGATACAGGCACATAAGAGACAGCAGAACAAGGAGTGAGTTGGTAGTTGTGGTTAAAGGCTAGTTAAATGTAATATTCACTACAGGTGTTTGCTGATAAGATAATTGTTCATAAGGATTTCTGAGTCCAAAAAGTATGCATTCTAGTGCTCTGTTGAATTTTATTCAAACAGCAGTCAAAATAATCTGGCTATCCAATTTTCAAATTCAATTCTGATGAATTCATTGGAAGAGTTCTCTCTAATCACAGATACTTACTGAATTTCCTGTAGAGTTATGAATCACGGAGAGAGTTCGCACACAAATGGATCATCTGGTGAGTTTTAAAGGAGTAATGTTCCGGTGATTCACCCTCTTTATGGTAATTGGTATCTGTCGTGGTTTTGGGTGCGAATGATGAGCTTGGTTGGGGCAAGGTGAGTAGGGGTGGGTTGCTTTAGCTTTCAACGTAGTGAGTGGTGATGGCTTGGATCATTTTACACATTTTAAAATCTATTGAAGCTGATTTGTGTATTACTCAAAGAACCGTCAGCTCTGTTGATAACTAATAAATATTTGAGGGTCACAATACTTTGAGCCTCGCGTTGGTCCTAGACAGAATTAATTTTGATGTTTTTGCTGTTAGCTTTAGTTTTATCTAAAGGTTAAGTACTTTTCAAAAATAAATTTTAAACTTCATGAAAAGTATAAATTTATCCGAACCTCAAGTCATGCAAGAAAAGTAACATTGATATTGACTTTTGCAGTCGAAACTTTTCTCCGGGCGAAGTGCTGAGTCC
This sequence comes from Symsagittifera roscoffensis, assembly GCF_963678635.1. Classification (NCBI taxonomy): domain Eukaryota; kingdom Metazoa; phylum Xenacoelomorpha; order Acoela; family Convolutidae; genus Symsagittifera; species Symsagittifera roscoffensis. The sequence continues at coordinate 14,921,237 of NC_087065.1, read as the reverse complement.
CGAAGAGCTAGCATTGCCGACAGGTATTAAAAAATAACTAACTCTAAGTCGACGCACGCGGTTAAATGAATTAACTTCGAAATGGCTTAACAAAATCAACGTCAAGAAGCAGCTTGAGCATGTTTGTGGTTTTGGCTTTGTGGGGCTTCAAGATTCAATTTAAAATACCAACCTTTAAATTACGAACTTAAATTTTAAGTCACCAACTATGATACTGATGCCTTTAACGTTAAAGTTCAATTACTCTTGCGATAAGCAAGGGTGTTGCAACAGGGTACTAGCCTTTTTTTCCTTTAATAATTTTGTTGGCAGATTTCGCTTGTGAAATTGGTACACGTGTTTGACTTGCTTTGTTAATTTCAAATTCAAGGAGCATTCGGGCAGTGGTATCACCCATGCTTGAGATGAGAAAGACCGGGAGTTTGATTCCAGTCGGGACCTCTTTTTTTGCAATGTTTCAGGTAATTTTGGCAATTTATGTAACTTTTTTTCCCAATTTTTGATTTGTCTTTTAGTTTGTTTTAAACCAAAAACATTCATTTTTGCATCGCAAGTGATGCGAAGCTCAGCTTCGCCTCAGTTTTACTAATTCTATGTGTGAGATCGCTTATATATCACCGTTGCATCGCCATTGAAGAAACAAAATAAAATCAGTTTTGTAGCCTTTTCATCTTAATAATCAATGCAATAATCATCTTTTGTAATCGTAACATATATCAAATTTTGGTGATGACAATGATCAAAAATGAGTTTAAAATGTAGTTCTTCGAGTTTCCAATTAATACAAAGTTTAAATGGTTCGTACACTAATTTGAAGTTTCAAATTTGTCCTTTTGTCCATTGCTCGAAGCTCACGAAAATTTATGGAAAGCTAAAAGCTGTGTTTGTTTAATATTAAGCTTAATAATGTTAAAATTTCTAACTTTTGTTCGGTTGGTGTATATTTTGTTAACAATATTTTATTCCTTCAGTCGTTGACCCGGACGACGAGACCGTACCTGTCACCGCAACTACGCCCTCAGCTACTAAGGGGACTAAATTGGACAAGGAGAAAGAAAAAAGAGCGAACAACTTCTTCAAGAAGAACGACAATTCCCCTCCCTATGATGTGGTTCCATCCATGCGCCCTGTAGTTCTTATAGGGCCATCTTTAAAAGGATTCGAGGTCAGTCGCTATCTACCTTTTCAATGAGAGTGGCGTGCAACTTAACTCTGTATAATTCAACTTATCACTCTTTAACCTTTGATTTAAAAAACGACTTTAGATTTTTTCTTCGGTATATCACATTTTTGTCTATTTGTCCTTTTTCAATGTCTTATTTGGAGCAGACTTCCAATGTTTTATTAATAAATAATAATGAAAAAAAAAGAAAAGCTTCAAGTGAATCATCAATATGATGAGTGACGCGGCTGAAAGGGCTTAAATGTGATTTATCATTGGACAACATTTTTTGTGAGGAAAAAAGTGAAAAAAGCATCGGTAGAAAACTAAAACACCCAAATGCAAAGTTCCTCCCCATTTTCAGTGGCTAGTAAGTTTATTTTTGAAGAACTAGAAAAAAGTTCTTATTCAAACAGCCAGGTATAACTTGCTGATTGAAATTATTAGCTCGAATTGCAATTTCTACAAGTAGCGGTTTTTTAGGTAACCGATATGATGCAAAAGGCACTGTTCGACTACTTGAAGCACAAATTCGAAGGGAGAGTAGTTATCACAAGAGTGACAGCTGACTTAGCTCTTGCAAAGAGATCAGTGCTTAGTGGGGCAGGCGCAACATCTGGCTCTGCCTCTTCCAAAATCAGGGCAACTACCGCTGCCTCTAATTTGATTGACAGGGGAGCCATGTCGCCAGGCATGCCTGGGGCTAATCCAGGGGCAAACTCGCGGTCATCATTGGGTAAGTTGAAGTGTTTATGCTTGGACACGCTGACAGAGATGTTTGATGACCTGTCTGTTGAAGCGAAGTTTGGATGTAAATTAGCAACATCAATTGATAGGGTGCTTTTTCTGGTAATAAGAAAGATTTTTTAAATTTTAATTCTTGATGGGAAAAAAGGAAGAAACAAAAATCATAATATCTTCTCTGAAAAAGAAGCCAAATTGCAGCAAAGCTTAATTTGATGCGCGAAATAGTTACACAAGTAGAAATTAATTGTTAATATAATACGGGCAGATATTAATTTCTTAGCCGGGCTTCTATGAATAAAATTAAAACTGAGGGCTTGAAGTAGTGCATGTAAAGAAAATCAAATTATTTTTTAAAGAATTAGTTGATTTAGTTGCAGCACTGACACTAATTCATCCTTGAAAGCAGTTTTCCCCTCTTAAAACTTCTTGTATTATCACTTAGAAATTTAGTTTATTAGTAAATGACACTACTGACAGGTTACGGTAAGTTTCACATCATGCTACTAACCCTTCTTTCAAAGACACTAAATATCATTCATTGTGTTGCGACCACTCACGGAGTGGGAGCGAACTTAGGATTCGGGCATTGCGAATAATCAGAAACCCCAAAAAATTTGCATAGGGTTGAGTAAAGCATCATTTTAAAGCTTTTTCAGTCGCAACTTGTACTGCTAGAACGAACTTGTGAAAAAGTGTTGGTTACTGGCGTCAAGGAGAAGGGTTTGAATTGCTCGTTTTTCAGGTCATATTGCTTGAAGATTGAATAAATTACAGTTTGATTATATCATTTGACATTTGATTAAAAAAACACATTGCGGAAAGATCCCCCAGAAATACATTAACCATCGCTCATCTCATATTGCATAAACAGTGCTTTTTACGCTAGCGAGCGGCCAGTGTTTTAGTACGAACCTTTTTTTTAACCCAACTCGCAAATAAGAGATCATTAAAAGTGTTCACCTGTGTGCCTTTTTTTGCTACAATCACGATCTGTAGCATTGGAAATTTCATAGCATCTGTTCTCGGCTTTAATTGTGGCTAGTGTTTGCGATGGACTAAGTGTCCGGGGCTGAGTGGTTAGTGCATGAGAATCATATTTTCTAGGTCGCAGCAGGTGGTAGGTTCGAGTACGAGACGTCGCCGAATTTTTACTAATTCGAGGCTTATGTTTACTTTTTTATTCCGTTTTTTAGACCTCTAGAGGTGCTTTTTGTCGTGTTCTCGCTAGTGTTTGCAAAGCGTAGCTTCGCCTCTTTGTGAAAATTATATAATACTTTTTTCTGAGTTGTGAGAATATGACGTCTCAGTCTCGCCGAATTTATGCGTGTATTTTCAAAAGCGAGATTGCGATTACTTTTTGTCCAACCAAAATAATTAGAATCAGTGCTCATTTGTCTACAACGAATATTATCAGCTTGATATCTGAGATGACGTATGCGTTTTTTGTTAGTTACTTTTTTCCAACCTAAGTCGCAAATATTGGTGTCCTTTTTGGTGGAACCTTTACGGCTTTCTGATAGTGTGCTTGGATATTTGATTAGTAATAAGCTAACACAGTTGATGCATTTTTAATTCCTCTGATGAACAGAAAAATCTCTTTGTTTCAAACAACAGTACAATAAGAAAAACTCAATTTCAGAAATTTTCCTTCTCAATATATCTCGCATTTTTTTTCGAAATGCATAATTTGTACATAATTTGGCGTTTTGCTAGCTAGTGTGAATGCCTCCAGTGTTTAAGAGTCCGTGAGCGTAGTTTATATAGGTCGCGATGATTTTTTTTCTGAGGAAAAGTCTTAAAATTTGTTCAGGCTCAAATTTACTTTTTCGTGGTGTGAATTTTGATTTGTTTTCAAGTTCAGTTCATTTTTTTTCTTGCAAGGAGGGCAAACTCCACTGTCGAACAGCAAAAATGTAAAGGTCACGAAAAACATGATCGACTTCTAGTTTCGAAAGTGGAATTCAATTTTCAGATTTCCCATCGAAATAAAAATTTTACTCATTGATCCATTTCTCAAAGTGAGTTAATTTTGTTATCAAAATAGTGTTTTCAAAGATAGACTGTTAGAGATCTCAAAAAACAAGTCAGTTTTTTTTTTCGTTTACCTGTTTTCATTGACTTCTGTTGCCCTTGTTTTATGTTCCAACTTATTTAATGCAATGTTTGTGTCTCTTTCTATTTGGTTTTACTTCTGCTGCATTGCATTGGCTTTTTATTAGCATGTAGCTTTGTCTTCAGGTGGTCTAGTTTTTTGTTCCGACCACTGAAAGGGGAAGTATTTTCAGGCAGGGTGTGTTTCAGTGTTTTATAGTTACCATTGTTTAATTTTTTTTCTGCGCCAAATCAGGTGCTGCAGGTACTGATCAGAATGGGCCGAGTGATATATCGTTTTGTGATGACCCTCAAAGCTTTGTTTCGCAGTCTAATTTCGAGCGAGTAAAGCAATTCCGTAGGTGTTATTGTAAGAAAATTTTCTAGTGTTATTATGGTCTTCTGGTGGTCTGGTTTTTTGTTCCGACCACTGAAAGGGGAAGGATTTTCAGGCAGGGTGTGTTTCAGTGTTTTATAGTTACCATTGTTTAAATTTTTCTGCGCCAAATAAGGTGCTGCAGGTACTGATCAGAATGGGCCGAGTGATATATCGTTTTGTGATGACCCTCAAAGCTTTGTTTCGCAGTCTAATTTCGAGCGGGTAAAGCAATTCCGTAGGTGTTATTGTAAGAAAACTTTCTAGTCAAGTTATTGAAAGCTCGTTTTCTTAGCTTCATTTAGCGCATTAGACATTAACGGTTTTTCTACAAAATGCTAACTAATTATTCTAAACAAAATTTGAAAAACTTTCAGATCATTTTTTTTGGATTTGGATTTCGCTATTCAATTTTTTTTTCATGAAATCCAGATACCACTAATGATCATCAGAGCGGAACTTTCATTTTTGTAACCGGTTGAATTACAAATGTTATAAAGCAATTCCGTAGGTGTTATTGTAAGAAAATTTTCCAGTCAAGCTCGTTTTCTTAGCTTCATTTAGCGCATTAGACATAAACGGTTTTTCTACAAAATGCTAACTAATTATTTTAAACAAAATTTGAAAAACTTTCAGATCATTTTTTTTTGGATTTGGATTTCGCTATTCAATTTTTTTTTTCATGAAATCCAGATACCACAAATGATCATCAGAGCGGAACTTTCATTTTTGTAACCGGTTGAATTACAAATGTTATTATCAGTTTGCTTGATCAAGAGCTTTGTTTCGCAGTCTAATTTCGAGCGAGTAAAGCAATTCCGTAGGTGTTATTCTAAGAAAATTTTCTAGGAAAGCTCGTTTTCTTAGCTTCATTTAGCGCATTAGACATTAACGGTTTTTCTACAAAATGCTAACTAATTATTTTAAACAAAATTTGAAAAACTTTCAGATCATTTTTTTGGATTTGGATTTCGCTATTCATTTTTTTTTCATGAAATCCAGATACCACAAATGATCATCAGAGCGGAACTTTCATTTTTGTAACCGGTTGAATTACAAATGTTATTATCAGTTTGCTTGATCAAGAGGTTTCGCGGAAGTCCGAGTATACAGCAACCGACTACTGTTGTTTCCAATCAAGCTTGAATTATTTTTCACGAGTTCAGACATTGGAAGTGCTTGCTGTTTTACATAGCAAGCAATTCCAATCCGTAAAGGCCGCGTCCTTAATGGATAAAGAAAACCATCAAGCCAATTAAACCGTATGTTTTTAATCGAATCGTGGTTTTGCATTTGAGTTCACCACTTCAGCTTCTTATTGACTTCTGATTTTGACTGAATCTTCTTTGGCGGAATGCATGCATGAATACGCCGCAATAGCTCAAACAACTGAATTTAGGTTATTTAAAGTAGGAATGTTGTTAAGCATGATCGACTTTTCCTGTAGGCGCTCGACTTTTTCTGCAGAAAATAACTTTTTTCCAACAGACATATTTTGAGCCTGTCTGAGCTCTACATGTCATTTTTTCGATTTGTTTTGCGTTGGCGTGTTTTATATGGGCTTCGTGGTCTATATATCCTCGTTTGATGAGCAAAAAAGTTTCTAGACTAGAGAGGAGGGCTTTTTGTTATTATACGAAAACACTTTTTTCGGCTTAGCGGGCGTCTGCTCAAGAATTGTCGACTTTGTGACCACTTCGAAAGTTTTTTTTCGATGCTATTATAACATTCAATTATCCCTTTTGGCTTGTTTTTCATAAAAATTAACTTTATACAAAATAAATTAAGACAAACGTGTGAAAATTGTGCTGGAGCTAGTTTTTTTCAACGTTTTGACTTAGCGGCATTCGTCTCCTTTTCTGTCGGCTAGTTGTAATGTTGTCTTTGTGTTGCATCGCAAGTGGGGCGAAGCTCCCCTTCGCCTCTGTGTTGTTTTGCTAGTTTGTGCAGCTTCCCCACCTCCCTTCCAGCCCAACCTATTATCCCATCAGTCTCATCCAGTAAAAAATCTATCTATACTACAAAAGTAAATAAATTTTAGGTAATGAAACTTATTCAGAGAGCTCCGCGTCATTTGTAATTAAACTACAAAACAACGCGCTCTTTCAGAAACAGCCTTTAGCAATCTACGGTACCGTAATTAAAGACTAAGAACTGTAGTTGTTAAGAGCTCAATTTGAAAAAGCCAAGCCGAGCTGGCAATTTTCTGGTGTTATTGAAGGCTACTAGTGGAAATTTATTGTTAAAGTTGCGATTGTGTTTTGTTTTAGCTGACGTGCAGGCAGAAATAGAGAGGATCTTTGAGCTGGCCAGATCTCTTCAGCTGATAGTGTTGGACTGTGACACCATCAACCACCCCTCCCAACTGGCCAAGACATCCCTTGCTCCCATCATTGTCTACATCAAAGTGGCTTCTCCCAAGGTATCTATTGAGATTGCAATTCAGTGATCAAGTTGAAGTTGTTCTCATGAATTGCATGAGTTGATCATTGAGTTGATCACATTAATTGAAGCATATTTTTCTGATAAACTAACAACTACTATTGATCGGGAGAGATTTTAAGAAGCAAATTGTATTTCGTTGTTTTTAAAGCTTCATTTCAGTGAAATTTTAGGAATATATTGCTGATGAAGCAATTGTATGAATTAGATAATTGATTAATTATATTTTTGGGGTTTGAAAGGGTTATCCTTCTGAACCACTTTGTTTGTCTTTGATAATTTGTCTTAACAGGTTGGGGGAAAAGCTTTGTAATCTGTTAGTTTTCATTTTGTTCTGGTTACTTTCTGACTGACCTTATTTGAGTTGTTTGAAAATTAGGGCGGTGCGAATAAAAAGGTAACTTGGATTGGTTTGAAGTGCATTCATTTGCATCCAGTGAGTTTTATCAATCTCTGCAGAAACTAAGAGTCTCTTTCTATTAAAACCGCGGGATCTGCTCCCTATCTTCCTAGCATTATCATTTGCAAAAACTATGCCTCCCTTCGCTTTCGGTTTTCTATCGTTTGATGATATGCTACTATTCAGAGAAAAAGGTTGAGTAGATATCGGTACTGCTTTGAAAGAATCCTAATTGAAATCAGATAAATGTTAATTGTTGATCATAGTTAATGTTTGCTAAATGATTGGTAGATTTGCTTATAAAAGTTTTCGTTCTGTAGATGAAAGTTTAATGCTTTGACTGTATTCAGGTTTTGCAGCGACTGGTCAAGTCTCGTGGCAAATCTCAGAGTCGTCATTTGAACGTACAGTTGGTTGCAGCAGACAAACTCGCTCAGTGTTCTCCGGTAAGTCAATCGAATGTAACCGCCAGAAAAAATGTCAATAGCCTGAAAATGTAAATATATTTTTTCAGAATATTTTCGGAATTCGAATTGCGACTGCAAGTTAGTTAATATTATAATAATATGGATCCTCATACAATTTTCAGGGATCCATTTAAATGTTTTAGGCATCTAAAAATTAATTTCTCGGCCATAATTCCTTCTCACCTCTTGAGAGTAGGGCGACAATTCGTAATAGGCGACAGTTTGTAACAAGCGACAATTAGTAATTAGCGACAATTCGTAACAAGGCATTGGCAAGGTGAATACGCTTGTTCCACTGGGGTTACATCCGGTGCTCCCAGCTTAATATACTTTAACGAATTGTCGGCTGTTGTGAATTGTCACCTCACGCCTCTGGAGGAAGATGATGGTTTTTGGAAAGATTATTAATCTTGTTTCTCGGTCTACGCATTCGGTCCATCTTCTTAGGACATGTTTGACGTTGTGCTGGACGAGAATCAATTAGAGGACGCCTGTGAGACCCTCTACGTCTTCTTGGAGGCCTACTGGAGAGCGACACACCCACCCCTGCCCACCCACAATATTCCCCCCAGGCGCCCTAACCCCAGCTCGACTACTGTGGGGGGTCAATCCATAAGCAGGGCAGATGCAATTGAACAGAGGAGAGGAGAGAGATTAAGTGAGTATCGATTCGTATTTGTATTCCCTTGCTAACTAGGAATAATTTGTGACATTCAATTTTTATGGTTATTAGTAATTAAGAGTCAATCAACGTAGTTCAGACTCTTATATAGGTCATGATGATTTTGTCTATTTTTTCAGGCAGTCTTTAAATTTGTTCAGGCTTAAATTTTTTTTTTTTTTTGCGGTTTGAATTTTGATTTTTTTATTAAGTTAACGAACCCATAAGCGTTGCCAAGTGCTGCCCTGAATTTGATTGAAATCAATTTAGATACAATAGATAAGAAAACTTAGAGACACGAATAATCAAATATATAAAAAATACAAGTGGCACAATCTCTACAAGTTGTGCATCTACTGAACAATAGATGGTTCGATTTGAATGACATTAGCTTTACTGTATCATAAAAAAACGGTAAAATTTGAAAATTCGCTAGTCGTAGGCACCTTTACTCGGTTGCATGAGAAAATTTGAACTTGTTCACATATCAGTTTAGTTAAAATACAATTCAATAACAACAAATAAATTTGATCAGTTCTTCATTGCTCAATATGAATAGATCGCGCACTTGGTGAGCAGTCTGTTGAACATTGGATTGAAAAAAAAAAACAGCAAATTTGGTGGGAAGTTAATTCTCTCGAAGTAAATTATAAAGCTTTGTTCCACGGTAACTAAGCAACGATCGTTGAACTTTGCTTTTTCAAATTAGGTATTTTCATCAAATCTAAAGTTTTCCTAGTATTGTACGCAGGCGCATCGAATTTGAAAAGTTCATGTTTCCGAATGTAGCTGACCGCAAAAAGGAGGAGAACAGTTTTTGGTATTCAGATACAAGGCTAGAGCAACAACCCTGATAACTCGTTTTCCTCAATGAGAAGCAATGATCGCCCACACAAAAATTTGCACATTTTTTGTTCTATTATTTTCAAATTTTTTCTCGATACTCATATAATGTACACATCAATCATCTACTTGCGTTTGTTGACGTCTTTTTGTAGCGTCTAAGTTTTTGCTTGGGGGAGATAGCCCAATTGGTAATTACGGGGGGGGGGAGATTGCTCAATTGATCCAAAAAATAAGTCAGTTTTTTTTCTGTTTACTTGCCTTCATTGAAACTGTTCTTTTTCAAACTGTCTGTTGGCTTATTTTCAATAAGAGCAGGTTATTAGTTACTTGCAGTGTTTGATTACTAGTTTAGGTCTTGTTGTTATTTTGTTTGTTTAAAGGACAAAGTATTTAATTTGTTATTGCTAAATTTTATTAGTTTTTTTTTGCGATTTGACTTACTACTCTATGAATTTTTGTTTCGAAAGTGAATATTAGTTGTCAGAACTCCCAGCGGAATAAAAAAGTAACCTATTAAGCAATTTCTCTATAGTTGGTTTAGTTTCAAAAAAGTGTCATTATCAAAAATTTTTTGAAATTCAAAGAGCTTAAACGTGATATATTGTTTTCGCCGAAGTTTTCGCAAAATAATCTATATCTATCAGTTTTCTTGCGTTCCTTGAATGCTTGCGTCTCTTGAATGCTTAGTAAAATTCAACTTTTGAATTGCATGAAATTAAAAGCCGACATGGAGTTTCGTACATTTGCAATTGGGAGAGATGATCGTTTTAGGTTTAAGCACGAGTTGAATTTCAAACAGAAATTCTCAATTCAAAGTTTACTGATAATCGATTTACTGAGGGTTGTTGATATGTTAGAAAGTGCTAGCGCAATTTCATAAAGACTAGAACCTAACTTTCACGAGAAACCGTTACCGTATTGTCATATTATAAAATTTGAATAATTCTGGAATTCGTTGATAAAGTCGCAGCAGCTATGTCGGAGGCCTCGACCAGACGACCACCTCCGAACAAAGAGGAACACACGGCTAGTCCTGCTGAATCCGATTTGAACCGACATAAAGACACGATGGATGTACTGAGTCCGAGATCCATAGAATCAGAAATAGGAACTCCTCCTTCGATTTCAAATAAGGAAACGAAGGAAATCAAAGCTGAAAGCTATAAAGAAAAGCGCAGAGATGAAACTACTGAAGTTGAGATGCATCATACGATACAGCTGAAAGAGCCTAAAGATGCCTCAGTGTTAAAGCAGAGAAACCAAAGAAGAGCTCAAAGTGAAATAGTAGAAAGAGATTTAAGACTTAATGAGTTCCAAAATCAAAACGGTGTGTCTGCACGTCTTCCAAGAGCTCAATACAACCCAGCTAATTTCATTGACGAGGACATGGAGTCTGATTTCAACAATCGCAATCATAGTTATATCTTTCCAGCATATGCTAATAACCAACCACCTTTCAATTCTATTGGACAACCAAGTCGTTCCATGTCAAATCTGGCATATAGACCTCCGCCGCAACATTATGCAAATCCGAGATCGTACAACCCCAGTTTTGCACGAAGTCTGAACCCCAGCTCCTCGTTCAACCGACCCAGGCTAATGCCCAGAGTTCCCATAAATGAATCAAGTCTCCAGAGGCCTAGAACTTATACTGTACGCCCAGTGTATAGGGCATCGTTTCAAATGCAAAGCTACCAAAGATATCCTGGCTTCGAAATGAGAAACCAGGCGCCATATGCGCCGAATGTAATCGGACGTTGGCCTTCTAATATGAGTATGAGTACGTATATGACGCAAATCAAATGAACTGTGTTGTCGCTTTTTGGTGAGGGAATTTTCTCCTAAAATTATTGCCAAATCGTTGTCCTCAAATTTTTGCAGCTTGTTGTATTGAATTGTCAAATATCTTTGCCAGAGAGTATGATTTCTATCTTGGTTTCACTGATCGAATCAATGGTGACGTAATATTGTAACTTCTACAATGAGGGAGGGCTCTCTTGAAAACTTGACTTTCTAAGGTTTCATGTACTCTAATTTGAGAAAAGCTTAATTTGAAAATCTTGGTGAAAATTTGTTTGGAACTGTTTCGCAGTTTCTATTTTTTTTTGTTTCGCACTATCATGTAGGCTCATCATTATGTTTACACTCAATGGTCTTTTATGTTAAAAATTATTTGACGTAGCATGATTTCCTATAAAAAGGCTCTGGTAATTATCCTATTGTCCAACTTGGTGCATGTTTATTTTTCCCTATAATTAACCAATCAGTCGACCATGTCAACGTCAGTTGTGTATATTTTTCTTGCAGGAGGAGGTCTGGCAGAGAGACTTGAGGCCGAGAGGGGAGGAGGCGGCTCAGTGGAGCATGGGGACAGTAGGAGTGACCGCCGGATAGCCAGGGAGCATAGACACGCCCTGGGAGTCGTCCCACCCCAGCGACAGCCGTCCAGGTGCGTTGAAAAGGAATTTATATTCATGTCCAGAACTGAAAGTAAAAAGCGGACAAATAATGAGGGTGAGTGATTGTTAGGCTAAATCAATTGAGAAGAATATTCAGATGAGTGTCAAATAAGGGGTCGGAGTCATTAAGTTTACCTTCATTTAGGGGATAACCAATTCGCATGATTTCATTTATCTAAAACTTGTATATTTTTTGAAGTGTCAATGAACGTATTGAAAATTTTATTGAGGTCGTGTGATTTTTCAGGAAAAGGTCGTGTGATTTTTCAGGAAAAAACTTTTGAGCTCTTTTTTAATTGATTTCGAATCGATATGCTAAAAGGAAGACTGATTACGATCTCCATATTAGAGAGCGCAAATGGCGCGAAAAACGTGAATCACTTTTAGATTTGAGTTTGATTTTTTATTATTCGATTTCTCAGCGGCAAAAAGTTTATCCATTGACCCATTTTTCTCTAACTAGATGAAAAAAGTAAGTAAGTGTCTACCAGAAATTATTATTGAAATTTAAAGAGCTTGAACCTGATACATTTTCTTCGAAATTCGAAAATTTTAAGAAAATAATCAAGTTTTTTTTTCCAATTTCCTTGAGCTCATTGGCACATTTGCAGCCTCCTGTCGGCAATATTTACCCAAGCAAAGCTTGTGTTATAGTATGAACTCTCTTTTTTTCCAACGTAAGTTGCAAATATTGCTGCGACGCCTGACTAATTGTGTTAATTTTGAAAGTTTTCATTTTGATCAATAATCAGCTATTAAGTACAGCCAATGCTAAGGATATTAACACAGACTATTATATTACAAATAGCACTTTAGCTTCACGGTATCATGGATCTGTAGCGTAGAGGTAGGGATTGAGACCAGCAACAACATAAGAGATTTCGAACCTGGGCAAGGTCGGATGTTTTCAATGAACTTTTTCGGATACTAGCTGAAATGCGCCCGCTCCATAAATTGAGGCATGTTAGTTGATTAACTCCCTTTTTTCAAATTGACTGGTATATGCGTCATAATTGGCTTGCGTCACTTAGCTATTATGTAGACTCAAAATTGGCGTGCGTCACTTTTGTAGACTCGAAGTTTTACTAATTCAGTTTTTCCCAGTAGCGGTATCGGTCATATTTTTGCTTGTGTATGCAAAGTGCAACTTCGCCCCTGTGTTTGAAGTTCAAATTCACACTCGTTTAGGTCGTTTAATTTTCGTTTTTCAAGGAAAATGTCTTTCTGTTAATACTGAAGTCCATGCTTTGTCGCTTTGAATTAAGACTTTAAGTTCACGTTCTAATTCATATAGAAAACCCAAGATTAGTTAAGCTCTCTCTGGAGCAAAGACTCTACTACATGTTTGAATTTTAATTAAAACGAGCGATTCAGCGAGCGTAGTGATGTAAGATTAGCCGTCATATTTCTTCCAAGAGAAGTCGAACTTTTAAAGACAAGATTCTATTCAAAGTATACGATTTAATCAATAATCACAATCTAGCTATTTCAATCTATTGAAGCAATTTTTTTATTGCCTGATATCTAAGACTAAAATGCAGCTGAAAGAAGAATGCGACGTGAAGATGTGGCGAAGTGTTTGATGCAATTGGATCTTGCCCGATTTGATGCAAGTTCGAGTCCCATTGTTAAGATTTTTTTGTAAAGCAATATTGTTCCAAGGTATGGTTTTCAGTAACTTCGTATTCCTGTGTTTTAGTTTTTTCTTACTTTTTCCTTGCAAAACAAGGTATCACAAATTATTTTCGGATGGATCGAGTGATATATCTTATTAAAGCCCTTCCAGTCGTGATTCGAACGACATTTAAAAAATTCCAAAATTTTTTTCCTGTGAGAAAAACAAGTTTGATTTTTTTTCTTCTAATTTCGAGAGATTAAAGCTAAAGCAAGCAAGCATGCTTATTTATGCTTATATTAGGTCATTCGCAATAGGTTATTCATGCTAATTTTATTTTGACTCGAATATCATTAATTTTTGGAGTTTTTTAAACGCGATATTGTGAATCAAAAACTAAAAGTTTTTGCAAGAAGAAACTGAAACGAATTTTAATTTGAATTATTTTAATGATTTGTTTTTGATTTTTCTAGTCATTTTTCTTAAAAAACTAATGTCCAGTTTGCCTGCTTTACTATAACCGACGAATATGCCTAAGTTGAAGTTTTTTTTGTTCAGATCCTCTTTTCACACTATGCAGAAAAAATGACACTAATTTGCACAGGTCGGAACATTCTGTGCTACTGGCACAGTAACCAGTTATCCTTGTTATGTTTACATTTTTTGTTTTTGTTTCAATTGAATTGCTTTTTTTCAATTTGAGTCGCTTCTTGGTTAGAGTACGTGGTTTGAACAAGTAATTCACATTTTTTAATTAAGATTACTTGATACCGTTTATACATACAATATTTTTATACACCCAAAACTATTTCCAAATGTTTTTCAGATTACGTATATGATGTATTACTATTTAGGATTAATTATGATTTATAAATCGACCCATTCTAATGATTACCCTTTGCAATAAGCAAGGGTATTCAATCATATGCTAGACTTTTTCCCGTAAATAACTTAAGGCTCAGGACTCATCTCCTGGACTCATTCATCCACTATGCCTTTTTGATGCAACAGAGTTTTTTTGAGCATGTTAGCATTTCGAACATGTGGCCTATTCGAAATCTGTTTTTTTTAAAATATTTTTTATATTGGTTGTAATTTTATCAACTCGCATTGTTATAACTTTTTTCCTTTTATTTTTTCAGCTTAATAGGTTTCGCATATTTTATATCGTCTTAGTGGCCACAACTTTTTTAATGTGCGTTTTGAGTTTTGAAGGTGATGAGTTTTAACAATTTTTTATATTTTTGGATTTTTTTCCGAATTTTGAAAGTTTATTTTTCGGCTTTAAGAGTTTCTGCTCAGACGTTTTTTTTACCGCTTGTTAAGTTTTAAGATGGTTGTATTATTAATTTTTGGTTTCTAGAGTAGATCTAATTTTTTCGACTTAGTTTTTTTTCGATTATTTTTTTCGACTTTTTCGACCATTTGTTTTCGAGTGTTGCATCGCAAGTGGTGCGAAGCTCAGCTTTGCCTCTGTGTTAATTGTGGTACCTGATTTTACCTTGAAAAAAATGAGACCCAAAAATATTGAGTGCTTGGAATAATAAAAGGAACAATAAAAGATTCTTTGCTTCCACTGTCTTCGGTCGTCCGAAGGTTTTTCGTTTTTTTCTGACCGAAAAAACTGATCTGACTTTTATTGAGGTTGAATCAAACAAATTAAATAATTTAATTAGTTTTTGCGATTGCAACAGCGGTTACTGTTGGTAAACATCAGGAGGCGCGGTGTCTTTGACTATTTTAGGATGCTGCATAGATTTCAGTCATACGCTAGCATCGCTGTTGGTGACTTCAAATGAATTGTTTGCCAGAGAAGAAATTTCTGAAATCTAACAGATGAAATCACAGAGCTCAAGTTTGACAAAATAAATAAACCTCTGAAAGTGACATTTTTGTCAGTGATATAAATTTTCATATTTGTTTTCGTTTTCTCGCAAATTTTTGATCAAAATAGACTTTTCATGCGTATAACAATACAAAAAAGCACTTTGATTCATATGCATGTCAATTTGCTGTCAATTTATGTGTGATCCTATTTTTGACCAGGCTTTTTGGTTTAGAAACGTCATAAAATCTGCGTGTAAATTAGGTATGAACCGCTCAGAATTAACCCAACAATTAAGTCCAGTATATCTTTCTCTTTATACCTATTCTTCTCTACTCAAGCCCCGAAAATAATTAACATTCGTTGAACCGAGTGAAGAATCTTGTTTAGGTCTTGGTGATTTTTTTTTTTTAAGTCTTCAAATGCTTAAGTAACTACAGAAGTGCGTTCCTACATATTAATGCTTTTATGAATGCACTAAGGTAAATAAGCTTTTTTGAGTTCAGTTCAAATTCATCTGGTAAAAGTTAGGCTAACTGCCTGTTCTAACTACGAAAGTGGAATTGGCGCAAAAAACGTGATGGACTGGCGCTAAAAAAAACGTAATTTCGAAAGTGGATTTTTATTTTCAGATATCCTAGCGGAATGAAAACTTTACTAATTGATCCAATTTTGTATGAAACAAGGGTCAATCATAAACTGTTCCTGAAATTCAAAGAGCTTCAATGTCAGTGATCCAAATTTTCATAATTGTTTTCATTTTCTCGCAATTTCTTCTACTTTATACTTTGAAACGATTTTTTTTTCAAAAAGTTTTTTTTTCCCGTTTTTCATTCATTAACTATTTCCAAACTGTCTGTTGGCCATGTTCTTGGGCGATATACCGTTTTCAACGTAGTCACAAAACATCTAAGAAAAGTAGCCATATTTCCTCCCTTCAGACCGGTTGAGCTGCAGTGATTGTTTGGGTTCAATTTTCAGTCAATCCGAATCTAAAAGTTGTTCGCAGCTCTTTGCAAATTTAATCCAAATTGTAGACGGGGCATCTTCGATTGTTCCAATAAGAAAGAAAAGGTTGAGGCCGAGGGGGAAGTCACTTTGATCTAAAATGAATTGGTTTGTGGCATGTTTTAGGCGTGGATATTCGAGGAGTCCCGCGCCATCTCGTCATGAAGGGGGACATGGTGTAGACTACAGCAGTTCCCTGAAGAGAGAAAGGAACTACAACTACGACCAACAGCAAAGATACGAACAGTCCATGGCAATGCGAAACCAACAAATGCTCACAAACAGATACTAGAGAAAACAATACTAGAGATGTGCAAAAAATTGGAACAGACAAAATTAATTAAGAAAAGGAATCTGTCAATTTTGAAACTTGAATTTTCAGGCGAACTTGTGGCGTCTTCGTCCTAAATATCTAGATTTTGCGTTCACAAAATTGCTTTCTGAAGTAAGGCAATTAAAAAAGTTGCTCTTAAATATTTCCGTATGTTCCTCCTTTTTGCCAACTGGTGATGTATATTGTTTGTAAAATCACTCGAAACCGGAACAAACATTTTTATTTAGTGAAAGAAAAATTTGTCGCGGTAGACACATGCAATATTTTTTCCAAACGTCCCCGAATTGAAATTTGTAAAAGTGCAAATATTGTCTTGAAATGTAGTTGAAGAAAAAATTTGCCATTTTGATGTCCATTGTTGCTATTTAATTTGAATCTACTAACAGCTTTGAATTTGTATCATCCACAGGTTGTAAAATCATCATTATATAACTTGACCCAATTTGAATTTCGATTAACAATTATAGAATTTAGAGTAGTCTTTTCACAAGTGTTTTTTTTTATCTCAAAAAGAAAAATGGAAAGCTGATCTTATACAGACTCTAACCTATTTAGGTACATTAGTTGATCAGAATAATACCAACACTTTTCTGAAGACAATTGTTCCGGATGAGTAAGCAATATTTAAGTTTAATTTCTTAAGTAAGTTTAAACTTCATTAGTTTCAAAATGCAGGATACTACACTTGGAAGCACAAAAACTCCTCGAGTCAGCGCAACAGGTGGCGATTAATTACAGAACACAACAAAAATTAAACAAGAAAATACCGAATTGTTTTCGAATTCTCACCTTTCGAATTACGAAGAAAAATTACGTCGCCTTAAAATTTTCTAAAATACTTTGATTTATACTTTTTTGCTGGGAAATCTGTGAATTGATTCCCTTTTTCGAAAATGAGTCGATCACGTTTTTTTGTGACTTCTGCTGTTCGATATTGGAGTTTGCTTTCCTTTTAACAAAAGAAATGAACTGAACTTAGAAAGAAATCAAATGTCAACAGCGAAAACTAACATTGTAGTCTGAACAAACTTAAAACCTTTTTCCTGAAGAAAAACAATTTGAAAAAATTTTACAAGACCTATTTAAGAGTATTCACTGCGTGAAAATTTGTTCGAGATCAAAATTGAGTTTTCAGTCTGACTGTTGATTTCTATCTAAGTTCACTGCAGTTCCTTTGTTAAAACAAAAGCAACTTCACTATCAAACATCAAAAGTGTAAAGATCACTAGAAACGTGGTCTACTTCTAGTTTCAAAAGTTTTTTTTCACATTTCGGTGCGCTATGAAAACATTTACTTAATGATCTAGTGTTCTCGAATTAGATAAACTTTATCAAAACAAGTCAAAAGACAACCATTTCTTTATCTGGTTCTATGCGATCATTGATTCTCTTCAATTGTCTGTTGGCTAAGTTTAGTAAAATGTGCGCAAAAGACGAAGGTAATAGACGTAATTAGATTTATTAGTAGCCTTAGTAATGTGTTTAAAACGAAGCCACAGTTTGAGAGTCGTTCCCCTAAGGCGAGAAACTCCCTTTTTAAGGCTTGATTTCAAATTTAAGAGCAAAATGTTGTTCATGATAAAACCTAAAAACTTGCTCATGCTAATCAGATTTGGCGGTTTTCATTGTTACTATTTGCTGCAACCGGGTTTTAGACTTTTTCCCGTTAATAGTTTTGATCACAGGACTCAATTCCTGGTCCCTTTTGCTAAAATACTGGGACAGACACATTTTGAGCACGTTGGCATTTGATGACACTCGCGAGCTAGTGAGCTTAGAGTATTTCTATGACCCTGTTTTTTCCTACCTAACTCGAAAGTAAAAGGGATTAGTCGGTGACACTTTTGCTATAATCACGATCTGTAACATTGGAAATTTTTCTCATGGATTTGTGAATGGCTAGTGTGTCTGGCTAGTGAAGGGCACGAGGTTCAAATTCGACACATATCATAAGTTTGATAAATCCAGGCTTATTTCTACTTTTTCTCAATTCACTTTAAGGGGTTGCTTTTCTGTCCTTTGTATTTGGTGTTTGTGAAGCGCAGCTTCTATTCTACTCTTGGTAGAACTTCCTATTTACACAAGAAAAGCTTACGTTATAGTATAAACTATCTTTTTGTTCAACCTAGGTCGCAAATAATGTTGCAATAAAATGTGTTCACTTTGAAAGCCTTCATTTTGATCAATACTAGCTATTAAGTGCAGCCAGTGATAAGTATTTTAACACAGACTGTTATTGTTTTTGACTTTCGGAACGAAAATAACGGAATATTTGTGCTCGCAGTGGTTTTTTTTATCCAGACAAATTTCAACTTTTTAACTAGCCATTTTTGACGGGATTTTTTTATAGAATTCAAAAATTGTTATTATCCTGAGCTTAAATTTGGAAAACTATTTTACCTGTGATCACTTTTCGTAAAGTTATGGGGTTTAAAAATTGCCATTTTGGCCAATTTGGGACAATTAACGCGCGATATATCACGTGAAATTAACGCGTAAGCGGAGTTTTAGTCCGTCATAGAAATCGTTCCAAATAGGTTGAAGGAAGCTTATTTGCCACAATTGATTTGTTACTAGGAATGAAAGATATAATAGTTGGTAAAACTGTTTTTTTTTTCAAATTGACTGCTGCTTATGCGTCATAAATTGTGTGGGCCACTTAAGAAATTTTGAAGACTTAAAGTTTTACTCAATCAGTTTTTCCCAGTAGCGTTATCGGTCATATTTTGCTTGTGTATACGAAATGCAACTTTGCCTCAGTGTAAAAAAAAAAATTTTGTTTCGAATTCGGTCCATTGCATATCGTTCTAGTGGCCTCATGTTGCGTCAAATATTGACGGAAAAAATTCGTTAGTTTGTCTGTCTGTGTTTTGAGGGTAAAAGGGACTCAAAAGTTTGTAGTAGTCGTAAAGTCTTCTGATTTTTTTTCAGGTTGAAGTGATTCTGATCAAGCATTTTTAGCTTCATGTTCTCTCGATAAGTTAACGTCGTGTCATTGTCCTGGCATATATTTTTTTCCAAAATATTTTTTTTTCAGCAAGTTTGGAGGTAATTTTTGATAGACCTTAATTTTTCAAATTTTTTATAGGCTCAGCAGAATTTTTTTGAGTGTATCACAAATGACGCGAAGTTCTGCTTCGGCTATGTGTTTCGAGCTGCTATTACATTCTTTGAAGGCAACTTCTTTCTCCAATAACAAAAAAAATCAGTTTCATTAGTAACGCATTTGATTTGCATCGCGAAAGTTGATTTCATTTTTAAGAAACAGCAGTGGAAAAAAAACTACCAACTGGCCCTGAGGTTCAAAGATCATTCTCGCTTTGTTCAGTTTATTGTTTTGAGATACAGAATTGTATCTCAGAGTTAATTTATACAAATGGCAAATAATTAATATGCTAAAAACTGCAATAAGCTCATTTTTTTTCAGAACATTTTCAGTAGCTATCCTAATCCATTCTTCTACTATTTTCTTGTATTGAAATAAAAAATTCATTTCATATTTGAACTAATACCCCACGTGTAAAAAAGGAGAAAATCAGATTTTTTTCACCTTTGATATTCAGGTGAAAGAAATTTTTTAAAGAATTTTAAATAATTATATAATAGAAAACAGGCCCGTATTTATTTTTTTCTTACCAGAAAAACATGCCAAGCAGAATAAAAACAACACGGTATTTGAAAAAACGAAATGGACACTAGGGCCACGGCAGTAATGAGATAGGCCACCGTTAGGAACAATTGTGTGGTTTCCGTGTTGGTGAAGTCAGGAGACAATGCTACAAAGATTTTTGGAAGTCAAAAACAAAGAAGACTTGAAACAATTGGAAAAAAAATCAGTTAAGCGAAAATATCATGATTTAAACACGGAAGAGGCGAAATTCCGTGGCGACAACGTATCTCCCGAAAACTAAAAAAAACATGGCCAACATTAAAAGCTAAAATGTGTGACTGAACTCAAATCACTAAAGGCGTGCGCATTATTATCTTTTTGTTTTTTGCTTTCTGTAAAAGAATTGTATTGCAATCAAAAAAATGGAAAGTCTCAAAACCATTATATTTGACACCAAAGCGATATGTTAAAGTGATATTTCGGATGAAATGAAAATAAAAAAGTACTGTTTTTACTCCTTGTTCTCAAATCAAACCAGTTATAACCTTTTTTTTTCAGAATACCACTTCTTGAAAAGATTATATTTCGCGAGCCTGTGATTTCTCCGGCGACCGTGACGACGTTGTTATTTCTCAACTATTTGTCTGGTAGTGGAATTGATGTGTCATTTGGTCCTTATTTCTTACTCAAATCTAATTGAAAATAACTCCGCGAGCTTGTGATTTCTCAAGTAATTTTTTGGAAGGGGTTGTGATGTCTCGACTTCATGTCTGAATTGCGGATCTGTTTTCCTTGATAATGATTGTTACAGTTTCTTTCACAATTAATTTTTGTTTTCCTGATAGAGATATGAGACGGGTTTTCATCAAAGATATAGAAAACAGAAACTGTGGGTTTTTCTCAAATAGAGTCTATTTTATTACAAAGTATACGATCCATAGCAAAAAAAAATCGACGAAATTTTAGTAAAGATTGATCAGCCAAAGACTAAATCTATTGCTATCTTTCTGAAAGAAACATGGCTGAAGCCAAGTTCTAATACTGAAGTCTTCCAAATTCCTGGAAATAAGTGTATTGTGAAAAGCAGTAGAACAAAACAAGGAGATGGAGTTGCAATTTATATCCGAGAGGATATAGACCATGAATTCGTCACGGAAACATCTCGAATTATGTTCAAATACTGAGCGTATTTTTGAAAACGAGCGTTGTTCATTGTTGCTCTCTGCAGTATACATACCACCCAGTGCCGTTAACTGCCAAACTTTTGACGTTTTAACCGCTTTTCTTGTCACGTTGATTATGCAACCTGATACACATATTGTTTGCGGTGATTTAAATGGTATATTTTGAGCAAAACTAGGAAAAGCTTAGAACAAAAAACGTGTTTACTGGGAAATAGCCTGGAACTTAGGAACATACTGAAAGTAATAAGAGAAACAGTAAAAACAAAGTCCTTCATTGATGTATTTTTCTCAATTCAAACAACGTATGCTTAAGTCCTAAAAACATGAATATCAGATCACTACAGTGTACAAAATGATACGGGGGACCGTGAAGATGGGCGAGAGTTTGTATACCACCAAACAAGAGCATGTTATAAGCTCTTAAACAAAACAATCACTAACAGGGTTAATGAATCCATCCAAAAAAATTTACAAACTTTGAAAACCAGAAGTGACGATTATACAATAGACGAAGCTTTAGTGAAATTTCATGAGGTACTGCATGCTAACTTGATAAAAATCTGACCAGGAAAATCTGTAAAAAAAAACAAAAAAGAAGCACTGGCTAACGAATCGAATAAGAAATGCAGCTGCTGAAAAGAATTTACTTAGACAAAAAATTGTCAAATCAAAACAACAAAAGCCCGAAAAAAAACATAAACATCAAGCTGATTTTTGGAAAAGATTAGTCAATCAGCAAAAAAAAATGAAATTCTTTCACGACAAAATACAACATGACGCTAAAAAACAGTAAAAAGTTTTTCCAATTATGTGATGAGATTGCTAAAGGGAACCATCAGCAATCAAAAACTGATAATTTGGACGCAGAAGAAATTAGAAATTTCAATATGCTCCTTAGCACTGTAGGCGAAAAACTAGATCGGAAAATTAGCGTTTTTTCGGAGAACCAAAATTTTTAAAAAACAGTTGCAATCAATGTCTTTGGTACCCATTTTGTCTCGCAAGGTCGAGTTCATGTTAAAAAGAAGTTCATATAATTCCAAAAAGTTTTTGACACGCACAATTTTTAAAATTGACTAAAGATAGCAAAAATAATACCCATCTACAAAGATGATGAAAATGCAATCCAACAAACTATCGACGGAAAAGATATCGTAAATGCCGAATAGGAAAAACTGTAGAGAGGGCTTTATATAACAGGCTGAGAGAATTTCTTAAAAAACATCGAATTCTTAACAGTGCGCAATATGGGCTCCGAAGCAAACGTGAAACTATTGTTGCAATAGTTTCGTTATTTGAAGAAACTCGGTATTATTTGGATTCTCAATCAAATGAAACACAATGCACATTCCTGGACTAGCACAAAGCTTTTGATACTGCAAACCACAAAAATTTAGATGAAAAATTATTACCCTTTTGGGTTAAGAGGGCTGGTGTTTGAATTTATAAAATTTTAATTTTTCAAATAAAACTTATTATAAAGATGCAAATCAAAATAAACCTACCACCCAGTTAGTCAAATTTGGTGTACCACAAGGATCCATACTGAGTCAATTTTTATTAAACACAGACAAAACAAACACAATGTTCTTCTCAAAAATTAAATACCGTAAAAAGTTAAAAATAGAAAAGAAAAAAGAAAGCGTTGAGCATATAAGGGCGTATTTGTTTATGCAGCTACGAATAAAAGCAAACTAAGTTCATTGCAAATTGCTATGAATATAGTAATAAAATTTTGCTATTTCAAGAAACGCAATCAGTCAATTAAACAAATAAGAACTCAAAAACGACTTTATATGTTTATGAACTACTGAAACTATCAGGTAAAGTGCCCAGAAAAGAATGCTCTTCAGAATTCATCAACAATTAATTCAATCATGCTGAAATTATTAAGATGAAGACTCGGAGACTGAAAGCTAAACACTTGCCATAGATTGCAATAAACATTCAAAGTTTTTGCTTTGGGCTAAAATACGAAGACTTTTCAAGTTTTTAGTCCTCCTATAGCTCAGATTTCCCAAGTTTTTTTTTTTTACAAAATGCTAGTCATACTGAGTTGGACATATTCAACCACATGTTTTTAGATAATTAAATTTTACGTGATGATGAAATAATTAACGAAATTGACAAATAGTCTCCAAACTATGCTTCATTTTTGCTCGGTTCGCATTTTGATATTAATTAAAACCTTAATTATACTTATATAAAGATATACATAACAATTTTTTTCAATTATTATTGAAAATATTTTAATCAACCCAATGACATCTAGAAAAAGAGTAAAGAAAAATCTGGTTTTTGTAAGTCATCATACAAATTGGAGTCGAAAATTAAATTTGTGTATAAACTTTGAAGATTTAAAAAAAATTGAAATTGGCAATACGAAACTCTAAAACGCTCGACGCCTGAAAACAGAAAATGTTTCTAATCGCGATCTACCAAAATGATCTGGATTTTGTAAAAGGAATATATAAAAAGTGATGTTAGATGTGTTTTGGAAACAATTTATTATGATTATTACAAGTAGAGCTGGTACCACAATGGTTATGAGTGTAAAAGAGGACTACAACGTTTTGATTTATGATAAAAATTGTTTTTTGATGAGCGAGGTACTTCATATAAGTAAACCTGATGCTCTGGTAAAAGTATGAGAAAAAACCATGATGGGACGATGGCCATGCTGATAAAAAAAAATCGCCTGACGGCTGTTACATCTGTTCTTACATCTGATCAAGGAAAATGTTTCAAATTTTTTTGGGAAAGATACCCGCAAATGAAGATTGAAACCAAAAACCGTTAAAGAAAATCTCTTCTTAGGAAACATTTCCGCTACCTGGGTAATTTTTACGTGAAAACCTGTACGTGAAAACAATTTTTAATGAAAACATACTAAATTGGAAATCTAATGCTGAATTAGCGAAAAAAACTCGATAATCACAACGAAGCAACCATAAAAGACAAAGGCAAAGAAATATCAGCTATTTTGGAGTCATCTGTCCGAGTTGATTGAAAAAGTCATTGGCCTTCGACAGAAATGAGTCGGGGTCTCCAAGGACATCAGAAGAGGTCGCTTCATCTCCCCCTCCAATGAAACTCATGAGTGGTTCACTAATTGAGGATGAGTCTTGGGGGGCTCCACAGTAAGACTGGTAGTTGTACGGACTGGACGAAGTGAGGGCGCTGAACATCTTGACTTTGATGTCCAGACATCCGTCTACTGGCATGTCCAGGTGAAGCTAAAACATTGGCATGCTTGGATTAATATGCAATGGTAAATACTTGAATTAATTGAAACAATTTAAAGCAAAAAATGGCATCTACAACACCCGCATAGGAAACCGTTTGCAAGCATTGCACCATGCGATTGAAAAATCCTGAACAAACCCCGATCACGAAATTTTTGAATTACTTTACTAGCTGCAAGCAAACTAAAAACCAATATGTCTCGAGCAATATTTTTGAAGTTATCCTGGAGACAGAAAAGAAGATGGCTAGCTAGAAATTCATATAGATATCAATCAACTTTCGAGATCTAATGGACAAGTAGGCTAAACTGAACTTCGCAAGGGCTTGCAAAAAGGCAGAAAATAGCTCTACGAACACAAGTAAAATGCAAGAAAACACAGAAAAATGTCTTCAAAGAAAATAAACTTCAAAACGTGACTCTAGACAACAGACAATGAGACTAAATCAATGAACAAATTTCGTTTTAGATTTCACAGCTCGATTCCCAAACAATGGTAAGGACTACAGCAAAACCTGCAAATTTCAGCGCCGTAGATTTCACTTAGAAATTCTGATCCATTCTGCCTTGAAATCGACAATCATTGGACTAACTTGAGTTGGAACCCGCTTACATTGCGCTTGCACACTAAAAATATGCTAATTTTTTAGGATAATAGGAGAGCGTAATTTGCGTTCCATTAAGCAAATGAGTTTCATTTGAATTTAAAAAATACAGAAGCAAGCCAAATAGCAAAAAAATGGGCAAGAAAAATTTTTGAGTATTTTCTCGAAAATAATAAATGTCGTCATCTAAATCATTCACAAGTACAAAAAACAGTAGCAGATTTAGGGAAGGAGCGGCGGGGGCGGACGCCCCCCGCCCCCCTTCAGGGATTCGACCCCCTCCGACCCAAATGGTCCTCCGTTTGTACTGTTTTGAGATATCAATTTTTGGCTGAGTGGCCCTAAAATTTTTCTAAGGGTGCCAAAATAAAATAATTTTGAGTGGGGGGGGGGGGGTGGGGGAGCGCGCGCCGAAAGAACGCAAGTTTTTTGTCGAAATTTTCCAAAAAGTGTCTAAAACGCACTTTTGGCCTGTTTTTTCAAAAATTTGCCTGTGCTGCAGAAAATTTGGTCAAAGAGGGTTTTTATGGTGATTTGGGAGTGCTCGGAAAATCAATTTGGTCGACCTAAAAAAAGTTCGACAACATTTTCAGTTTTTTTTTTTTGAAAATCCGCCTCCCCCTCTCGAGAAAATCCTGGAGATTCGCCCCTGTTGAAAAGTATTGCTTAAGATTACTAGGGACATTTTTGAATCCAATTAAATGGCCACAGTTCAGTGTGGACAGACCATTTGAGCAGTTTCACTAATTAGCCGCGCTAAACTAAGTCGCACTTATGCGTTGAGCGTCATAGGTAAATGCAAAATTAGCCATATCTTTTAGTCCGGCGAACTAGCAATGTTTAAACCGCAAATCATCTCTTAACAGTCCTCAAACCACCCTCAGCAGTTCAATAGGTATCAAATCAGTGTCTGAAGTTATTAAAAGCCTATACAACTCATAGCTTCTTGTGTAGCTTTTGTCGAACGTTTCAAGCTTGCAGTTAGCTTCAGTTTTTCTCCTGATACAGTTCATAACAAAAAATTGGAGAAAACATTTTCATTTTTGCTTGATCTCAATTCGGCAAAAAGTAATTCAAGAACACAAAAATAATTGATTAGATCAAATCCTCTAATTATTAAACTTGCGAAGCAATGTGTTATACTACAAACTTTTTTTTTCCAAACTAAGTCGCAAATATTTTGCTACTTTTGTTGCGACTTACAGCAACAATTATTGCTGCATGGAATTGGCTTTCAACTAAATTATTCAGGATTGTTATTACAAATTACTATGAGGGAAAGCAATTAGTTACACATATTTAGTTACAGTTAGCAGATAATATACACCATCAAATGTAACATATTCACCATGAAAGTAATCATTTTATGGAATGGAACCAAGTTTTTTTGAGATATTCAGATGTATCCTGACACCATGATGATATCAGCTTAGCTACAAGGTATTTCATGCCTATTACGTTCCTTTCAACAAGCAGATCTTCTATTGAATTGAAATCAAATTTTTCTTTAAAGATAAAGCAGTTTTCACAAACGTAAAGCAAATGCTGCATGTTTTCGAACTCTTTTTAAGGAGTAACAAAGGGGGTGGTCCACAAAAATTTTAATCCCTTTTCTGGTCTTATTCAGGTAACTATTTAAGAAAAATAAATATAGGAGCTTTTTATCTAGAGGGGTGAATTTTTTGTGTTTCCATATTTTGGTTAGGAATTGAAAAATCAAAGATTGTCTGAAAGATTGAGATCCGGGTAGAAGCTCACAATTTTTTTGAGCTATAACCTGGTTTTCAAATTTTGGAAGCATCAGCTCTACATAAAGGCTAGAAATGTTCATCTTCATTAGATCAATCACTTTTCCATTTTGAAATAGCTTAAAATTATCTCGAGCGAACTCGAGAAAGTAAGTGTTCTTTTTGATTTACAAACACTTAAAGGAATTGAAAGTTTTACATTTTTCTGAAAAAGAGGACTTGTTTGTTAGTACCTAAGGTATCGAGTAGGGATACCATATCAAAAATTTTTGCCACCGCAATATAAAAATTTAAGTTTTTGAAACCAACACCTCCATTATTAAATGGAAGGTATAAGATCTGCTGGTTGATTGAATGTTTTCCTCCAAGCCATACCTTGTTAATAAATTTCATTTCTAACTTATCAATAAAAAATTTTTCAACTCCAAGTGTCTTATCACATATACGAGCTTTGATATCACAAAAATTTCAATATTGAGGCTTCGCACCCGGAGAGTCATGCACTTTAAGCTAATTTTAGCTGAGTTATTAACCGTATCTTCCAATACCTTGGTTTTAATTTTCAATGGTTCATTCAAACTTAAACGTATGCCTAATAATTTAAGAGCTGATACTTTTTTTCAAATGTTTAGGCACGAAACCTAAACTCAGAACTTTGGTTTTGTCGACTTTTATAGCAAGCTTTGATACCAAATTGAAATGATTGATTTCATCAATTAAATTTCCGATACAAGCACGTTTAATGAAATCACTAATATTATTGACATAGGCCACAATTTTGAGTGCTTGATTGAACTTGCCATCAGATCCAGGCGCGCTATTTTTATTCAGTTTAATTATAACATGCTTCACTTCCCCTTCACTTATTGGCGAACTATTGAACATTTTGGTAATTTTCTTTATTCGTTCTAAATTGTGCAGCTTGACAACAATCAAAACTTCTCCCTGTGTGCGTAATCGGCTTCAGAAACGTTTTTATTGTAAATATTAGAATAAAAAACCAAATATTCGCTCAAACTGCATCAATATCAGTGGATATTTCACCAATTTTCAGCTTTAGCTGCCTAATAGTTTTGTTTACTTTGAAATAAGTCAGGAGTGATTTAGGCGCACCTCAACCACCATGGTTGAGGTGCAAATAAAATCAACGAATGGACTTAAATTCGGTCCTCAGCTCCACCTCATCAAGGAGAGAAGAGTTAAGAGTGTTGGCCTGACTAGAGGCCAACTGGGGATGTCTGGTTGTCTCTGAATCGATAGGTTTGTTATCTGCAAGCGCACTACTTTGTAAGTAGGGGGTGTTATCTTTATTCAAATGTCTGTCACCTTTAATGCATAAAAAACGCAACCAGTCACGAAGTCTGGCTTTAAATTTGTCGTGTGTTCCTGATAATGGCAGTTTTACAGACTCCTCAGACAGCCCCTGAAGTCTTTCTACCAGTTCTGATGGCTTATTGTGCTTTCTAACTACGCTATAATTTATTCCAATAACTTTGGCCACTTACATGCATGAAATCTTGAAAATTTAAAAAACGTGCATGTACTGCATTATGGTGCATAATGTAGTCAAGGTCGTAATTTCGTCAATTTTATTGCTAAAATTGTAGTCTAGACGGGATTGGGAATTTGATTTCTGGTCAAAACGGGTGGGATTCATTTTGTTCCAGACCTTGAAAATGTAAAAACATCCAATTGTCTCAAATGTGTTGCAAATTACGTTATATCTTTGAATTTGCCGGTCAATGCGCTGCATGGAATTGGCAAAACAAAATGATTGGCAATATGTTACACCTTTACAGCTAATTTATAACATGTGCTCTGACATTCGAATAGATATAAGTTTACACAGTTGATGCATTTTTAATTCATCAAGTGAACCGAAGAAAGCTATTTGTTTCAAACAACATAACAATAATAAAATCTCGATTTCAGAAATTTTCTAACTCAATAATTCTCCCAATTTTTTGAAATGTATAAATTGTACATCATGTATCTTAATGATTTGCAATTTACTACATGCAAATTTGTATCTTTTTGTATTTGGTGCTAATTTTGCTGCATCGAGTTGGCAATTTATGAGCATATGTAGCTGCATTATTAGTGACTAGTTTTTAGGGGTTTTAAGCATCCGTGGTTGAATGGTTCGTGCGTGAGCAGGGCTTTTCAAAAATTAATTGAATTTTAAATTAATTGCAATTAATTGAATTTTTAACTAATTGTTGGGCATGCAATTATTTCAATTAAAATTTTCTCATGCCCAGTTAACTGCAATTAATTGCAATTAATTGTTGTTGAACAGAAGCAAGTTCGTTTGTTAAGCGTTGGTTGTTGAGCAACGAATTACATCTGGCGGTTGATGTAATTGGCCGTCATAGAGAGTTGCTTTCAGATTTAATTATTGGATTTTCGTCGCTGTTGATGCAAAATTCACTTTGTTTTGTGAATCATCCATCAGCATCATGCCACGGAATAACGAACAAATAGTGCATAAATACTTCACGGCGTTGGAGGAAAACGAATGGAAGTGTAAATGTGGAAGAAAGTTATTGCAGAAGAAAGGCACTGGCTGGACTTATTTAATGAACCATTTGAAAAGTCAGCATCCAGAACACGACAACCATTCGCAAGCGCCAGTATCGACATTTTTCCAACCCGGGCCGTCATTTACCCGAACTGGACTCAATTTATACGGTTGGATTGATTGGATTTGTGTTGATTTGTTACCATTTTCGTTTGTGGAGAAGGAGTTAACCCGGAAGTACAGCAAGTTAACGTCCATTTCGCGCAACACCCTCCTTAAATACATGGAAAAACTTACGAAACAAGTTGAAATTAACATTGCTAAGGAGCTTCCGGAGAAAATTTCGCTTATCATAGACGGCTGGACTTGCAGTTCTACACACTTCGTTGGTTTGTTCGCATCTTATTCCTCCGTCCAAGGCTATTCCACAGCAATGCTTGCGTTTTCGCCTCTAGCAAATGAAACTTCTTTCACAGCTCATGATCACCTGGATTTTATCGAATACGTTTTGGGGGTGTATGGAAAATCCGTTATTAATTTGATAGCAATTACCGGTGACAATGCTGAAGTTAACAGATGCCTGGCCAACCTGTTGATTATTCCACTTATCGGGTGTCACTCACACAAGTTTAACCTCGCTGTGAGTAAGTACTTGGATAGAAAAAGTGAAATTCTGGAAAAAATTGCCGTTTTGATGGGCAAATTGCGTTTTCCGAAAATGGCGGGTGAACTGAGGCAACTCACCAATCTGAAACCTGTTCTCCGGAACAAGACCAGATGGTTGAGTACCATGAACATGATCGACAGATATTTTGAGATGAAAGGTTTTGTGGAGAATTTGCCAAGTTTCTCTAAACTGGTTGATTACTTTCCTAGTGCAAGAGAAAACAGTGAACTCAAAGAACTGCAAGAAACTCTTCCAAAACTTATATCTGTCACAAAAGCGCTTCAACGCGAAAACATTGACATGTCGGATGCACGCATTCTTTTTGATGGAATTTTGGATGAGTACAAAGAAGAAGAATTTGCGAAATACTTGTCTGAAGATGGCGATTTAGTTCATGTGCCAGTTTTCCAGAAAGCAATTATTAAATTGTTGAAACACAAAGAAGCTGATTTAACAATCGAAGAAAAGGCCGCTGTTGAGTCTCTGAAACTGCCAGTTGTCGAAGTAACACATGCGGTGAATGTCGACGAAGACGACTTTGCGTCGGGTCTTCTGAAAATTCGCAAGTTAGAGATGAAAAATTCACGAAGTGAATACATGGATCCGACATTTCTTCTTCCAACTTCAGATCTCATAGAACGTTTTTTTAGCGTAGCTGGATACGCCTACAACGATCTTCGCAAAAGTCTACTACCAATAAATCTCGAAATGCAACTTTTCCTCAAAGTCAATCACAGATTCTGGAACGAGTCAACCGTGGACAGTCTCGATAGCGACATCTGAACTTTTCATTGATAATTGCAATTAATTGCAGTTTAACTTTTGTTTTTTTTTCAGTTATTTGATAATTAATTGCTGAACATCCAATTAACTGCAATTTAATTGTTTTGATCTCAATTAATTTTTGAAAAGCCCTGTGCGTGAGTCTAAAACTTCCTAGATGGCAGTTTTTTGCTAATTTGGGTTTTTGCTTAGGCTCGAGTTTTTGCAAACTCGAGGCTTACTTCTACTTTTCCTTATGTCACTTGATAGAGCTCCTTATTGGTCGTGTTCTACCCGGAGTTTGCGAAGCGCAGCTTCGCCCCTGTGTTAAGTCTTGGATGCAGTTTTGTTCAACCTTGTTAGAGTTTCTTGCTCTGAATAAAAGTTTCGTAATTGAATGTCGGAATCATGCCTGCTTTAAAAATTGAAAAGTTTATTGACTGGAAAAAAGTGTCGCTCTCAAATTTTGCAAGTAAGTGAAAAAAAAACTTTCATCAACACCTTTTTTTAAAATTTTTTTAATGATCTCAAAAGAGGTTTTTTAATCACAACTTGTGGATTTAGAATTTCAACAGTAGCATCAAAAGCAACCAGTGGTATCAATTTTTTTGAGAATTTTCAAATTTCAACCAGGCTTTCAACCAGGCTATTTTACCAGGCTTAAGACTCACTCAAGCCATTTAGTTGAACCATTTTTTTCAAGTTTTCATACACAGAGGCGAAGTTGAGCTTCGCACCATTTTCAATTTGCAAGGAAACAGGTCCCGTCTCAATTTGCAAGGAAACGTGTCGTCTCAAGCATGGATGGAGCAGCAGCTTGGAAGAAAATTGAAACTTGAAAAAAAAAAGGGACTACGTGAATCAAGCCGACCAAAATAGGCAGACGGACGATAGCCCGAAAAAGCACCAAAAATTAATTTTGCAAAAAACAGGTCCCGGTCGAATTCAAACCACAGGTTTTTGCCGCCTCAAACAAGTGTGTTACCTCAACGACACATGCGCCCCATTGTTGAGTGAATTTGATGTTATAAACACTGAAAATAGATTTAAATAAAAATAATAAAAAATCGCTTTGAGCTTTTTTCTTTCTTCTGAAAGTTTTAGCGTGCATAAAAAAGCGTGTTTCATCCTGTTACTTTCTTCAATTTAAATTTAAGAATCAATTGAATAGAATTTTTAAAAAAAGACTTGGCATATAAGCCGACAAAAACTGGAACGAAATCAGTTAAGCCTACAAAAAAAAATTTCACATATGAATTTTTTTTAACAGTAGATCCAGTAACGCTAGGATCAATAACTCGAGGTGTTACACGCGTTAACGCATTAAAAGTGCTGAAAAATAAGATCTTGAAAATGGAAATCATCCTGTGAACAAAGTTGTTTACGGGAACAAAGGTCTAGTACCCAGTTGCAACACCCTTGCTTATCGCAAAGGCAATAAGTCCTGAAAAATACTAGCAACATGGAACAAAAACTTCCTGAACCTGACCACGGAGGAACACCGGCAAAGCGCAGCTTCGCATTACTTGCGGCACGACAGAAACTTAGCTTTGCAAGCTAGCGGAATGAAAATGAGATCCACTAACTTGAAAAAAAAAACATTTTAAGAGAAAAACTTAGAAAAAACGACACTTACAAAGTTTCAGTTTTTTGTGTCGAATGATGCTCGGCTTGAGAAAAAGCTGCCGAAAAACACAATCACCAACACTAAGCATGCATTCATAAACATTTACCGAGCAGAAATTAAACAAACAATAATTGGATTGACGCCCGTTGAGCCTAAAACAAAAGTTTTGCCATAAAAAACAGGTATAAAGTATGAAAAGAATTTCGTGCTATATCCATCCTGGAACACAAAAGCATAATATCTTTTTTTCTTCTCAAATGACAGTAAAAGATAATCAAATGGAAAACTAAGCCGAATAAAAGAAGACAAACAATAGGTTGACAATTCTTTTTCCCAAAAATAAAGTTTCAATTTACAAAAACACAGACCCGCGCGGGCTTGGGGGAATTCTGAAGTTTATGAGTTTTCATTATAAAGCAAGGCCAGTGTCCTACTGGATTGTAAGGAAATTTGATTAATCAAAAAAGTACACTTGCTTTCGCCCGTTAAAGTGCAACGCCGCAATTACAATTGTTCTGATTTAAGAAAAAATTATTCTTGTTTTGATACTTGCTTTCGAAATCGATAACCTTGGAAAATTGATATAGTGGCACTAACAGATTCTAACATCATTTTTTGTTATTAAGCTAATAATTTTTTGTTAACAAGTGAATAATTGTGTACCTGGTCCATGTCGTAGAACACGACCCAGAGAAAAGCGACTGCACTGAGTATGACTTGGAACACCTGCAGCCATTCCAGGTACCTCACACTTCCCCAGTAGTGTCTCCTGCCGACCACTCCACAGCTGTGAGTCACGAACTCAGGAGAAGCACCACTGCCGCGACCGAACACTAGGAACTTGTTGGTCTTCTTTCCAGATACAAACACCGGGTTACAACCTACAGGAAAACAAGCGTTGATTTGATAATTCTGTCAAAATTAACAAAATTGGAAACATATGTCGCTTTTTTCTCAAACTGAGCTGAAATTAGAGAAAAAGGCGATGAGAATAAGAGATGCTTAAAATTTGTAAAATATGGAAAACTTGATCCAATATAGTCCTTCTCTGTTCTTCTAAGGGTATATATTTGCTAATCAAACACCACAATGCATTAAAAAGTATCAGTAGGTTAAATCTATTCTTTTTGATTATTGTTTGGCTTTCGTTCACGAATTATTCAAACCAATCTAAGTGTTTTAATAAATCATAAATGAGACTCCCAGGCCCAATCCAGTCATGCTTTTTCCATATCCATGTTGGTTTTCGAATTGTTGTTTTGAATATTTATGAAGCAATAAGACTTCCGCGTTCTTATTAACAATATTAAAGGTTTGAGGCGAAACACGATTCGTGTTCCTTGCTTGGAAGAGTAATACAACATTTCTCAGCCCAGAAGCTTAAATTTTCAACAAAAACCTGTTTTTTTTTACGAAACTTTGCGCCATCATTTTTAAATCGATTGTTTTATAAGCTTTTTGGCTTCAACATTTGCCTGGTTAAGATACAGTGTTCATTTAAATTATGTAGGCAAAGCTAAATTAATTTGGTGCAATTTGCTTTGCAGAATTCAGACCCAAAATCTCATCCTACAAACGAGTTCTTTTTGGGTATATCAATTTGGTTCAAAATCACGCAAGAACTCCCTCTTTGTTCTTAATATTTTTTAAAGTAATTTACAGCTGTTTTCACGGAATAAAAGCTGTTTTCACTGAACAGTTTGACTAATTTTTGTTTGAGAATATTTTTTCCGTTGATTTTAAGATATAGTTTTCACATATGAAACATAGTTAGCTTAAATAGGAAAACTATACAAAATTTACTCGGCAGTTTTTGTTTTAATTTGAATCCAAAAAACTGACCATAAATCAATTTTAGGCTCACATAATTAAAATAGGTACAAATTTAACAAATAACACAGAGGTGAAGCTTCGCTTCGTAAACACTAGTGAGAACACGACAAAAAGCAGCTCTAGAAAGATCAATAAGAAAAAATAGAAATAAGCTTCAAATTAGCGAATATTCGGTTAGGTCTAGCATTCGATCTGCGACTTACTGCAATCAAGAGATTTTGTGTCTCACGCACTAACCACTCAGCCACGCACGCTTAACCACCGACAAACACTAAGTCACCAACAAAGCAGCTACTGATGCTTATAAACTGCCAATGCCATTCTGCAAAAGTGGCACCAAATACAAACAGACACAATTTTGCAAGTAATATTTTGGAATATAACAAACTGAAGGCATCCACATTAACTTTGCATGTAACAAATCGCAAAGCATAAAGCCACATTATATATAAATTATGCAGGTCAAAAAATTACGATATATTGAGTTAGAAAATTTCTGAAATCGAGTTTTTTTTGAGTTATGGTTTGAACTCAATAGCTTTTTCCGGTTCATTTGATTAAATAACAATTATGAAGCACCATAAAAAGTATAAATACGCCTCGAATTAGCAAAAAATCGGCTACGACTGAGATTCGAACATTCAACCTTGAGATTAGGAGTCACGCACACACTAAGCACTCAGCCACGGAAGCTTACTACTACACAGAAGATAGAAGATCAAATACTAGCCATAAAAAAGCCGAGAGCAGATGCTATGCAATTTCCAAATAAGTGAACACTTTTATTTGCCAGTTAGGTTAGGAAAAAAGGAGGTTCGTAATAACACTCTAAATTAACGCTAGTGTAAAAATGCGTAAACTGTGTATACTTATTACTACTCAAAGGTCAAAGCACAGGCAATCAAAAAGCTGTAAAAGTTTCCAAAAAATGGCGCCAATATTTGCGCCTTAGGTTAGAAAAAAAGAATGTTCTTACTAATTTACTAAGCTGACGCTGGTGTAAATAACATTATATTACTTCAAGTACAACGCAATTAATCACTCAAGATTTTAAAAGAAAATTAACAAGCGGTAACTTTGCTGTTTTTACTACGGGTGATTAATCTGTAATTCTCACCGTTTTCAACGCCAGATACAATCTTTAGTTCACAATTGCGTAGAATGGACCTCGGCTTGATACTCTCTATCTCTGCCATGGCCAAGTGCATACAGTCCGCCTCCTGTTGACTTATCTGCTGTGTTCTCTTTTCACTGTTCGCGTCACTGTTCACCTGTTGTTGGTCACACTTCCTTATTAGGAAGGCTTTGATGCACTCCATGGACACTCGTTTGCCACAATCTACCTGAGAGCAAAACGTTTTTCAAAAAGATCACACTAACATTGAAATTAGCAAAACTTTAATCAGGAAAACTCTTTCAATTATTTTTTAAAATAAATATAACCACAGTCCAAAAGCATTTCAGCAAAAAAGATTTTGGCAACGTAACACAGAAATGGAACAAAAAACGTGAGGCATAGGTTGGTAAACTAGCAATACAACACACTGCAATTATAAACTGCAGTATCCGTTTGCTAACGCTCTTGAAGCAGCATTATGGGTTTAAAATATGTTCTGGGATGCTATACTGATGCGGCACGAAAAGTTTGATTTCCAAAAATTGGAATTTGCCTAGAACCTTTGTTGTTTCTCTACTAAAATACGTGAGAAGAGTAAGAAATGTGAGATAATCAACTTTCCCCAGAAGATAAATTTCTTTTCAGAAATTAAAGAATCCCCGCTTCTGCCGAAACAGTTATAGCAACCCGTTCTTCCAATGGAATTTTCACCTCAAATTTGAATGTGTAAATTATAAGAAAATCTAAAAGTTTCCAAGAAACGGTCGAAAAATTACAAAACGTTCAAAAAACTTTCCAAAATCCATAACATTTTTCTGCAAAAAGCAGATTATGGCCGCTTAAGCAGAGAAGATTTCCAAGGGCGAGTTTATCGATTGAGCACAATCTGAGAACTAGACCGGTAGTTTTTGACCGCGTAAAGTCAAAAACTTTTCTCAAAAGGTCACAAAATTTTTACTTTTCCGAGGGCCAAAATACTTGGAATCAAAAACATTTTGGCGTACTCGCATAAGCAAATGAGCGTCTCGAAACCCGTTCTGAGAATTGAACCCAAAATCTCAAGTATGGCAGCGTAGTTTTCGAGAATAATCAAAACGTTTAGAAAAAGGGTCAAAAAGTCAAAACTTTGAATTTTCAGAGGGCAATAAATTCTAGTGTAAAACTATTTCTTAGTGTCCGCTAATGCAGTGAAGTTTTTCAAAAAAAGAGTTCAATTCATTGAACCTAAAAACTCGTATTTGAGAGCGGGTAGTTTTTGAGAAAATATGGGTTAAATATTCAGCCAAATTTTTCGAAGGCCGTAGACAGAGGGGTAAAGTATAAAAAGACTGTAGGGGAGTACGCATGCACATAGAGGAGTAAGCGGTCATTCACTTAATGCCCCTTTTTTGAAAATCAGAAGTTTCTGAGAAAAACTAAAACTTAGCAATAAGTGAAAAAATTATTTCCAAAACAAAAAAATAAAGTGGAATTTAAAAAAAATTGGTCATAAAGCCGGTGAAAAAAAGGCGGAAACAATTTTGGCCGAGGAATCTTTTTTTAGCGAAACAAAAAAACAAAGTAGGAAATACGAAATAAAGGTAAATAAAATTACAAAACGTAATTGTAAATCAAATACTAAAAACAACGTTTAAAAAAGCGCGCAGAAAAAAACATTTCCATCATGTGACAACTAAGCCGAAAACAGATACGCAGACAAATTATCGGCCGACAACTTCATTTAGGACAGAACGATTCCCCTATGAAAAAAACAGGTCCTGGTCAGATTCGAACACAGGACCTTTGTCGTCCTAAGCATATTCGTTACCTCCAGGCTAATTTGGCCGGGAACCGGGAAAACTGAGCAAACTCAATACATTATGAAACAAGGTAGAGATGAGTCCAGATTTCCAGATGAGTCTTGTGGACAAAGTTGTTAACGGAAAAAAAGTGTAGTACCCGATTGCAAACACCCAAATCTGACCAAAATGAAGGATCAACATATTGTTTACAAACAGGCAAAGCGGAGATTCGCACAACTTGCGATACATAAAAAACATGAAAACAATAAGAAATCGAAAAAAGGAAAACTGAGCTTTTGTTCAGTTTAATTTATGGAGCTTTTGTTTTTTTTTTTAATTTAGGATATCTAGCTAGGGGTTTAAGAAATTAGACGACAAGCAAATTAGACGTGACCAGAAAAAATGAATTTAAAACTACAATTATGGGAAATTAGACGTAATTGTATTGTTCGTAATTGAAATTTGTTTACTGACTACAATTAACTTTCGTTCGAGCTTGTTAAAGTGCATGTCATTTTTTGAAATGAGACAATGAACAATTTATGTGTTTCAAAAATAGTTTATAATTTTTGGATTACTGTTTTAAAAATCATTTATAATGAACAATTTTGATATGCAATGGAATTATATACTCTTCTTGTATTTGTGAAGTTTTAATTTAAGCAAAAAAAAATTATTATTAGCCCTTTGCTTTCCGTCTAAAATACTAGTTTTACAAAAAAAACTTGCCGTCTAAATTCCGTTTTATTGGAGCCGTCTAATTTGTGTATCGTTTAATTTTCTAGCCCCCATCTAGCTATTTATCAAGTTTTTCGACAGTTTGACAATTTTGAGGTATATCGATAAACGATATTATCGTACAAGCACAACAACTGTATTATCGTACAATAACAATTTATCGAATAAGTACAACAACGGCATAAGCCAACAAAGATAGCCGGTTACTGTGCAAGTAGCACAGAATGTTCCGACCATAGTCTTTAGAAAACTACGGCTTAGAAAGTTTTTTTTCCATTTTAATGAAGTTTTTCTTCTTGGTGTGATAAAAAGGATTAGACGTAAAAAAAAAATTTAGGCCTATTAGACAGTCATAGTAATATAGGCAAATTGGACAAAATTTTTTGTAGAAAAATGACTAGAAAAATTGATAAAAAAATTCAAAATTAAGCTAACAAACTCCAAAACTAATTTTACTTGCTTA
Organism: Symsagittifera roscoffensis; assembly: GCF_963678635.1. Taxonomy (NCBI): domain Eukaryota; kingdom Metazoa; phylum Xenacoelomorpha; order Acoela; family Convolutidae; genus Symsagittifera; species Symsagittifera roscoffensis. The sequence goes on along the minus strand of NC_087065.1, from coordinate 14,882,904 downwards.
AAATTAAGTTTCAAGGTATTAAATTAGGCATAAAGCAGCTGTTCTAAGCCTGCTCGCTTGCTTTATTCGCTCGAATTACGACAAAAAAAATTAACATAAGATTAGACACCATAAACTAAACTCTCATCGAAAAACACGGCAACCAGAAATGGAAGCAAATTATGGTAATACCATTGATATCACTTTCATATTTACACTGTTATTCCATCGTGACCTTTACATTGTTGCTGTTTGTTAGAGGAGTTAACCATTCTTTTAACAAAGGAAATGAAGTGATTTTAGACATAAAGCAAAAGTCAAACCACTAAATATCATTTTGGAGCATGAACAAAAATTTAACACTTCCTGAAAAAAATCACCAAATAAAAACTATTAATTATGAAAAATTTTACAGCTTTCCAGCTCTGCTAACCTCTTCACCAGCCAACTGGTTCTCATCCCTCATCAACTCAGACTGCGAAGTGTCCACATCATCACTGATGTCATTCAAGTCTGAACACGACAACGCGCCCACTTCTTCGTCTTTGTTCGTGTGATTTGTCGTCTCATACAAATGCATCTTTTTGCCCTGAATTTGTTCATTTGAAGACACGATTTCACTGCTACCACTGCTATTGCTGCTGCTAGAGCATTGGTCGGCTATCTGGTTCGACTCTGGAGTGTCCATTCAAGAAATATGGGAACCTAATGGAATGGAAACCGAATACACGAAGTACGAACAGTATGGAAAAAAACTGGCTACAATTTGGAAATAATTAATTTAAAACTTGAACTATCTTGTGAAACCACAGCAATAGTTCTGGAAAATAACTCATTCAAATCATAAAAATTTCAATTAGTTAGTTCACTTTAATGATATTCGAGAAACAGAGCTAAGGCTGGTAAGAAAGAGCCATTTGCTTTGAGCAGAACAATACTATGGTATATGTGTTATAAATCAAACATGTGCTTGGATTCACAATTTCTTGCTTGATTTATAAATAGCCTGCTCAGTCTTGATAGAACTAGAATATAGCATTGTAATTCGTTACCAGATATTTGCATGAATCAAACTTAGTTAGAAATTAGTTAAATACCTGGAGAATTTGGTTAAGTAGTAGGCTGTAATAAGCTCAGGGGAGGATATAGGATTTTCTCGAAGGGGGGGGGGGTGGTGCGGATTTTCGAAAATTTGTCGACCTTTTTTGTTGAAAATTGAGTTTGCGAGCGGTCCCAGAACACTGTTAAGACCCTATTTGAACAATTTTGAAAAATTTGGGAACTTTTTGAAAAATTTTGAGCGAAAAATTACATTGAAAGTTAGTATATATTGGCGCCGAAGGCGCCTTTAGAAAAATTTGAAGGTCGGTCGGCCAAAAATGGATTTCTTAAAAAATACCAAAGGGGAACCCTTTGGGTCGACAGTAGGTCAAACCCCTGAAAGGGGGCGTCCGCCCCCCCCTAAATCCATCCCTGAATAAGCCACGAGGATACAGAGTGCTAGTGTAACAGACGAGTAACAGGATGCACGCCTTTCATTAAATTTTGGCATTAAAATTTAACATAACTTTCTAAACTAAATTATTTCAAATCAAAATTTTTTCCTCAGACTTGAAAAATTACTGGAAAAAACTTTGAAAAACTTAGGATAAAGTATTCGCTCGCAAATATCGACTTTCTACAGAGAAGCCAATCAGAGTTTTGCAAAACTAGCGATGTATCACACATTGGATGGCAAGCTAGAAGGAAATGATACAGAAACACCCAGCCAAAAATTTTTGAAAAAAGTCAAAAAAAAAATCACCAGAAATCAGCCAACATCTCAATCTATTTGGTTTAAAAATAGTTTTCATGCAATGAGATGCAATATTCGTAGAATGAAATACGCAGATCTTAAACAAAGTCTACGAAAACTCAAAATATCGGAGACAATTTATTGCACAAAAGTTTTGCAAATTATGCTTAATTTAAATTTTTATGTCCAATTATCAAAACTAAGATATCAAACTAAGTGAACTGCGCTTGAAAGATTTTTTTTTTGAAACATCAAACGGAGCAATTTAATTTGAAGACTAGCTACATCTCAGTTTGGCACCCACAAAACCACATGCTTTTTAAAGCTTCAGATAAGACATGAATATCAGATAGAACGGCATGCGAGAACACGACAAAAAGCAACTCTAGGAAGTGCAAAAGGAAAAAATAGAAATGAGCTTCGAATTAGCAAAAATTCGGCTAGGTCTAGGATTCGATCTGCGACCTACTGCAATCAAGACATTTTGTGTCTCACGCACTAGACACTCAGCCACGTACGCTTAACCACTGACAAACTATAGTCACCAACAAAGCAGCTACTGATGCTAATGAATTTCTAATGCGATTTAGCAAAATTGGCACCAAATACAAACAGACACAACTTTGCAAGTAATAATTTGGATTATAACAAACTAAAGTCATCCGTACTACCTTTGCAAGTAACAAATCGGAAAGCAGAAAGCCACATTATGTATAAATTATGCATTTCAAAAAATTGCAAGATATATTGAGTTAGAAAATTGTTGAAATCGAGTTTTTATAATTGTTATGTTGTTTGAAACAAACAGCTTTTTTCGGTTCAATTGATGAACTAAAAATGCATAAAATGTGTCAACTTATTGCTATTCGAATGTCAAAGCGCATGCTATGAAAAAGCTGTAAGGGTGCCTCAAAAGTGGCACCAATATTTGCGACTAAGGCTCGAAAAAAGGTTCGTACTATTATACTCGCTTCGCAAGTGTAAATACCCAAAACCACATAATTTATTCTTTTGAATAAAGCCAAGACATTCGATAATTCACACTTGATCTATTAATCATCACCAAAATATCCAAGGAAAAATTAGAAATGACATACTAGATAACCGAATGATACGATTAAACACCGGGCTCGCCTGTAACTCTGTTAAGTTATGCCCTAAAAGAGCGCAATTTTTTCGAATAGCTTAATTCTAAGCAACTAAACTAATTTCAGCTTCCGGAAAAAATAACAAAATCAATTACAAACGTTTTCGACTACAAATGATTTCATTGTCTCAGAAATTCGTTTGATCAGACTGGCAACAAAGCAAGCTATTACAACTCTAAGTGCAGACTAAATCAGAAAAACCAGTGAAAGCTCAAGAATGATGATTCGAAATAGAGTCCTCGCAAAAGATGAAAGTACCTGATTGACAAACTTTGAAAATAACTGTACTGGTATAGCGTGCCCGAGTGGCTCAGACGCGCGGTCTTTAAAACAAAGGCAGTGGGTTCGACTCCCGCGTCTGTCATGGCTGGAAGGGTCCCAGTGGCATCCACCTACTGAAGCTGCCACCAGCTGCTGCAAAATGGGGGACAACTTTCTACCCCACGAAATAAAAAAGGTCCAATGTTGATTCGAATCTCAAGCCTTTGCCATCTCAAGCAGTTGTTTCACTTCTACACCAGATGCTCTGCATGGTTGATTGGATTTTAATTTATAAATGCAAAGCGGTAACAGAGGCGACAATTTCTGAGCAAAAACCCTTTATGCCGAAAGAAGTTATAAAAGTGTTAAGTCCCGTTTCCCCACAGAACACAAACACGCGCACGAAATTTTTTTCCGGTCATAACGATGCAATAAGAAACCACAAAAGTGATATTAACTATGCCAAAATTATTAAGCCAATAAAGAAGACCAAATAAAAACAAAAAATTGAAATTTTAACAAAAGAGCTGGTAAAGTTACAACCAATGCGAACAGCAAATTTCAATTCGTCCGGATTCCTAAAAAACTATAAGCAACTGCAGTGAAACTTGTGTTCAGCTAAAATAAACGATTGTTAGATGTGGCCACAAAGCTGAAAAAACAAGCAGATAAATTATAGACCGAAAATTTTTTGAACCGGAATGTTTTCCGTGTGAAAAAAAAAAACTGATCCCGGTCAGATTCAAATCTTGGACCTATGGGCGTATTCTTTACCACCAGGCTTATTGTGCAAGAGACACTGCAAAATTTGAATTCTTTATGAACCAAGGAACCACCAGGAATCCAATGAGTCAGGTAAACGAAATTGTTTACGGGAAAAAAGTCTAGAACCCGATTGCAAAACTCTTGCTTATCGCAAGGTTAATTAAGCGGATACTGGGCAGACAAAACTTCAGAGACGACTGTTGATCCAAAAAAAGCAAAATTGAGCAGCAAAACATTTTGAAAAAAAAATGCCCAACTTTTTCGCTCACCACCCACAGCCGCCACCTATCCTTAAGCACAGAAGCAAGTTTAAAAATTTGGTGCTTCAAACTGAATTCTCAGGCATTTAAACAGATATGCATCCGCCGCAACCATTTAAAAGGGGACAAACCTTTAAGTGAAAAAAAGCGAAGAAAAAGGCGAAAAAAGAAAACTTAAAACAAGAGTTAATTTACAACTAACAATAAAATCGAATGGAACGGCCATTTAAAATGCAGACATTTCAGACAAAAAAACTGTTGACAGGCATTCCGTAAATTTGACAGCCCAGCTGTTGACAGCCGAGCTTATCTGTTAACAGCCGAGCTAACTGATTCAACTAATTTAGTTAAACTAGTTGTAAACTAGAAAAAAGTCTACATTCTAGTTTCTAATCGCAAGCGTAAAAAGTAACCAATCAAGATTTTAACACAGAGGCGAAGTTTAACTTCGCATACACAAGCAAAAATATGACCAATAACTTTGAGTCTACGAAATTTAAGGGGCGCAAGCCAATTACGACGCATTAGCAGTACCAGTCACTTTTAAAAGAAAGAAATTTACCAATTGCAAGTGCCTCATTTTGTAGATCGGACGCATTTTAGCTAATATACGAAAAAGTTCTTTAGAAAAATCTGACCCTGCCCAAGTTTGACCCTCTGATATGGTTGCGGTTCTCCTCCCTACCTCTACGCTTCAGGTCCCTGATACCTTGAAGCTAAAGAACTATTTGTAACACAAAACTGGTCGTATCAGGGCGAAGCCCTGAATGTTCTGACTGTCTTTTAAGGTCCTTGGAGCAAAACTAACGATAATTTTTTTAACCCTATAAATTTACAAAAATGATCACAAGTGAAACATTTTTTCAAATCAAAGCGCAGGACAACAATAACTTTTGAATCATATGAAGAAAAAAAATACGTCAAAAATGGCTAGTTAAAAAGTCGGAATTTGTCTAAAGAACAAAAACCACCGCGAGCACAAATATTCCGTTATTTTCGTTACGAAAGCGGGAACAAAAATAGTCGGTGTTATTAGCCTTAGCATTGGCTGTACTAAAAAGCTGGTTATTGATCAAAATGAACTTTCTCAAAATGAACACATTTTATCGCAACAATATTTGCGACTTAGGTTGGAAAAAAAAGATAGTTCATACAATAACACAAGCTATGCATGTGTAAAAAATCGACATTGTAGTTTGGCCAAATTAATTGATCAGACCACTTTATAAGCTGATTGAAAACAAAGTTGATCTCCACCTAAGCTCGATTTTACCAGTGTTTTCCAGATCTATTAAGACTATGGAAATTAGGAGTGGGACTAAGCTCAAGTATTGGACATGGGAAATGCACAAACAAATCTATCCTAAAGTAGATAGCGTTACAAGCCGACGGTGTACTAAGTCAGAAACTAAACTGTGCGATAAGACTTTCGGGCATATATCAGCACAAGAACGGTTAAAACGATTCAACAAATAATCGAAAATTTTAAGCAAAAAAAAAATACTTTCGATTTTTTAACAAATAAAAAACTCGCCGTTTTTCGCTTTAAATTTTCTTGCGGACTAATGTATATGTCGCATAGGGTACGTTTCTTTAAATTTCCAGTCAACTTTGACTCAAGGAAAACACGTACGGGTTGAATTGTTGTTTCATTTTAAAAACCTACTAATCCTGATTCGAATTCTAAGAACTTCTTGAAGTCTTCACTGTGTCGAGACAAACTTTTCTGACTGTTTTCAAAATTTTGACAACATTAGACAAAACTTGCTCAAAAGCTGACTTCTTCGTCTTCACTCTACTCGAAGTTAATCATTATTCTAGATATCAATATTTCTCAGTCATGCAGTTTTCACCTAAATCAGTCCTCCAATTTTAGTGAAAATATGTCTTTATGTTTGGTTTCTTTTATTAAAATACCATGATCGGAACATTATGTGCTACTTGCAAGGACACAAGCTATCCTTGTTGTTCCGACCATCAAAAATAGAGATAACTTTGTTTTCGATTGTGTTTTTTTTTTCTACGCAAACTCAGGTACCACAAATAATCATCGGATTAGGTCGACTGATATATATCGAAAGATAAGCCTTTCACTCGCGATTTGAACCACCTTAAAAATTTGTAGCAGTGTCAAAGAATGGCACAAATTTTATGAGTTTTACTTTCATTTCGAGCGAAAAAAGAAATCGAGTAACGTTCGTTATCCGAAAATTTAACTTTTAATTAAGTTTTAGCCAAACAAACTTAATTTTAATAACAAAACTACTTTTGGAAAACTCATTTACCGCTTCCTTGGTAATAAAAGTTTTCTTTAAAAAAATTAAAAAATGTGTTTAATAAATAAGAAAAAGTTTTTTTTTAACTTTAATTGTTTTTAATATTTTTTTGTTTGACATTCATTTGAATCAAATTTGAGCCAAAAAATGTGAATACTTTTCCGGAAAAAATTACCACGAGCTATATAAGAATCTTCATTACGTTCATCGACTTGTTATCAACTTAAAGAAGCAACCGGGTTTGAACAATAGATACCAGCATTTATCTCACACTTTTAAAACTTGAAAGTCAAAAATTCAATTCAGCAACATTTATTTACTCAAAAAACAAAGTTATTATTCACACCAACATTTATTTATTCAAAAACAAAGATAATATTCACAAACTGTCGCAATTAATTTCAGTTAAATGAAAACTGTTCAAGCACAGCGCTGTCAAACTTCTTTTTCTTCACGACTTCAGTACCGTTTTCTTGATTTTCTTTAATTTGTTCACTGCTCTCTGATTTCCTTTTCAACCTTCTGCTGTCTGCGGAAGATGAGCTTATTTCACTGAGAGACTCCAATGACTTTTCCTCTGAACTGAGTAGTTTCCATCGCTTCATTGCAACCGAAAGAAGCTTCTCATTTGCCTCTTCTTCTGGAAATTCGCCTTGCAGTTGTGGTTTAATTTTTTCAAAGAAGATTTGAAACGGTGTCATATTCTTCACCCCAGCCAAAGTCAAACTCGAAGTGGTTTTGTTTTCTTGTTCTCCAACGGAACTCGTTTGTTTCTGCGAAGAGGTTAAGACTGACTTGCGTCTCGGCATTGCTTTCGTATCTGGTCCGACTCTCAGCTTCTCGGGTTTGAGAAGCTTCAGATTGTCGAATACTGAAGAACCCATCGAGGGGCTTCGGTGTAAGTCAGATGTGTTCATTTTAGTTGATGAAAGGGTGGACGAGGTAACCTCATTAATAAATGGGTTCTTGCGTCGTTTTTCTTCCATCATTGATATTGAGGGAGATAGAAGACTACCATCACTAGCGCTAAAACACATCAATACCATTCAGGGTGCTCAATGAGATTTCGAAAAAAAAACGACCTGATAGTTTTACTCATAAAAATTAGATTATTGAGATCTGAGCTATCCTTTAATGCTGAAAGACCGTGTTTTGACCAAATTCTCAGCACTGCAGGCAAAATTTTGAGAAAATAGGTCAAAAATGCCGTTTTTGGGCACTTTTTAGAAAATTTTGACAGAAAACGCATTTTAACGGCACGCGCTCCACTTCAAAATTAGTATCCATCGGCGCCGAATGAGCCTTAAGGAAACTTGTAAGATTAGTTGGAGTGAGAAACGTCAATTAAAACTTATCTTTAAAAATTAAATCCAAAAAAAAACGACTTAAACCGACGTCAGACAAAAAAACTACCAACCACAGACCAAAACCGACAAGTCGGTTAAAACCGACCTGTTCGACACCCTGCTTCCATATTAAAATGATACAATGCCTTCCTTCTGCTAATGAAATTGAGTTGAACTTGAAACAAAATCAAAGGTCAAACTGCGAAAAAAAAAACTTTCGTGAACTAATTTCAAAACTTTCGTGGGAAAAGAAACATTAAAACTACGCTCTCTGACACTTGATACAAAAACAGATTTACGATTGGAAACAGTGATCGGAGATAAATTCAAGCTAACAATCAATTCAAAAATCATTGGCCATTCAATATGTGTCACAGTAACTTCCACCAAAAAAGCCTCATTCACAAAAAAAAACAAGATCGTAAATCGCAAAAAATGTACCTAGTTTTGTAGACCCAATTGGAATTCAAATTGATTAAAACATGTCTGCTCATTTTCATACCTTGAGTCATCGTTGATAGTATTACTCTTCGATATCTTCCCAATATTCGCTCTTCTCAGAATCGGGTTCTCAGTCTCTGACAAGAATGCACTTCTACTGTCGTCCTGTAGAGCTACAGAAGAAGAGTCCACAGACTGACTATTAAACAGAGCTCTACTGTTGTCATCTTCGAACGCATTGAAGCTAGATTGGTGTTCCAGCACTGCTCCTGGTTTCATAGAGGCCTTCTCATGTGCGATGGCCGATAGTTTCTTGGCTAGTGTCAGCTTCTTCAATTTGGTCGCGTATTTGATTGCCAGAATAACCTGTTGAACGAAATTACGTTCGATCAATTAAAATAAACAACCAATTTGTCCATTGCACTTTTACACAGAGGCATTAGCTTAGCGAGGAGATTGTTAAAAAAATACTCTACACATTAGCCACCAATAAAGCAGCAAAAATTCGAACAAAGAAACAAACTATTTCAATGCTCCGGATTTAAATCTCCGACCTGATAATTAGGAGTGTCACTCACGTTCTCGCATCTGCGCCACGGTCACTTGGAAGTAAGCTAGTAGCCCAGCTAATGCTGGATGTACCTGTTTTCATATTTTTAATCATATGTTGTACTGATACTGAAAAGCATAATTTTCAATAATTCAAAAAACGAACTTTAAGCAAAACCCTAGTAACTTCACTGCGTAATTAGGAGATTAGCTGCTTATTTAAAGGAGAAAAACTTCAACTCGCTTTCGTTCTTTCATTTGAATGCTTCATCTCAGATGTGGCTGGGTAGTTTTCGAAACAACTGAAAAAATTCCAAAAAACGATCAAGAAATCAAAAAAATGACTTTTCCTTAATCCATAAGTTTTCTCTTCTTATCGATTAGAAAAATTCCTATGCAGGGGAGACACGCCCCGATTTTTAGATTGAACCCTTCACATCAAATTTATATTGTAATTTTCGAAATAGTGATAAAAACTTCTTTAAAAAAACAAATATAAAAAAAACAACAAATATAATGCATTTTCATATTTCCTGTTTGTTCAAACAGGACCTAACACTAGACAGAAATAAAGCAACAACAACTGCTATAAAATTGCCTATGCGTAAATAGGCCTAAAAATGATTAAACTGAAATATACCAAAAGTGCCATCAAATGAGCACTTTTTTTTGCGACTTAGATTAGACAAAAAAAAATCTTCATAATAAAACACTACGCCTCACTTGTGTAATCAGAGAGCTAGCCTAGATTCTTTTTTAAAAAAATTGAGCAAACGGACATTTAGAAAATGTCATGGAACTCAAGGAGACCAAAATTATTACTTTTTTTGGAAATACATCACCTTTAAGTTCAAATTTTTTGAATATTGTATTGTTTTATGCCATTTCGTACAACTGTCATAACGGGGAAAATATTAAACCGCTCATTGAAATGGTAGCGTATTCTGAAACGCCGATCATAACTTTTTACAGTTCAATGAGCATTGTCTTTTTAACCGACGATGAGAATTTTGCAAACGACGGTAGCAGTCTACAATATTAGCTAAATAACATAGCAATCAAGATTGGTCAAAGATAATCCAAATTTAGAACCGAAAAAGGACGTAAGCAGAAAAACAATCTGAGGGGGGATTAATTTCACAATTTTCCAGAAAGTTACTACATAAAAACTATGTATAACCAGGCAATGCGAACGACTTCGAACCTAGGCCTTAGACTGTATCGCCTCGCTTTCTACCGGTCGGGCTATCTTGGCTTAAGAAACTCAAAAATTAGCTCTGCCTTTTTCCAATATTCAAACTGCTATTTGCACCAAGGTATACCCTCTCCCCGAGGGAGTAAGAACAGGCAAGCTTACGAGCGGCCGGGTAAGTTCAACCAATTGGTTACGTAAATGGCCGAAATGAGCTATCTTTTCCATATTTGAGCGAGGGGATGCGAGAGTTGGCCTTCTGGGCTGCTCAATTCAAATACTGAAACGAAACCAACAAACAATCTTGAGCTACACGCCACACCACCTGTTGGGATTGTTGAAGTGCAGAATCACTTCCTCGGAAAACTATTTCAAATGGCTTTTGCGTACGATTGTGAACATACATACCGTTTCTCATGAACACAACTTCCGCCAACACAACAATGAACACTTTTATTTTCGAGTTAGGTTGGAAGAAAAAGAAGGTTCGTACTAAAACACTAGCTGCTCGCTAGCTTAATAATAAACGTAAATATATCGTAATAACTATTAAGACAAGAAATAATCGGTGTGAGTTTCGTTTAATTTATCTGATTCAAATCATTGGATTAAAATTTTGTTGCCTCCAACTAACCGTTTCTTCATTGGGCATCAAGTTGCAGATATCCACCGCCCTACAATCCCTGTCAGTCCTGCATGCAAGTGCGAACATCTTCAGAAACGCGGACTGGACCTCCTGGACTGAAAGGGTACTGAACACTCTCTGGTTCTGCAGTTCCAGTTCCATCTGAGACTGCTCCGACTCTATGTTGCACAGGGGTAGACCAAGCGTGTATGTGAGGACTATGGGGCGAGGAAGTTGAGCTGGGAATTTGGATGCCTGCATAAATCAATCATTCCAACATCAATACTAACACTACTCATTTGAACACCAAAATAATTAAAACGCTGGACGATCTTGATCGTACATCAACATTTTGCGAATAAAGCGAACTGACAATTGTTAAAGTGGACTCCAGAGTCAGTAACAAAGTAATGAAAAACATTAAACAAATACAAGAAGAGCCGGTTGCTGTGCAAGAACCGCAGAATGTTCCAACGATATTCACAAAAATAGAAAAAAAATTCAAAAGGGGTGATGTGATTCGAGAACTATACCATCGCGTACAAAATTAGGGAATTAGGCATGATCGACATTTATCATCAAAAAAAGAATTACACAGAAAAAATGACAAAATTTTGTCATTTTTTGTGTGTTAATCTTTCTGCAGTAATTTTAATTTTTTTAAAAAACCTCTTTTTTGCCAAATGAGCGCTAAACTAGTTTTATTTATAGTGAAATCAAGCTTCTTCATCCTAAAAGACTGAAATAATAAAAATTTCATATAACAAGCGTCACTCACTCGAAATTAGACTAAATCTAAAAAATTTCAAACCAATTTTTCTAGACACTGGGAGAATTTTTTGAATCACGACTGAAAGGGATTTAGTATGATATATGACTCGACACATTCTGATGATTATTTGTGTTGCCTGATTTTGAAAGCAAAAAAAACGAAGACACTCAAAAACAAAGTTTCTCCCCAATTTCAATGGTCGGGAAAAAAATTATCTTAACTCTCTTTGAATTTCACAATATTTAGACAGCGAAGCTTCACTTCGCAGAGACAAGAAAAAGCATTAACACAGAGGTGAAGCTTCGGGCTCTTTTTCCTTTTTCCCCACCTGCAAATTTTTATATTTGAAGTTACTGTTCACTTTGTCCGATTGTCGCATATTTGGTCTTCATAATTAACCTTGTAAAACCACTCGTTAGACCATAAAATTCATGTTTGTGTGAGGTGGGGGGGGGGGGGGGGGGGGAAGGAAAAAGAGCCAAGCTTCGTTTCGCAAATACATGCAAGAACACGAAAAAAGCAGCTTTATAAAGTGCAGGAATAAAAATTAGAAATAAGTCTCGAATTAGTTTTAAAAAAAAACGTCAGCCTCTGAGAATCGAACCTGCAACATAGAACTTAGAAGACTCACATACTAACCACTCGTCCACGGAATCTTAATATTTACCAATCACTAGCCACAAACAAAGAAGAGAACAGATGCTATGAAACTACCAATTTTACAGATCGTGATTATAGCAAAAACGCAACGAAATAATTAAACATTTTCAATTTAGTAACATAGCCAACATAGGCTCTTTTCCAGTTTCCCCCCCTTTCAAAATACCGAGTTTTATGTTTGTTTTACGTGTTATTACGTCTAAATGCGTGATGTTACGCTGTAAAAAATGAAGAACAAATCTGTTCAGAATTGTCGATTTGTTCACCACGCCAAATTTCATTGCATTATGACAACGTTAAATAGACTTTTCAAAATTGAATTCGAAAGGGGGGGAACTGGCAAAGAGCCCAAACATACACTTGGAAAAGATACAGCGGCTCTTTTTCCTTTTCCCCCCACCTCAGACGAGCTTCAATTTTTTAGTGTAACAAGTGGTTTTACGAGGTTGATTATGAAGACTAAATATGTTTGTCATGGCCTAATTAGTCTATGTGTCAATTTTAATAACAATCGGACAATGTGGTCAACAAAATTTCTTGTAAAAATTTGCAGGTGGGGGGGAAAAGGAAAAAGAGCCGATACAGCCAACTCTAGTAAAACGGAAAATGTAAAACTTTTAGCATTCAAAAACTCATTTTTAATTGGCATTTTGACCATAACTTGAGCGTAAACAACTTCTAAAGTAAAAAAAAATCTTGATTTTTTTGCTAATTGCAATTTTGTTGTGGTGTAATTTAAATTGAAGGAAACTTAAAGAACTGCCAAAAAACAAAAGTTTGAGTGTGAACATTATCGTGAAAAAGAACGAATTAAAACCACATGACCTACATAGAAACAAACTCATCTAAATCATTATAACTTAACGACTTATAGAACCTTCGTTTTATATTGGTATATTTTGATATATACCATATAACATTACAACTAAAATATACAAAATGTTTATCGCATCAAAAATAGGTTTCAAAACGGTCTTCAGAAAAGCGGACGTATAGTTACCTTGCAGTAGATAGCTCGCAGCTGCTTCCCCGTGACTCCCACAATCCAGATTCTGTCTGACTTCGAGTTCAGGAATTGCTTGCAGTTGAACACTGGCATCCAACAATGACCTGAGTTGTCAGATGAGCTTCGTTTCAGGAGATACACTGGTCCATTTGCAAAGGAGACAACTGCATCGTTATCTTGTGAGAACCCAGTCCAGATTATACTGTCTTCAGCTAAATAAAAAACAAACAAGTTCTGGATAAAATTTTAAAACCGAAAATAGCCAACAGACAGCTGGAAAAGTGCCAAGGAACTCAAGGAGATTGAAAAAATTTATCTACTTTCATTGGACAATTTTTCATTTTTAAGCTCTTTGAGCTTCAACCTTTTATTATAGGCAATTTTTCCATAGATAACTTGAGAAAACAGGATAAATAGATATTTTGCAGTTCCCCCGAGAAATCTCCAAATTAAAATCAACTTTCAAAACTAAAATTCACTCAATTTTTTTCGCGTAACTTGCATTTTGTTACTCGAGCACGTAATTTTCTTTCCTTTTAGCAAAAGAATTCGATAGGAATTTAAAAAAAAAAACAGAAGTCAAGCCACTACAAATCAAATTTGAGCGTGAACATTGAAAAAATACATTGAGTGGTTACTAGGTTCCATATCATTGCATTGATTAGTGTTCATGATACTTTCCGCAAGAACCTATTGTTGCAAAAAACCTATTGTTGCAAAGAACCTATTGTTGTAAAATACCTAATGTTGCGAACCGATTGTTCCATAATAATCATTAAGGGCAGCAGACATTACCATTGGCTCCGATACTGTTTCCCAGCTAATATTTAGAGCTGCAATATTCGTAGCTTTCGGCTTTTTCACTTAAGTCATTTAAAAACTTGCCTCGAGTCTCCTATCCAATTTTAAAAATTATGATAAAAATAATCTTTTTTACTCTTCCTAATGAGGACATCCACCTTTTTACGTTCCAAAAGAAAGTTATGCTTCTTGTTTGTATTTCCCTTATCACAATTCCAGTTTTTATACAAAATATTTGTTTTTGATATAGCATTTTTAAGTGTTTTTTGAAACCATGGCGCTTTCGCTTTAAATATTCGTTTTCGAATTGGGGCAAACTATTTTATTGTATCCATTAAGGAATAGCCAAATTTATTATAGGCCAAATTCACATCATTATCACCTACTAAATTTGATTGTTAGTAGACTAACTTTCCTTTTAAAATGGACAAAAAATGTTTAAATGTTTGTCAGAAATGACATGTCTCTATATTCATTGTTGTTTATAGCAAAATTTTGGTTGGATTTGAATTTTATTAACAAAGGGAAGTGGTCCGAAAACCACTGCTGATCGAGCACGTCAACATTTGGGTCAATGACATCCTTGGTAATTACATGATCAATGCAAGTCTCCGTATTATCGCAAACACGAGTAGCGCTGCCATCTAAAATTTGGAATCCATTTGCCTCTATAGTATTAGGATATGAATGTTGTAGAATAACTTTTGTATGGATGTCAATATTGATATCTCTTACAACAACAATAGGTAATTTGAGTTTGGCTAGTGATTCTAATTCTGTGTAATTCTTCAACAAATTTGTTTTTTCATAGCGGGGTGGTACATAGCAGACAAAAATGATCATTTTCCCCTAGAAATTCTACTATCGTAGCCACCGCTTCTGGTAGACCAGTTTCAGGTTTACCAATTAATGTAGTTTTATATCCTAATTGAATCATAGTCCCGCCTCCTCTGGTTATTCTCTTGTTTGTGTGAGTGGTGTGAAATCCGCTGACTTTATACATTTCATTATTATTGGTTTCCTTCAACCATGTTTCTGTTATACAAAGTTTATTTATTGGGACTCGAGGCTACTTAGAAGTGCTTTCAGATCTTCAAGATTTTTTTTTACAGAGCGAACATTAGACAGTATGATTCTAATATTTGAGTTTTCAGCGGGTTCTATCACTGAAGTTGGATCAATCTGACATAGTTTTGTCACGGAAGGCTCATGTGTCATCAGGTTGACTGGCCCCTGGAAAAACACCTTTTTACCAAAACAACTCAACACATGTTGTATATGAGAAAAACTCCTCCGTCATACAAATTGTGTATTTTGTATATTAATCCATCAGCTTTCCAACTGTATTTATAACTCCATCTCGTGTCCAAACGTCTGCAATTCGATCATCTTTTTTCATCATGTGGAAGAAGCTTACCCTCGAAATTGGCAAGTATTCGAATATTTGAACGTTCTTTAGCTTTAATTTTGAGCCATAAATTTCTTTTCCTTGAGGATATTTATTTTGGCCACTCTTCTGGAGAATCGAGCAATTATAGGCTTGGGTCCATTTCCTTTAGATGGAAGCCGGTGCGCTATTGACAAATCTGTCTGGGAAACTTCTGCGCATAATGCGTTCGCTATTTTCAACACTTTTCCCATCGTTACATTATAGTCCTCGCTAGCATATTCTTACATACCAATTATTCTGATATTCTCCCTTCTATTGTGGCATTCCAGTTGCTCAGCTTCCGCCGGTGACTTCAGGCAATCTTTAGTTCCAACAAAATCTATATTCGCTTTTACTTCATACCAGTTTCAGACCTAGCATTTTGTACTGCATCCGTCACCATAGCATTTATTGTTGATTTCAGTTCTGTCTTCAAGGTATCGAAAAAAACTGGAATCATCTCATTAATGATGAAAACTTTGCATCGATGTACAAAAAGTCAAAACTTAACATCGCGATGCATCAATTTCGGTTGGGGCACAAGAAAATCACAGGAGCTTAATAACCCTATAGGATGACATTTAAAATCTAGCACAAAATGCTTGATATGTGAACTATATCCTCTGCTGCTTGAGATCTTACAGTGAGCATTCTATGAGTAACTAACCTTGACACATAGGGAACTGTTCCGTCATTGCCAAACTCACTTCGAAACCTGTCACTTTATAAATCGCCGCAGAATAAAACCGATCTCTTTGTAATGTCTGCGAGGGCTGATACACATGCAACAAATCCTCGGCGCCGCCTGAAATGGACACCAAATGACCCGGTAGCACTATCACTGACAACTGCAGACCTGAGACTGAGAACACTCTCAAGTACCCATGATTAGTGGCCACTGCGAGCCATGACATAGTTCCGAGGCATAGCGCTATGGCCTTTTCACCGTGGGGTAGCTGAGTGGTCCATTGGTTACTGTGGTCCCAGAATGAGAAGGTGTTGCATGTTATTACACTAGCTTTATTCTCCAGAGTTGTGCTTGAGGGGGAGGCTAGAAGTAGGGCTTCCTCGCTCAAATCAGCCAATGTATATCCTGAACAAAAACAAGGAAAACTATCGCATTCCAAATTACATGCACCTTTTTCTTATCACCAGTAATCAAATATCGTTGATTAGAAAAACAAAAGTTGTTATGAAATTTTTTTTATCAACAATAATTTCAAACTACAATTTAACGTTCTACCTCCCCTACCGGATACACCAAAACACTCAGACCAAAATTTGCCTTGAAGTGAATTTCATGCTACTATATATATGTATCATCTGCATAAGTGCACATCTAAAATGCCCTAAATACTTGTGCCAAACCAATGATATCAAGCACCAACATCACGGTTTCAAAGGAACTCTCATTTATTAGGCAAAAAATAATGCGTGCAAAATAGAAAAGCTAAATGTTTATGGAAAAGCAAAAAAGAATCCAACGACAAGAAAAACTCATGAGTTGTTGAGCCTCATTTATTCTAAAATTTAAAAAAAAAGGTTCAGCAACAATTTCTTCATTTACGAATAGCCCTACTTTCCCTGTACATGCACATGTTTACCAAAGAGTTCACTCACAAGTTTGAAAATGTTTCTCGGGTCTCCGATATCTTAATTGAACTTAATGATGAAATGTTTATTTGACTAATTTTGTTAAATAATTTTGTTCATCTCGGCAACAAGTTCTTCTCGTTATCCCTTTTACTTCCCAATTAAATTCTGGAACAACCGGATTCATATTTTGCCTAATTAACCAATTTGCCTAATAAACCAACGATAATAGTTTCAATCTGTAGTTAAGGAAAAAAATTGAAAAAAATGCGTTTTCAGCCACTTTTATGAAACGTTTTTTTTTCGGCGCGCACTCCCCCCTCAAAATTAGTATATTTTGGCGCCTTTAGAAAACTAAAGGGGCCGGCCGGCCAAAAATGGATATCTCAAGATAGTACAATTGGGGGACCCTTTGGGCCGGCATGGGGTCGAATCCCTGAGGCATGGAGTCGAATCCATGGAGTCCGCCCCTGAATTATATATTCAGCTTTTTAAACTTTTGAATTGTGAGAAGGGCGAGAAACAGATCACACGAAAGCTTTTAAAATTTCAAGAACATTTCCTGACTAATATTTCTTCATAAACAACTCTAATTGGAGAAAAATGTATCAATAAACAAATTTTTATTTCCGTAGGGAAAATTAAAATTAAATTTCGAAATTTAAATTCATTCATCTTTTTTTTCGCGCAATTTGCACATTTGTAAACAGCCAACAGAGAGTTGGAAAAAAGTAAATGAACGTAAGGTATCAAAAAAAACGAATTTTTGAAAAACTTCAACTTTCGAAATTCAAACTTAAAAAATGGATGTATAGCTCTTCGAATTTCAAGAAAAACTATTTAGCATAAAATAACCCAATTTGAGATAACTGGATCGATAGGTTAAGTTTTTATTCCGCTGGGAAATCTAATCTAAATCCACTTCAATAATCGGTCATTGTTTTCGAGACCTTTACACTTTAGCTGTTCAAGAGAGTAGTTTGCCCTTAAGGATTTTGGGCTAATCAAAAACATTTACGTTTTTATCCAATTGTACCATAACACCTCTTCCTCGCGTTGTCCTATTATATTAAAAAGGAATAAAAACCTGCTACAACGTGCAGATTTCAACTGTATCTATCAGGCAGCGTTGACCTACAGTTGCATAACATAATAATCAGAGATTCAAGACTACCAGTTAACGTTGCGAGTTTCCATCATGCTTTTTCAAATAAGCGCGCGTTAGATAGTTGAAGAAAAAACTTAAGCAGAAATAAAAAGACAATTTGTTTTCAAAAACCTCTAAGTAAGCAGATTTTAGAAAACATTGCAGACTATCGTAATAGTACATCAACATTGTATAGTTCACCTTTAAAAGTTTTTCAACAACAATTAGTCTATAAAAACGTTATGAGAAGAAGTCAAAAGACCAGCTGCAATACCGTTGCTAATTGAACGATAAATGAAACTCAGCACACTCATGTACTTGGTCACATGCTACTCCCCAACCTTGTAAATAACCACTACTTCAAAAATGTTGTAGAACTTCGGAGTGAATTACCATGATCGTCAATGAGATGCATGGCGTGATGAAAAGTACTGTCGTGGAACTCCACAGTGATCGAAGCGCCATTTTCATTATCCTCCACATCTTCATTCTGCGAGTGCTCTTCCCTTCTCACAATGCCAATCAGGTTCCACTTCATATACCTTGAACTCAATGAAGCAGGTGAAGATGCTGGTTGAAAGGGTGTCTGGTAGTTGATTATCTCCACTTTGGGTCCCGCAACTGCTTGCTGTCCCTGATTTTGGGCATTATTAGTGCCGTAGAAATTGAAGCTTTTTCCCTGTAAGGAGAACATTTGCGGTCAATAAATGTCAGGGAAAAAATATTCAGCAAATTTAAAAAAACCGAGTGCAGCTCGTGTAAACTGCTGAAACATAGCCAACTGACAACTGGAAACAGAAAAAAAACAGACTTTGTTAAAAAACCTCATCTTTTGAATTTCAAAAAATTCGATGCCCTTTAAGCTCTTTGAATTTCTAGAACGATTTATGATTAGCACTCTTTTGATAATATGAACCCAATTTGAGAAAACTGGATCCACCGTAATTCCAAAAATTGAATTTCACTTTCGAAACTAGAAATCGTTTACGTTTTTTTGCGCCATTTCCACGTTCGGATTTGGAGAGTGCTGTTTACGTCACTTTCAGCAGATGAATTTCAATCAAAAAGTGCATAAATACCTACGCGCTTTCATAAATGCATTGATATGTATGAATGCAGATCTGTAGTTATTAGAGCATTTTAAGACTTTTTCCTAAAAAAAAATCACTACGTTCATTACTCTTAATAAAAAACAGCAATTGTGGCAAAACAATCTCATTGACTTTGAACAATTCAAAACGTAGAACTATTCCTAATTCCATTATTAAGCAGATGAAGGCAGCCAAGAGACAGCTGGAAAAGGCAAATCAATTCAACAAAACCAAAAAACTAAAAAGTTACTTCGACATTTTCAACTTCTCAATTTCTGAGACAAGAAAAAGTTTATATCAATCGAATGCTTTCAAAATTCAAGAAACTTCTCTAATTGGAAACTTTTTTCATAACATAGCCAACTGACAGTTTGAAATGAGTCGATAAAAGCAAGTAAAGAGGAAAAAACTGACTTGTTTTTGAAAAAATCTCAACTTTCGAATTTCGACAAAAAATTGATGCCTTTAAAAAGAAGAAGAATTTATTTCTCCATAGTTGATAATACAAGCATCATTTTATTTAAATTATTAAACCAACAAAATGGAGGGGATAGACAAAAGGCGCAGTATGTGCTTACTTGACGTCTACCCGTTAAACAAATTAGGATTGCAACTAAGTAATAAAGATAAATTTATACTCGAATAAAAATAGGATTGTGGGGAAAAACTTATTTTCCCCTTAAATTAAGCCCTCATAAAGGAATAATTATTACATCTAGTCCTGTCATTTCGGCCAGTTCTCTTCTCATTCCAGCTGACGAAATAAGAATATGAGAAATAGTATGGAAAAAAAATTAAGTTTTTTCTTTTTTTTTTAATTTTCTAAAAAATGCGATATCTAGAAAAATACAAGGATTTGGAGAGTCATATTTTCAGCATAGAATCGCAACCCTAGAATGGTTGTTTTATAGCATTTAGCCAGCGGGTACCATTTTTTAAAATTAAAAAATTCAAAGAAATATGTTTTGCACCAACTCGTAATTGCCACATATGAAATTATCTTTGAATTTATGGACGAAACTGTATTCTTCATTTTTTGACAACAATCCAATATTTTCAAAAAAAGCTCATTTATACTCATAATATTCAATAACTGTGAACCCCTATTAGTCAAAGAACATGATTTCACCTTATTCTTACAGAATAGTGGAACAAATATTCGACCTTCTGAAATTCGCGTATTATAGGCAAAATTTTTAAAAGTAAGCAAAGAATTGAGAAAACAAGTTGGATGTTTTTGATTTAGTGATCGTAAACAAAACTTCATCAAATCGTACACATATAGCTCATGAACTGTTAGTATTTTGTTATCAGAAAAGAATTTAGTAACGGTATCAAATTTCCTTTTGAAGCAGATCATGCGAACAATTTTTCGTTGCATATTCAAAATTGGGTTTAAAAAAGAAAAAACTCGTGCCGCCGTAGACGAGCGAGCCATATTGTATTATTGGCTTGATATTCGACATATAGTATTTCAGTAGGATGGATCTTGGTACATAATGTCCCATTTTTGATATTACACCACAGTGACGACCTAGTTTTGATTGAACATTCTGTATATGGTGAAAAAATTTAAGCTTATCATCTACAATGACACCTAGGTATTTGTAAAAAGGTTTCGGCTGAAAAGTAAAATCAAGTATGTCAAGAAAATAGATTGGAAGCACTTCTATCCTTAGTAAAATTAATTAAAGTAGTTTTATCTGAGTTTAAGGTTAATTTATTTGAACAAAGCCAGGAAGGAATGTTGGTCAAATCTAACTGGTAATCTTCATAGATAGATGTTTGACATGATATGTTTGTATCATCTGCAAACAGAAACACATTTGAATTGCAAACTGCGTGCTGTATGTCGTTAATATAAACAAGAAACAAGAGAGGGCCTAAAACAGAGCCTTGAGGTATTCCCGTGTTTACTTGCAACCAATCAAATGAACAGTTGTTTACATGTACACATTGATACCTATTGGATAGATAGCTTTCGAACCATTTGTAGCAATTTCCACGTACTCCATAGCATTCTAGTTTCCTCAAAAGAATTTTATGGTCCAGCGTATCAAATGCCTTTTTTAAATCAAAGAAGAAGCTACATTTAATGTTTTTATCAACACCTAGTCTCAATCTTTCAGTCAATTCGGCTAATGCATCAACTGTGGCAAACTTCTCCCTGAACCCAAACTGACGATGATACAGTAATTCAAACTTTTCAAGATAGTTGTATATCGAGAGTGCATGATTTTTTCAATAACTTTGCTGCAGCTACTTAAAAGTGATATTTGACGGTAATTGCTCATAATTATTTTGCTATCAGCTTTATGAAGAGGTAAAACCCGAGCACACTTGAGGCTTTGAGGAAACATACCGGAGCAAAATGAGAGATTAGTTAAGTATGTTAAATAGGGTGCTAACACATACTTGCTTTTAACTAAAAAAAAAGGTTACTAATTTCATCGATGCCACAACTATGCTTGGACTTCAGACGCTCTATCACATTAACTATCTCACAAATTGTACTATTAAAGAGATACATAGATTGGCTTACGTCTTCTAATTTAATCACTGGCTCCACGTGGTCAATTTAGCTTGCTAACTTGGTTCCTACCGAAGCGAAATAATCATTAAAAGCGTTAGATATTAGAACGGGGTCAGATAATTTATTGTTATTGATTAAAAGAGCTGACACTTTTGATGATTTTGCGGTCTTGCCATTTATTTCATTTAAAACTTTAAATACTTGTCTCGAGTCTCTAATACATTTATTAAATTTTTGATAGTAATGATCTTTTTTCGCGATTCTTATAAATTTTTCGACTTTTTTAAGAGAATTCAATTTGTCTGACTTCCACAATTTGTATAAGCGATTTCTTTTTATAAACGAATTCTTCAAGCCTTTAGCGAACCAAGGAGCATTAGTTTTGCTTTTGTGTATCATATTACGTAATGGTGTAAAAAGGTTTAGGGATTTCATTAAGCTGTGATTGAACTTTTTATACGCAAGGTCTATATTATTATCGCTGATCAGGTTTGCATCTTCTAAGTTTTGTTTCAAACTCAACAAAAAAATTCTTCATTTTATTTTATTTTGTTAAGAATGACATATCACGATATGAATAACTTGATAAATCACCTTTAAAGCCAAAATTAGATTTCAATATTATGAGATAGTGATCAGAAAAGCATTCATTATCTAATACTTCAATGGTTGGATTTTCTAAATTCCTGATTATAAAATGGTCTATACAAGTTTCAGATGTGTCACTAATTCGAGTTGCAGATTTACTCAAAAGTTCGAACCCATTTGCTGTTATTGTGTTCAGATATGATTGCTGTAACTTATTTTTCTGTAGTGTATCGATGTTGATATCTCCCGTTAGAATTATCGGTACTTTATACTGAGCAAGACGCTCTAGTTCTTTATCGAGCTCATCGGCAAATTTAATTTTATCATATCGTGGGGGTACATATGCCAACACAACTATAAATTGTTTACCACTAACTTCAACAAGGATTGATAAGGATTCTGGAATGCCACTCTCAAGCTGTTCTAATAAGTTAACCATATCGCCTAGCTGTATCATAGTTCCCCCACCTCTAGTTTTTCTGGTATTAGTTATGATGGTATGGAAACCTGTGATTTTAAACAAGTTAACATCATCAATTTCCCTAAGCCACGTTTCTGTAAGACATAGTAAATGTATCGGAGACTCGAGACTACTTAGAAGTGCTTCCACATCTTCATGGTGTTTTTTTAATGATCGTACATTAGAAAGTAAAAAGTTAACAGTAGCATCAATAATTTTATGGCTAATTGGTTCCTGCACTTTATCCATTTCACGATCCCATTTGTCCGGCCATTTGACTTTTAAAGCTTTTGGAACTCATGATTGAAACTTTTTACACAATATTAACCAAATTTTGGAAAAACATTAGGTAAAATTTCTATTTCGCTGGGAACTCTGAAAATTGAATTCCACTTTAAAAACGATAATAGAGTTTGCCTTTCTTTCATCGAAGGAAAAGAACTGAACTGAAATTATAGTAAAATCAAGTCAAACCGCGAAAAAAACAAATATTAGCCAAAACAAACTAAAAAGAGAACAAATCATCACCACCAATATACGAGCCTGAACTACATTCATCGACTCTTAGGAAAATCATCACGACCTAAATAAGACACTTTAATGCATTGATCGATTCTTAAAAAGCAACCCTAATTTGAGAAAACCTGATCACGTGATAAATATTTAATTCAGCTTGTAAACTGAAAAATTAAAATCTACTTTCGAGACTTAAATTCAATCACTTTTTTTCGCGCCAATTGCACATTTGTAATGAAAGCGCATAATCTGCCTTTCTTGAAGCAAACAGTTTGAATTGATTTTCAAAAAAAACCCAAAAAATCTTGAAAATGTGTTATTTGGAAGACTTTCCGGCATGAAGCTGAAAATTTTTTTTTTAAATCAACGCGAGTTTTATAAGTGGACACCTTATAAATTAAATAAACACATTACACTTTTACACACACGCTTGCATACAAACACGCGCAAACATACACACACCTCTTCGCCTGCTCCCATCATGTCAATGTCATTTGCCTCTTCCCCCTCCGCATCCAAGCCTCTCTCTACGGTCAAAGAGTAGGACTGTTTGATCTGGTCTAGGGAGATACTTCCATCATCTTCATCGTCATTGTCTTTATTAATCCCCCCAGATCCCTCTGCCTGATGCCGAGATTTCACCATTTCATTCAGAATGTCGTCCGCTCCTGGGAACAGACTCAAATTTAAGAGAAATACTATAATTATATTAAACTGCGAGTAAAGTTTTGATTTATGAGCTACAAAAAATAGCAAACAGAAATTTGCAAAAGTGTCAATAAGTGCAAGGAGATAAAAAAACATAGCAAACAGACAGTATAAAACAGTCAATGAAAACAAGTAAATAGAAAAAAATACTGACTTGTTTCTTGAAAAAATATCAACTTTCAGATTTCCAAAAAAATAGATGACCTTTAAGCTTTTTCACTAAGATTAACCCAAGTTGAGAAAGCTGGATCAATAGCTTAAATTTTTATGTCGCTGTGGAATCTGATAATTAAATTCAATTCAACTTTCGAAATTCAAAGAAACAGTGCATGGCCTTAGAGCCTTTTGAATTTCAAGAACAGATTATGTTCGAAACTTTTTTGATAAAATCAACCCATTTTGAGAAAACTGGATCAATGGGAAAAACTTTTATTCCGCTGAGAAAATTGAAAAACAAAATCCACTTTCAAATAAGAAGTCGATAACGTTTTTCGTGACCTTCAGATTTTTGCTGTTCGATAGTGGAGTTGCCTTCCTTACAATAATCAAAAGTCAAACCGCGAAAAATCAAACTACAGCGAGAAAAATCCCCGAAACAAAATCAATTTCCACACAAAAGAAAAACCAGGCCCGATCGGGACTCGAACCTTAGACCTAATAATCCAAAAATTAGGTCTTACTCTAATAATCCAAAAATTAGACCTAATAATCCAAAAATTAGGAGTAATGAACTACGTTCATTACTCTTAATAAAAAACAGCAATTGTGGGAAAACAATCTCATTGACTTTGAACAATTCAAAACGTAGAACTATTCCTAATTCCATTATTCAGCAGATGAAGGCAGCCAAGAGACAGCTGGAAAAGGCAAATCAATTCAACAAAACCAAAAAAACTAAAAAGTTACTTTTGACATTTTCAACTTCTCAATTTCTGAGACAAGAAAAAGTTTATATCAATCGAATGCTTTCAAAATTCAAGAAACTTCTCTAATTGGAAAACTTTTTTCATAACATAGCCAACTGACAGTTTGAAATGAGTCGATAAAAGCGAGTAAAGAGGAAAAAACTGACTTGTTTTTGAAAAAATCTCAACTTTCGAATTTCGACAAAAAATTGATGCCTTTAAAAAGAAGAAGAAGAATTTATTTCTCCATAGTTGATAATACAAGCATCAATTTATTTAAATTATTAAGCCAACAAAATGGAGGGGATAGACAAAAGGCGCAGTTTTTTCTTTTTTTTTAAATTTTCTAAAAAATACGATATCTAGAAAAATACAAGGATTTGGAGAGTCATATTTTCAGCATAGAATCGCAACCCTAGAATGGTTGTTTGATAGCATTTAGCCAGCGGGTACCATTTTTTAAAAATAAAAAATTCAAAGAAATATGTTTTGCACCAACTCGTAATTTCCACATATGAAATTATCTTTAAATTTATGGACGAAACTGTATTCTTCATTTTTTGACATAAATCCAAAATTTTCAAAAAAAAGCTCATTTATACTCATAATATTCAATAAGTTTGAACCCCTATTAGTCAAAGAACATGATTTTACCTTATTCTTACAGAATAGTGGAACAAATATTCGACCTTCTGAAATTCGCGTATTATAGGCAAAATTTTTAAAAGTAAGCAAAGAATTGAGAAAACAAGTTGGATGTTTTTGATTTAGTGATCGTAAACAAAACTTCATCAAATCGTTTACATATAGCTCATGAACTGTTAGTATTTTGTTATCAGAAAAGAATTTAGTAACGGTATCAAATTTCCTTTTGAAGCAGATCATGCGAACAATTTTTCGTTGCATATTCAAAATTGGGTTTAAAAAAGAAAAACTCGTGCCGCCGTAGACGAGCGAGCCATATTGTATTATTGGCTTGATATTCGACATATAGTATTTCAGTAGGATGGATCTTGGTACATAATGTCTCATTTTTGATATTACACCACAGTGACGACCTAGTTTTGATTGAACATTCTGTATATGGTGAAAAAATTTAAGCTTATCATCTACAATGACACCTAGGTATTTGTAAAAAGGTTTCGGCTGAAAAGTAAAATCAAGTATGTCAAAAAAATAGATTGGAAGCACTTCTATCCTTAGTAAAATTAATTCAAGTAGTTTTATCTGAGTTTAAGGTTAATTTATTTGAACAAAGCCAGGAAGGAATGTTGGTCAAATCTAACTGGTAATCTTCATAGATAGATGTTTGACATGATATGTTTGTATCATCTGCAAACAGAAACACATTTGAATTGCAAACTGCGTGCTGTATGTCGTTAATATAAACAAGAAACAAGATAGGGCCTAAAACAGAGCCTTGAGGTATTCCCGTGTTTACTTGCAACCAATCAAATGAACAGTTGTTTACATGTACACATTGATACCTATTGGATAGATTGCTTTCGAACCATTTGTAGCAATTTCCACGTACTCCATAGCATTCTAGTTTCCTCAAAAGAATTTTATGGTCCAGGGTATCAAACTTAATGTTTTTATCAACACCTAGTCTCAATCTTTCAGTCAATTCAGCTAATGCATCAACTGTGGCAAACTTGTCCCTGAACCCAAACTGACGATGATACAGTAATTCAAACTTTTCAAGATAGTTGTATATCGAGAGTGCATGATTTTCTCAATAACTTTGCTGCAGCTACTTAAAAGTGATATTGGACGGTAATTGCTCATAATTATTTTGCTATCAGCTTTATGAAGAGGTAAAACCCGAGCACACTTGAGGCTTTGAGGAAACATACCGGAGCAAAATGAGAGATTAGTTAAGTATGTTAAATAAGGTGCTAACACATACTTGCTTTTAACTAAAAAAAGGTTACTAATTTCATCGATGCCACAACTATGCTTGGACTTCAGACGCTCTATCACATCAATTATCTCACAAATTGTACTATTAAAGAGATACATAGAATGGCTTACGTCTTCTATTTTAATTACTGGCTCCACGTGGTCAATTTAGCTTGCTAACTTGGTTCCTACCGAAGCGAAATAATCATTAAAAGCGTTAGATATTAGAACGGGGTCAGATAATTTATTGTTATTGATTAAAAGAGCTGACACTTTTGATGATTTTGCCGTCTTGCCATTTATTTCATTCAAAACTTTAAATACTTGTCTCGAGTCTCCAATACATTTATTAAATTTTTGATAGTAATGATCTTTTATCACGATTCTTATAAGTTTTTCGACTTTTTGACGTTGGTTAAGAAAGTTAACTTTTTTAAGAGATTTCAATTTGTCTGACTTCCACAATTTGTATAAGCGATTTCTTTTTATAAACGAATTCTTCAAGCCTTTAGCGAACCAAGGAGCATTAGTTTTGCTTTTGTGTATCATATTACGTAATGGTGTAAAAAGGTTTAGGGATTTCATTAAGCTGTGATTGAACTTTTTATACGCAAGGTCTATGTTATTATCGCTGATCAGGTTTGCATCTTCTAAGTTTTGTTTCAAACTCGACAAAAAAATTCTTCATTTTATTTTATTTTGTTAAGAATGACATATCACGATATGAATAACTTGATAAATCACCTTTAAAGCCAAAATTAGATTTCAATATTATGAGATAGTGATCAGAAAAGCATTCATTATCTAATACTTCAATGGTTGGATTTTCTAAATTCCTGATTATAAAATGGTCTATACAAGTTTCAGATGTGTCACTAATTCGAGTTGCAGATTTACTCAAAAGTTCGAACCCATTTGCTGTTATTGTGTTCAGATATGATTGCTGTAACTTATTTTTCTGTAGTGTATCGATGTTGATATCTCCCGTTAGAATTATCGGTACTTTATACTGAGCAAGACGCTCTAGTTCTTTATCGAGCTCATCGGCAAATTTAATTTTATCATATCGTGGGGGTACATATGCCAACACAACTATAAATTGTTTACCACTAACTTCAACAAGGATTGATAAGGATTCTGGAATGCCACTCTCAAGCTGTTCTAATAAGTTAACCATATCGCCTAGCTGTATCATAGTTCCCCCACCTCTAGTTTTTCTGGTATTAGTTATGATGGTATGGAAACCTGTGATTATAAACAAGTTAACATCATCAATTTCCCTAAGCCACGTTTCTGTAAGACATAGTAAATGTATCGGAGACTCGAGACTACTTAGAAGTGCTTCCACATCTTCATGGTGTTTTTTTAATGATCGTACATTAGAAAGTAAAAAGTTAACAGTAGCATCAATAATTTTATGGCTAATTGGTTCCTGCACTTTATCCATTTCACGATCCCATTTGTCCGGCCATTTAACTTTTAAAGCTTTTGGAACTCATGATTGAAACTTTTTACACAATATTAACCAAATTTTGGAAAAACATTAGGTAAAATTTCTATTTCGCTGGGAACTCTGAAAATTGAATTCCGCTTTAAAAACGATAATAGAGTTTGCCTTTCTTTCATCGAAGGAAAAGAACTGAACTGAAATTATAGTAAAATCTAATCAAACCGCGAAAAAACAAATATTAGCCAAAACAAACTAAAAAGAGAACAAATCATCACCACCAATATACGAGCCTGAACTACATTCATCGACTCTTAGGAAAATCATCACGACCTAAACAAGACACTTTAATGCATTGATCGATTCTTAAAAAGCAACCCTAATTTGAGAAAACCTGATCACGTGATAAATATTTAATTCAGCTTGTAAACTGAAAAATTAAAATATACTTTCGAGACTTAAATTCAATCACTTTTTTTCGCGCCATTTGCACATTTGTAATGAAAGCGCATAATCTGCCTTTCTTGAAGCAAACAGTTTGAATTGATTTTCAAAAAAAAACCAAAAAATCTTGAAAATGTGTTATTTGGAAGACTTTCCGGCATGAAGCTGAAAATTTTTTTTTTAAATCAACGCGAGTTTTATAAGTGGACACCTTATAAATTAAATAAACACATTGCACTTTTACACACACGCTTGCATACAAACACGCGCAAACATACACACACCTCTTCGCCTGCTCCCATCATGTCAATGTCATTTGCCTCTTCCCCCTCCGCATCCAAGCCTCTCTCTACGGTCATAGTGTAGGACTGTTTGATCTGGTCTAGGGAGATACTTCCGTCATCTTCATCGTCATTGTCTTTATTAGTCCCCCCAGATCCCTCTGCCTGATGCCGAGATTTCACCATTTCATTCAGAATGTCGTCCGCTCCTGGGAACAGACTCAAATTTAAGAGAAATACTATAATTACATTAAACTGCGAGTAAATTTTTGATTTATGAGCTACAAAAAAAATAGCAAACAGAAATTTGCAAAAGTGTCAATAAGTGCAAGGAGATAAAAAAACATAGAAAACAGACAGTATAAAACAGTCAATGAAAACAAGTAAACAGAAAAAATACTGACTTGTTTCTTGAAAAAATATCAACTTTCAGATTTCCAAAAAAATAGATGACCTTTAAGCTCTTTGAACTTCTAAAACAATTTCTGATAGACACTTTTTCACTAAGATTAACCCAAGTTGAGAAAGCTGGATCAATAGCTTAAATTTTTATGTCGCTGTGAAATCTGATAATTAAATTCAATTCAACTTTCGAAATTCAAAGAAACAGTGCATGGCCTTAGAGCCTTTTGAATTTCAAGAACAGATTATGTTCGAAACTTTTTTGATAAAATCAACCCATTTTGAGAAAACTGGATCAATGGGAAAAACTTTTATTCCGCTGAGAAAATTGAAAAACAAAATCCACTTTCAAATAAGAAGTCGATAACGTTTTTCGTGACCTTTAGATTTTTGCTGTTCGATAGTGGAGTTCGCCTTCCTTACAATAATCAAAAGTCAAACCGCGAAAAATCAAACTACAGCGAGAAAAATCCCCGAAACAAAATCAATTTCCACACAAAAGAAAAACAAGGCCCGATCGGGACTCGAACCTTAGACCTAATAATCCAAAAATGGTTGATTTAACTCATTAAAAATGAGAACGGCACTAACACAGGTTTAGTTTCTACAATAAGGCAGCAGAAAACTCTTACAGCTTTGGAATAAATTAAACATAGCTAACAGACATTTGGAAAAGAGTAATGAACGCAAGGAAACTGAAAAAAAAACGACTTGTTTTTTTCAAAAATCTTCAACTTTTGAATTTCGAAGAAAAAATTCGATGGCCTTAAAGCTCTTTGAATTTGCTGAAAAATTTATGATGGACATTTTTTGTTAAAATTGACGCAATTTGAGAAAACTGGATCAATAGGTAAAACTTTTATTTCGCTGGGAAATCTGATAATTAATTTTCGAAATTAGAAGTCTTTCATGTTTTTCGTGACCTTTATTTACAATGGAGTTCGTGGAGTTTGCCTTCCTTTTAACAATAGAAAAGAACTGAACTTAAAAAGAAATCACGAGTCGAACCGCGAAAAATCAAAATAGAGCTTGAACAAAATTCCTGAAAAAAAATCAGCAAGACCTATATAGGAGTACTCACTACGTTCATTACTCTTATTTACAGGGGAAAGTCTAATTCACAATTACAAGATACACTTGCTAACGTAAGTGAAAAACTTTCAAAACTTACACTCAAATAAACAACTTGCAAAACTAACATGCTGTTTATCAATAAAACTGCTGAGAAAAGGGTTTAGATATATTTCTTGATGGTCATCATGGATAACATTAAAAAAATTTAAAGATAAAGATTATCAAAAAATCCAAATTTCAACGCAGTTTTCAATTTTGATTTCTTACCCAATGAGAAAATGGTTTTCCATATCCACTCACACTATCATGTATAGTGAATTCGATATTCTCAAAACAGATAAAACCGAAGCTATGAACTAGCCAATGAGAACAAAAAACTATAGAAAAGCGAATTGAAGACACGTGACCAAACCAGATTTTAAAAATTTTGAGAAAATTTAGAAACTATCGAAAAAGCACTTCGATCAAGAAACTTAACAAACACTTTTATAAAACTCTGCAACTCTTTCATGAAACTGAAATTAGAAAAAATCGTAAGCAATAAAGTCGACCATTTTTTTTAGTTAACCAGCCAGAGGCCTAACCCGAAGGTTAATCATTTAAGGTTAACTAAACTATAGCTATCTTACAAGAGATCACCTTGTAAATTGCAGCGCACGCGATTTGAACACGCAATCATGTGATTGCTGGGCACCATCACCACCGATGCAATTAATGCCAAATTTAGCTGAAAAACTGTTCAATAGAGTCTTTCGATTCTTTTAGAAAAACTTCTATATTTTAGAATTTCTTTTTTAAGTTGTGCTACTAAATTTTCTTTGACATTTTGTGCTAGTTTGCAGCTTGTCATTCAATTAATCACACTCAATAGTCCACTGCGTAAAAAGGAACGATTACTAAAATACCTTTCACAGTTTGATTGGCATCAGATTTAGCATTCTTGGCTTCAGAGATTGCTGCAGTTCGCTTAGCTTTATTTGGAAGACAGTTCGCATAGAGGTATACCATTCCAATGTCATCTGCAACCACAAAATCAACCGAATTCGGCATCCACAAAAACGAAGTCACTTTACTCTGTTTTCCTTGAATACATCTCAAAATGTTGCACTGATTTGCTACAAACTCGACCATCATTACGTTCGTATTTTGCAGAACAAATGCTATTAAAGTATTGTCTTCTTTCGTGTTTGAGTTATTAGAGATATCTGTTTCTCTCCCGTGCCAGCATACCATCGATACGTAGTCTTGCATCAAATCATGGGTGAACGAAAATTTTGGGGCTTCAAGAAAGTTCTGGTGGCGTCTGTCGTAGAATTTCACACACTTATCGCCAGGCACTGCAAGATAAGTTCCACAGTTGGGCTGCCAACAGCACTTGGCGAGAACCTTCGAGTTTTCTACGTCATTGCTCTTTGGAACACACTCCCACGTTTTGATGCACTTTCGATCCCCACATTTCCACACTTTAACAGTTCCATCACAAGATGACGTCACCAGATAGTCCTCGGAGGGATCGTAGCAGACACTCAAGATTGGACCCAGGTGTCCTGAAAAAAGTCGGCCGATACAGATCTCACATTTAGGAAACTGTGTTGGTTTTTTTTAGGTCGACCAGATTGATTTTCGGAGCCCTCCCAAAGCACTACAAAGACCCTGTTTTGGCAAAACTTTTCAAAAAAACAGACAGAAAAAGGGGTTTTTAGGCAATTTATGGAAAATTTCGACCAAAAAATCGTGTTTTTTTCGGCGCGCGCTCCCCCCTCAAAATTAGTATAAATTGGCGCCCAAGGCGCCTTTAGAAAAGTTTTAGGGTGGTCTATTACCCGAAATAGTACAAAAGGGGCCTTTTGGGTCGGCAGGGAGTCGAATTCCTGAGGAGGGGGGGGGGCGCCTCCCCTTTAAATCCCCCCTCGTCACGGCTGTTATCCTCTGCATTAATCTAGAAGCAAGCATGATACTGCAAAATATTGCCACTCATAAGAATCAAAACCAACGTATCTTATTTGGAGACAACGGTAAAGGAAAGTTGAAAAGCTTCAGAACTTTAGGAGCAGACTGATAGATCAGACCAATGCACTGTTTAATTGACATGCATAATGACTAAGCAGAAATACTTTATTGAAAGAATAGCTATGATTCATAATAAAGCGAGGAGCTTGAATGAACTGAATTCTCTAGTAAACAACCTTCGAACGTCTTGAATCTGTGAGGTGAAGAGAGTTCGACAGTCTTCACTGTTCCATCTGCAGTTCCGATGGCAGCAAAAGACTTGTCCTGGTTGAGGTCAACACAAAGCGGGGTGGACTCAAAACGCACTAAAAGTCCTTCTTTCTCAAACTGAGGGTAGCTGAAAATTTGCACCTGCACACGAAATATAACATCTATAATTCCCGGCTTATTCTTTGTTCAACTCAATTTCTTCAATGACATGCGTAAGCATTCAATTTCGGGAACAAAATTTGAAAAGTTTCTATTATAAATGACTTAAACAAAATGTCTGTATAGAGAAGTTTGTAAGTTTTCCTAGCAGTAAAATACAAAACAACCCACAACAAAGATTTAAAATTGACTGAAACTATGGTAATAACGAACAAAAAAAAACACACTGTGCTTCATATTGTGCTTTTAAACTTCAAATCCGATTCCACCAACTGCGTGAACTTACCGTGGAATTATTCAGCCCAACAAATGCCATCTGTTCTGCTACTTTCACAAACGACACATTCATGGACGAGTCATCTCCAAACGACTGACACTTCGGCTCACCTGTCTCAATGTCTCCTGGCTTCAGAATGTAGCACTCATTGTCTGAAGTGTTGCAAGTGATCAGAGAGGTGGTGGATTCCTCGAAATCAACGAAGGTGTGCCCGTTTGAGTGAATGGTGTTCTTCAAACTGGGTCGCAAAATATCAACTGTCAAATCCAAAACACTCATTTTACTACCTGAAGAAAGAGGAACATAAGTACAAAATATAAACAAAAGCTACGTAACACTTCAAAAACCAAAGCAAAAGAAATGATAAATGTGAACTTTGGGATGTGCTCAAAAATAAGTACCTGAGATTGGGAAAAAAAACGCCCTCTACAGGATTCGAACCCCCAAGTCTAATGTCTTTATAACTGCGCAAAAATTATAATTAAAGTGTTGTCATAAATTTCGAGATAAAGTTTGGAACAAAATTTTACTCCCTATCCCTCCTGAAATACACAAAGGCAGAAAACTGAGCCGATAAAAACAAAGCCTGAAACCATTAGGGCTAAATATGCACAAACTTTTATTTATAGGAAGACACAAAAACTTAAATTGTAAGCTTGCAAATTATAGAACGACTTTCAATTAAAAACAAAACTTAAATCACTGAAAATTTGTCTGCTTTGGACTATAAACCCACAAAACAGCAGACACGATAGCCAGGAAAAATTCAATTTCCTTACATAACGCAAAAAAAGATTCGGCCGGGACTATAAACTCAAAACTTATGATCTCAAAGCACGCGCGTTACCACTAGACCAAGTAGGAAAAGTTCATGTCTAGAAGTACTGAGGTTTTATACTAAAACAAACTCATCTTACTCATTTGTTAGAAAGATTCCTCTTCAAATGAAATTTCGAAATAGTTATTTTGTATTGATAGCTTGATCTATTCAACTAAAAATGGAACACCTCACGTATATACTCAAAGCGTGAATCGATTAGCAATCATTCAAGCTTTTCAAGAGTTTTTCTGAAACTATCTATTTAGCAGCGAAACATTAGGCAGCGATTTTAACGTTTTTCTGAAACAATCTATTAAGCAGCGAAACATTGAAACATTAACAGTAAAAGTTTCTGAAGCATGCTATCAAGCGATGATACTATAAAATCTTTCAAGTTGCTTTGATAGCTTGATATGATTGGGCATACGTTTTAAATTTTGAATCAAAAATTTCATTCGATGAAACTTTAAACATTAAGTTAATTTGTGAGACCAATTGGTAGTCTCAAAATTGTTGAAGCATGCTATCAATCGATGTTACTTAGAAAAAATTTAAACTTGCTTTGATGGCTCAAATTGGGTCGCTATTAAATCAAACCTTTTTGAGGCAAGCTAATCAGCAACGAAAATTGGACACAGCAATCGAGTGATCAATATTCCAAAATTTTATGATATCTTGAATTGATTCGCAAGCATGCTTTTAAGCAAAGAAACTGAATTTCAAGCAAGTGACTCCCCAAGATGTTTCCAAGAATCTCACTTGAGAAATTTGCGAAGCTCCAACCTAGGTTTTCAACATCTATGGACAAATAAGTTCTTAAAACTTGTATGGTTTTGTGGTGTGCTCAAGATTTGAACCAATTTTCACAGGTAGAGAGACAATAATATCAACTCTTTACCACTAATGCAGATAGTAACACTTCAGAAAAAAATATGTTATTTTTTTCTGATGTTTTGATGTTAGGCAACCAAACAATGCACGAGACAATTTCGACCATAACTAGCTCGTTTTTCCTGCCGTTGAGAATCCTCTGCGCTATCTGCGCTGCTGATGACTTCTGTCATGAGATATAAAACAAATTCGAAGTCTCCACTAAATGGCAGTAGAATCCTGTCTCAGCCTGGTCTTGTCTCGACAGGATTTTACCGCATTTTCATCTTGAATCAAACTCTATGAAAGAGAAGGCTGTTGTTAGTTGGTTCGTTTCAGAAAAGTGCATCTTCACGCTAAACTAAATAATTCATACAAAACCTGCAGGACAATCTAGCCCTGACTTTGAATAAAGTTAAGTTTGTTCACAGATTACTTTAATGTTCTACCCTAATTAAAATTTCCACGATACTCTTTCCTAAACGCTGCGTCTGATGGTCACTTTGAAATTTTCTTCAACTTTATGATGCCGACATTCTTATACGTTGCTCTAGATAAAAAGTTCAGACATTGCGTCCCCATCGCATTCTGAGTTTCAGTTAGCATAAGCATATAGTAAAAAAAGCAATCAGCGAAAATTGAATCGAAAAACGCAAATACGTTCTTTTACCAAATGTAGCAAATCTATTTCGTGATTTCGGTCACCTTTCGAGTCTTTTTTTTGTTCTAAGCACTGCATTCAAGGATCATTTTGATGAGGATTTCAACTAGTTTTTTATTTGTTTTGACAGCAGTGAAAAGATAATGGGCACTCTCGCGTTGTCAAAACACGAATCGAATTCGGCTGAACTTTATATGATGCGAGTGGCGGGAAACGCACGAAGAAGTGGCCTAGCAAAGAAACTACTCGACACGGACGAAGAACTCGTAAGGAGAACAAATCTCCCAAGTATCAAGCTCACGACAAACGCAGATATGGCCCCTGCAATTCAATTCTACAAAAAGAACTGATTCCAAATTGAGAGCACTCAACTTCTCAAGTCAAAAATGATGTTTCTACCTGGCTTCCGCTTTGAACTCATAACTATGTACAAAGAACTGTAAAAACAATAGTTCATTGTATTCTATATGAAGTGTTAATATCTTGCTTCATTACGAGAAGAGGAATTAATTCCGCTAACACACAAAAAAATTTTCATCGACAGAAAAAACGTTCAAACATAACAAACGACAAAATAATTTGACAATTAATTTACAGCGAGCATAGGCGAAGGGTTGGACGAACCCACTTAGCGCCTACCCTAATGGTGAACATTCCTATCCGTAGTAGCATTCATTAAAAAGGTAATCATACCGATTTAGATATAAAGAGGGAAAAAACCGAAACTTTTTTGCCCAGCCCTCTCGGGCAAAAAACCGTCCGTAAAATCGGGTATCAAATCGGACAGCATAACCCCCCTTTTATGACCAATTTGTACTTTTTTTAAAAAAAATATGACTGTTCTATTGATGCGAAATTGAGCAACCCAACTCTGCAATACCATACTCAGCCTTCAATAGTCCGCTCGCTACATTCCCATACTAGAATAGTCATAAGATTAATCAGCCTAATTTCTGAAAGAATGCAGAGAGTTCTCCGTTCCACACCACAGAGCAATGCCATGCTTAAAACATTGCAAATGATATGCACCGAACAAGCGCTGCATTTTTTCTAGCGTGTATACGCTTTTGATCTTATGGAAGAAAACATTATATTCTCCGTTGGTTAAAATTTGGAAAAATTGTGGAATTTGTTCGATTATGCAGAACATGACAGTAAACTTTACAAAATCCATTATTATATTACTTTATCTAATTCAAAATTATCTCACAGAAGTAGAGATAAACTTAGCATCAATCGCAACCAAAAAAATTTACAAAGTATAACAAGGCAACAAATTTTTTTAAACAAATTGTAGTAGTAGTAGTAGCAGTAGTAAAAGACAATTTACCCCGTGAGGAATTTATATAAGTCAAACAACACTGTTATGAAATTATATAAGAACGAACAACGGCATTTCAGCGAGCATGCACATGACATAAAAAGTTATATTTTGAAGAACATAACTCACTGAGAAATTTGCGCAAAAAAAACATATTTGATTGTTGGATAATGTTTTGACCCGATATCTAAATGTAGTCGTTGACAATATTCACGATCCCGTGGAAAAACGATTTCGATGCCAGGACTTGAGAGACTTTGCGAGGTTCCAAGTTGAAATATGAAGAGTGCCTGAGATTTCGATTTGGTTCCAGGATTTCAAAAAACTAAACAAAATTTAAACAATTGGCTCCGAGAGGAACACTGATGAAGAATCGTATCTCTCGTTTAATCAATTGGTGAGCTATCGGCAGCGTATTTGATAGGAACAGCAAATCATGATAATTTTAAGCGCCGTAACATTATTTAAGACCAGAGTAATTGAACTATTTGAATTGTCTCAATATTGTTTATATCCAGAAACCAAGGGATGAGAATATTGTAGGATAAAATTGCAAGCCCTTGGAAAAAATTATATTTCACACCTGCAGGAATGTGTCATGGAGTACAATGCCGTAGATGACCGAAAACTCTTCGCGCCTTCTGTACTTTATTTCTTGCATGATAAACCCATTTTAAATTACAAGTAGTTTCTATTACTAAGTCAGAAATTTTAGCTCGATAATTTGGGGCTCACTATTTCCCAGTAAGATGGGTGCAAAATTCTTGATCCCACAATTGGTAAAACAACACATTTATGTAAATTAAAACTAAGCTCATGATCAGTCGCCCAAAGTTTAAGGACATCTAAGTCATCCTGCAAGTTGGAATAGAGAGGAGCGAGAGATGTATTCAGCTTTGTATCATCGAAAAAAACAGGCTGAGTTTATCGGCAAATCGAGAATGTCATGTGTGAAAATGATGAACAGCAAAGGTCCAAGCACACTTCCCTCTGTGCTTGGACCTTTAGTTACTGGTAATGGGCTAGGTAAACATCCATTTACTTTAACACACTGCACTCTACCTTCCAAGTAGGACTGAAACAGTTAGACAAAATCTTGGTTAAAACCAATTAGAGCGAGTTTGTTGAGCAAAAAAAAACACGTGAGGAATCAAACGCTTTTGGAAGTCAAGATTTAGAATGAGCTGATTGACATTATCGTCATAACTTAAGTAAACTTTATCAAGAAGCATCAGTAAGGTAGCGTTGAAATTTTTGTTGATCAAAAGTATTAACTGAATCCTGAACTGTATAAGGAGTATCTATTTGGTCAATAGTAGAGATAAAAGAAAATACGATAGGAAAATGATCAGACAACGAGATAGATGATAAAACTCTGTAATCTCAAAATTCGCAATTCGAGAAGAAAACAAGATCCAGAATGTTCCCATAATTGTGAGTCGGTGAATGAATTAACTGAAAGAGTTGCAGTTAGATACTCTAATATTGTTTGATCATTTGAGCGGGTCGACATCATAGCATCCCAATGAACGGAAGAAAAATTGAAGTCGCTTCAAATTAGCCATTCGAGTTGGTAAATTTTTGAGAGCGTACTGAAAATGGACATTATGTGAGAAGCAATAGAACTCAATTTTTTTTTCAACAAGGGAAGGTGACAAATAATAAGGAGATCCACGTGGAGGAAGATATAATAAAACAAACTCGAACAGTCCAACATTGGAACTGATCACAGTACAAACTCCAAAATCGAACGCTTCAGCGAAAAAACCTTGCTTTTAGCAAGAAATTCTACGCTACCAGCTATAAGGACTCCTCCAGATGCCCGTTCGTCGATCGCTTCTACAAATAACCGAATAACCATGCTCGCAGAATAGTGATAAGCATGGCATGGAAACATCAATCCACGTTTCGGTCAAGAGAATGATACTGAAATTTCGTGACAACAGAGATTGACAAAATCTCATTCGTCTTTCTAAAGAAAGGCAACTTTGGAAATTTAATTCGCAAAGTGAATATTCGTATGAACTAAGAGATTCTAGTCAAGGAGTTTTAACTTCAATAACTTTTCCAATTCAGATTTTGAATGATTTTCTCGGATTTTCATTTTTAGCTTGCCTCTTTATTCCCCTCAGGTTGAATTGTACGGTCGGCTGGGCCAGAGTCAGGCCCGGATTAATAAACACTTTATGGAACATCTCTGTTTGTCTCAACTATTTAGCTTTCTGCAGATATTTCATTCGTAAAACAGCCGACTCGAACTTAAAAAGGAGCAATTGGGTTCCAGTCTCATCGTTTATGTTACCAATTTACACATTTTACTATGTTTCTCGGATAAATCAACAAACAAATTGAAACCGTTAGTTTTAAAGCAACCTATTTACATGATAGAAAGATTATCAAGATAATTAGAAGCAATAATTTAGATCGAAAAAAGGAATTAAAGAAAACATACTCACTAAGAACAACGACACAAATACGCAAATAAAAAAGCCATTGACTTTATGAATACAAAGTTGAATAATTTTAATAACGTTTACTGGTTTAAATTGAAAAATGTACACTCTTATATTCGTCAAACGAACTGAGGTAAATGCAAAAAAGTTAAACCGTTTTTTTTCGAGAGAAAGAGCTCTTCGGCTACAAAAAATCATCGGAAACAACTTTCACACAGCTTGCTTATGTGGTGCTTGCAAGCTTCGCACCACATGCGATACCAAAATGATTGACTATCAATACTTGCAGATGGACCGATAAACCGAAAGATCAAAAAACTTTAAAAATTATTTGCGAAAACAATTTAGTTGTACCTTCAGAACAATTATAAGCAGAGGCGAATCTATACAACAAGTACAAAGCATGACAAACTAAACGAGAGAAATAAAGATGAAAGAAATTAAAAAAACCCAAATAAAATATTTAAAAAATCGAAATGAAACCTGCTAAAAAATTTCCATGATTTGTCTTGATTTTGTCTTGAGTAAAGAGTCTTTGATTAAATATACTTACAGGTAAGACAATTGATTGTCAACTAAGCATGAAAACAAAAGTTACAAAGCGGTAACAAACCGACGATTCTTGAGTAGACACGTTGCGCCGGGAAATAAATTTATTAGAAAACTCCCCTTCTCAAACGACTCAAAAAAGCCTCTAAGCCGATATATTATAAACCGAAATCGAATAAAGAAGACAAGAATGAAAAAAAAAATGGTATACTGAAATCAGACTTGTTTAACTTACCACCATTTTAATAAACAAATTTCGATTACACCCTTGCTTATCGCAAGGGTAAAAAGAACCAGCATTTAAATTGCAGACACGAGTTCGGACGCAGATGACCAAAACTTAATTATCCTATAAATAAAATTTTTTACAGAGGCAAAATTCTAGTGCCCGATTGCGGGGAGGGTTCTCATGCTTGAAGGACCGAATGCTTGAAAAATTTCAACCAATCAAAATCGCAGAGATATTCTATTGGCTAAATGCCTTTCTCCCAAAATCGAAGTCAAAATTAACAGAAAACGTATTAAATCAGTGGAAAATAATCAAAAACATTACAAATTGCGGGTTACAACCGCAATACTATTCAGATAATCATCAAGATTAATGAGGTCAATGTCATAAGAATTTTTCAGTCTTGAAAACTCATCTGCTTATTATCTAATCGGTCCATATTAACACTAATGGCCTGGATTTATTTTCTTAATTTTCGCGATTTACTTTGAGACTTTGAATACTCAATTCTGATTGGCTGAAAGTAAGCTAAAATTAATTTCAAGCATTCGGTCCTTCAAGCATGAGGGACGCCACCCCCGATTGCAACACCCTTGCTTATCGCAAGGGTAAAAAGCAACTGCAAAAAAATGATTTCATCAAGACTTTCAGCAAAAACAGTTGCATTTCTGCTTGTGCTATTTCAAATGGAACTAAACTGAATAGGAATTCATGGAAACTGACTAACTACTTTTCAAGAGTTTAATTTAGAAAAGTTCCCCCATACAGCATTTCCACAAATCTGTTAGAATTGAGTTTTATACGACCACTCTTGAGAGGAAAGGTACTATGTAGAGTAAGGTCCATTTCCTTATTTTTTTCTACTACCTCAAGGGAAGCTCGTACAAGGATCAAGTGCAGTATTATATTTAAGCCCTATTGTTTGTGAATTGGACTCTAAAAAATCAAAGTCGTCTCAATGTCAAGAAAAACTGGTCTGAATATTTTTCGATTTCGAAAA
This sequence comes from Symsagittifera roscoffensis, assembly GCF_963678635.1. NCBI lineage: Eukaryota > Metazoa > Xenacoelomorpha > Acoela > Convolutidae > Symsagittifera > Symsagittifera roscoffensis. The sequence goes on along the minus strand of NC_087065.1, from coordinate 14,841,949 downwards.
TTGCTTAGAAGCTGATCTCTCAATTTAAATCTTACTGGATTATAAACGCTATACTTTAACGTTTTTTTAATCAAAACCAAAACCGCAAAACGAATTCCAACAATTTTTCTGAAACCATAGAAATACAAGATGAGTGTTTCTTTCCGGGTTTGTTCAAGGTAAGTGCGTTCTATTTCAGTGTATTTGAAGTAACTAAAGAAAATGAAAAATCAAACCGTCAAAAACTTAACACATGCAAAGCAAAGCTTCGCACCAATTGCAATAAATCACCAACATAGCACGGTAGGCTAGCAGACAAAACCTGCCAAACAGAAAAAAAATAATTCGAAAACCGAAAAAACACGTCTGCCAAAGGTCTTTCACATGTCTGGACGAATAAAATTTGAAAAGAGTATGTCATGAATAACAATTTCAAGCGTCGAAATAGCACTTAGGTAATATGTATCTAGCGGTAATTAGGCCGATAATCTTAAGGTAGAAGCTTGTTCAGCAGAAAACAAAATTGCTGTCAGAAAAATAATCACCACAGAAGTTTTGGCATCGCCCCCACCTGAAGTAAACACGAATCAAAATCAATTTTTAACCTTTAAATGACTTAAGATAAGATAACATTTAAGACCATACAACGGCTGGAACTATGATGAATAAACCTTTGGCAAAAAAACTGAACAAAAAATTAAATATAATCGCATCTATTTAACAAGAAACCAAAATGGCGTTCAATTTCAGTACCAAAAATTGAACGATGTGGCAACTATGCCGACAAAAAGCAGACACATAACAATGCCGAAAATTAAATGTTTCCAAGAACAAACTTCAATACTTAAATAAATTCTCAAGAATACCTTAATAGCAGTAGACACGTAGCTTAGTTTAGATTTTCGAGAATTTTAGCATGTCAGCATGTAAATGGAGAATGCACTCGCTATCCAGTAATTCAAAATTGATTCTTTAAAACAAATCATTAGCCCGAAAAAAGTTTCAATTCCAATTTGATAACGCTCGCTAATCGTAAGCGTAATAAAACATGAAAAAAAATTACTTCGTTCATTAGCACTTAAAATCGTTTTAAAAAGCTTGTTTCAAGTTTGAATTATCAATCGCAATTACAAACCAACACTTTTTTCAAATGAAATTGCTCAGACATATTACCAACATCTTCCAGCAATAAGTTTTAAATTAGTCAGCAAATTCAGCATCAATCCAGAAATGGCTCTTTTCCAATTTCCCGCTCATATTTAATTTTCGATTCTGAAAACCGTAATAACACTTTTCTCGAAGAAAACTGGCATGGTGAACAAACTTCGAACACATTTGTTATTTTTATCTTTCATCGACAACCTACGCATTTAGATGTAGTATAATTTCATATTTATATTAAACTGGAAAATACGCAAAGCAGAATGTAAAAGGAAAAGAGCCCAGAAAATTCAAAACAACTGTCAAGAATTTCAAATTTCACATTAGACAAGGAGTTAACTGAATCATAAATATGTTAACGACAAAACTCTAGTACTTTCCCGAGTAGTAAAGCTAATTTCGAAGTCAAAAATAGAGAAAAACCTGGACCAAAATTGGCCCTGTAAGCCTTGCATAAGGCTAGAAAACTTGAAACTCTTCGTTATCATTATATCATCACATTAAATAAATTCGAACAGTTTAGAGTTAATTTCTCTCTTGTGAAACTTGAGAACTGACGTGAAAGATGAATGTTAAGCTCGTTTGCTTGGAGCATTGAACATAAACATGGGAACCGGTTCTTTTGGGGCTGAAGAGTCAGTTTTGAACCCACTTCCGAGAGCTGGCGGATTCGAAAAACTGAAGAGGGGAGTTGCAAAAGCGGGGGTCTTTGATGCATCTCCGTTACTCATCTTAGGTGCAGCTACTAAATCATTATTGTTTGCACTGAACATTTTTATGTCTCCTTTGGCCGAAGGCATTGAAAACGAAAAAGTGACATTTTTCTTCAGGCTTCCGTCAATTGAATCAGACTTTGTTGCATTATCAGCAGTCGATTTGGCTCCGAACATAAGCGAAGTAGTTTTAGGAGCTGCGAAATTCGTATCAAATTTAGCGGCGATGGCATTTGAACTACCAAATACAAAAGGTTGATCTGGCTTATCAGACCATATTTTTGGTTCAACGGTATTAGTTTTGGGCATCGAAAAAATACTTGAGTTTGACACAAAGCTCGAAGCAATACTGCTATTCGTGGACGATACACCAAATTTGAACCCAGAAGTTTCAGAACTAATTGGATTGGAACATGGTTTGAATAAACTGCTTCCACCTCCAAACGCAGCTGAGTGATCCGTGCTATTGATAACTCCGAACTTGATTTGAGGTTTACTGGAGTCGCTTTTGACTGCTGAAAAAACGTTGGGGTTTGTTTTGAAACTAGGACCATTTGAAGCGGAGGATTTTTGTGATGATCCAGGTTTCGATGTTTCACAAGCAACACATTTATCGTCTTCGCTTTTATTTTGAATCAAGCATACGTCACAAGACCATGTGCCGGCACTCATTTTGAATTTTTCTGCTAACTTGTTAGAGGCAAGTGGCATTGTCGACGTTACACCAAACATAGGAGCTGAATTTTGAAATTCTACTGGTTTTTTAGACAGACAGGCAACACATTGGTCATCCCCGCTTTTGTTCTGGACAAGACAGGTATCACAAGACCATGTTCCAGCTGAAGTTTTGAACTTTTCTGCCAACTTATTAGAGGTTATGGGAAATATGGACTGTCCACTTAGCGAACTCTTACCAGCATCACTGAAAACCGTGGATTTATTTTCAATCTTGACTGGTTTCTCTATCTTTTTCGGAGTTTCACACGCCGCACATTTATTTCTATCCTGTTCATTTCTGGACAAACACAACTCGCAATTCCACGAACCAGCAGGAGGTTTGAGTCTTTCAGCCAGAGATTTGATTTTGGAAGTGTCTTCCTCGGCGTTTGTTTCTGAAACTGTCGTTGAACTCTTTGGTTTTGAAGTCTCTGCCAGTTTGAATGGCACGCTTTTACTGTTTGAAGCCGTTCCCATGCTACTGCTGTTATCCTGATTAAAATCATACTTCTTGGGGGTTGGCGGAGCAAAACTAAACTCTGATTTCTCGGCTTTGGTTGTATGATTTTGCTTCTCATTTGAGTCAGCTTCAGATAATTTCTTAGCAAAGGGGTTGGTGGCACCTTTTTCCTGTGGGCTTTCTTTGAGTTTAGGGGGAGTGATTTTGGCTTTGAGAGGCGGCATTACTCGTCTTGAGCTCAAGAAAGAGAATGATGGCAATGAAGTTTTGGGTACATCGCTTTCTTGACTTCCCTCGCTTTGATTTACATCGGCGACTTTACTGATTGGATTGAAATCGTGCACAGATTTCAGAGGCCCCATAGTCCTCATCCTATGAATTTCAGTGTGCGTTACTGGCTGTTCCAGCTTTTCTAGAATCTTCTGAGCGTTGCCACTCAAAGGTACATTGCTTCTGCTGGATCTCCTGATTTTGTATCTGGTCGGTGTTGCCGTAGCATTCAAGCCACGATTGGGTAACGTTAAATTTGTACCAAAATTAGGTGACGCGAAAACAGTAGGGTCAAAAGTTGAGTTTGGTACCAATGGACTGTTTTGCATGCCTTCAACTCCTTTCGTTGACTTATAAAATCTGGATTCGCCGAGAGGTAGCTGAGGGGTGGACGCTGAGCTTCCCACGTTGAATGACTTACTGAGCGGGGAATTGTAAAAACTCATATGAGCATTTGATGAAGTCGAAAAAAGTTTACCAGAGTTCAAAGCGCCAGATCGTTTAATTCCAGGAAAAGGGGACGTAACGTTATTGCTGTTCCCATTAATCTCACAAGTTCTATTCAATTTTTCCCTGAAAGATTGGTGAAACGAAAAATTATTCATACTTTTCTGGGGCGATGTTTGGGTGCTACTAACATCATCGATGTGACTTTCATTTCTGAGTTCACGCACTCTAGTTTGCGCGTGAAAGGATACTCGACGTTTCGTTCCCACAGCAGGTCTGGACATCGAATCTTCTGTTCGCGTAGCAGAACAGACATCTTTTCTGTCCGTGAGAGATGAACCTACAGTTGATGGCATTATGGGTACACCTCTGCTGGTGGGAAGGTGACTGCTTGTCTTACGACGTTTGCAGGGGTTCGAATCAGGAATCCGTGAAGCAATCACTGGCTCGATATCTTCATCATCTAAAACATTTTCCAACTCGTTAACTCATAGGGGCGGGCTTGGCTTGCTTGAAACCAAAAAAAAAGAATCTTCTCTAACGCAGAAAGTAGAAGTCAAAAGTTACCTCTATCGAAAAAATATTACAATAAATTTGCGTATATTTTTGAATTACGCAAATTCAACTGATACCATGATTCACAATTACTCAGTGTCAAATGCTCTTTTGAACAAGATTTTCTTCGAATTCAAGGAGCATTCTGTTGGAGCATTTTTTTTCAAATTCTGTTGGAACACTGGTATATTTGAAAAAATAAGAAAATCAATGACTGCGCTGATAGCGTCTATTATACAGTGCTGATTTAAATTATCCGGACAAAACGAACAAAACTTGAATTTTCAATTACTTTCTTTTTCAAATTGAGTTAAGATATTTTTGAGACCGTAACTTTTTTCTACAAAACCCAAAGTGTACTCGATTAAAGAGGGAAGCTACCAACAACCAGTTCCTTCGATTGAATTAGGAGGGTTGTTTTTCAAAATTCTTTAAAAAAGAAGACAAGGCCAAAAAAGGTAGTTTTAAAAAAGAAGACAAGGCCAAAAAAGGACATTTGGTCGTTATCTTTCTACAAAAATCGGGCGCCATCGCTTATACAGATGACTTTCCAACTACCCGTTTTTTCGGTGAATTCCCATAGGTTCCAATATTCATAGGTTCCAATATTCATAGGTTCCAAAATAAAAAATCAGTCGCATAAGTTCCAAAATGTATCTCCTTGAATTCTGATTGGTTGAAATTTGAGCCAACGAATTTATGGATTGATTGTTTACTGTTCCAACAGCATAAACTCAAGCTGCAGAATAGTGACCGCCGCAGCCGCGCCAACGTGTTGCGAGCCTGCCACCAAAGGGTAGGACTCTATACAAAATTTAGAGCCGGTTATCGCCTCGAAGCGGCGCGTAGCGCGCCCACCGGCGACCTTAAACCGAGACTCGGCTAATTTAGTCTTTTGACCAATTGAAAGAATTTGGAACTTATGCGACTGCTATTTTATTTTGGAACCTATGGGACTGATTGTTTATTTCGGAACCTATGAATACGCACCGTCAGTAGAAAATGATGTAAGGTTAAAAAAACTAGGGTAATATGCAGGCACACAGAGAGGCGGCCTTTCAGTTAGTTCCACTTTTTCAATAGTCAGAAGAATATTTGAAAACAATATATTTTTTTTTTGGAAAAGTGAAAACAATTTCACAGCTTCACAAACACATATACAAAAGCCAAATTCCATTCATTTTTTAATACCTATTTTTATCAAACAGCAACTAGCTTTTGAAGCTTCATACAACGTTTCCTAAGCGATGAAATTTTGTGGTTAAAAACATTCGAAAAACAAGAAAAAAAGAAAGACTTTTGAAAAATAATTGCCCTCTATGGGCATCGTACAATGTCCTCGAGCAGCGAGCTTGACATCCCTACACAATTGACGTTCAAAGAACCGGAGCACTTGCCACTTTTCACTAAAGGAGCGGAGAACACAAATGAACACTATTGTATATGAGTTTGATTGAAAAATCTACTCGTAATTTAACTCAATGCTTGCAAGCTTGCTCATGTAAACATGAAGAAGTATGTAATAAGCTTTCGTTTTGTTCCTCTCATCACACCACGCACAGAAAAAAAGACATTTTGAGAAAAAAAAGAAAAATGATTTTTTTTCTTATTAATGTGATCGGAACTTACTGTGCTTCGTGCACATCAACCGAATATTTGTTTTTGTTTCACTTCTCCTGAAAGCCGCATCTGTTCAAACCTGGGTCCAAGAATTAACAGCGGTCCCAAAACTGGATGTATTACCCTAATTTTTAAAAATAAACTAGCGCGTAACGCACCTCTGGTGCTTCGAGTTTTTAACAAATTATAAATAACCTCAGATATTGGAAATCAGCTCTGCATCCATTGAGTGTACTCCGACAGCGCCCAATTACAGGAACGATAATTTAAAATTTTGTTAAAAAAATTGTAATCGAAGTTTTGTTTTACTTATACTTTGAAAAACCACAAAAATCTGTGAAGTTCTTTGAAACAGTTCAAAATGACATCGAAAAACGCCACATCTCGGAAACTAAAAGCAAACGAGCAGTTGCATTGACAAGCAAAATTTTTAACTCCTGAGAGTACTCACACAGTTACCAACTACAGCGTTTCTTAGACTTTCTAAGAAACCTTTTGAAAAAACCATAAAAAACGTCATATCTCAAAAACACAAAAGAGCAGTCAACTACAGGGTTAGGAATTTCAAATTTGAAAAAAAAATTCAAAGTTAAGTTTTCTGTGAAATTTTTTGAAAAATGATGAAAAAGTCACATCTCGAAAACACAACGATTTGAGCAGTCACATTTGGAGGCAGGATTGGCAACCCTGAGAGTACTCTGACAGCCCCAACTACAGGGTTAGGAATTTCAAATTTAAAAAAATTATTTTTAAGTTTTCTGTAAAATTTTAGAAAAAAACAAACAAACGTCATATCTGGGAAACAAGAAAATTTTGAGCAGTTACATTTGAAGGAAAAAATTGCAACCCCTGAGAGTACTTCGACAGCCCCCAACTACTGGGTTGAGAGCTTCAAAATTAGAAGAAAAAAATTTGTTTTCTGAAAATTATTTCGAAATATCACAAAGAAAGTCATATCTCGAAAGCTACAAGGATTTGTACCGTCAAATTTTGCGTCCAAATAAGCAACTCCTGAAAGTGCAATGGATGAGCCCCATTATAGAGATGTGAACTTCAAACTTTGAAAAAAAAAGTGAACTGAACAATTTAAAAAAAAAAACATAACAAACGTCACATCTCGGAAACTAAGAGCATTTGAGTCGTCGCATTTGGACGCAAGATTTTCAACTTACAGCTCGTGAGAGCACCTTCGCAGTACGAAACAACAAGGTTGAGAATTTCAAATTTTTTCAATTTTTTAAAATCTAAGTTTTCCGAAAAGTTAAAAAGAAATCATAAAACACGTCATAACTCGAAAACAAAGGATTTGAGGAGTCATAATTGCAGGCAAGATTAGCAGCCCCTGAGAGTACTCTGACAGCCCCCACTACAAAAATGGGCATTTCAGATTTTGAAAAAAAAACATTTATTTAATTTTCTTGAAAACTTTTTGAAAAAATCACAAAACATGTCATCTCGAAAACTACAAGGATTTGAGCGGTCATATTTAGAAGCAAAATTCGCAACTCCTAGGATTACACTGACAGAGCCTCAATATAGAGATGAAAAACCAAAAAACTTCATATCTCGAAAACTACAAGTATTTGAGAAGTGAGATTTGGAGGCAAGATTCGCAATCCCTGAGAGAACCCTGACAGCACCCAACTACAGGGTTGAGAATATCAAATTTTGGGAAATTTTTCAAATTCAAGTTTGCTTATTTCAACATTGACGAAATAATCTTTGACATCAAATTGAAAAAAAAAATCTTAACCACAGCAATGTACGATGATATAGCTTAAACTTGAAAAAACATGCAAAAGGAATACGTTGAAAAAGCATAAACATGGCGAGATAGTGAAGCCCGCATTGAAATATATAATAGATAGATATATTGGTTTCTGGTGAAACTGAAAAGCTAATTAGTATGTTTGTTCCAAGAAAGAGAACTAGCAAACACGGTAACACATTTTCTTACATTGATGAGACAACGAAAAAAAAAACATTGAAACAAAAACTATTTCAATTATGCATACTAATTTATCTATTCATATCGCAGAAAAAATCATTCAAAACAGCTTCATTTGAGCAATTGACAAAACAATGGCAAGCCAGCCGATTCGTCTAAGCTGCAATTCAAATTATAAGAACCGAGATAAAACTATTTAGCCGGCTTAGAGCGAAAGATAACTCAGAAACAAAAGTTAAAAATTAAGGCAAAAAAAGAGGAAAAAATCCTTTATTTGTGCCGTGAACAGGTCCGAGCGGGTCTATAATTATCTCCCTGAGTGATTCAAGTCCAAGGATGGGTAAAAGACTATTGTATACAAAGATAACTGCAATAAATACACATCGATAATATAAACTATCGGATTAAACAATAGGATAAACTATCGTGGATGATGCAATAATCTGTTTTCTGTGGAAATATTCCAATGATTATTAAGACTAATAATAATTCTCACGCACAAATTGTCGATAATATATTTTAAGGAACTAATATATATTTAAACGATAAGTACCCATCCCTGGACAAATACCCAAATCGAAGACGTAACAAGCAGGCCAACTGTTCAACTTTCCAGACCATAAAATTGTTTCAATGAGAAGGCAAATAAAAACGGTAACCCTAAGACGTCTGAATTACGTGAAATGCTTCTCACGGGTAAAAGTTTATTATCCGATTGCGATACACAAAAAATTGTGATGATCTTACCATCAACCATTATCGGATTTTGTATAGTTCCCCCAAGTGAGGAGCGGTCAGACTCGCCGGTCATTTGACGTAGATCATCAGTTTCATTACGAAGCAACCATGCTGGAGCACTGAACATATCACGAACAAAACCTCCAACCCAACCCATCATGGAATTGCTTCGCTTAACATTGCCTGCAGGACGTGAATAGGGCTTGTCCCGATTTCTTTGAGCTGAAGTTCTTTCAGCCATACTATCTAGAAACACAAAAAATTTGTTACTGATTTCGGAAAAAAATGAACGTTTTTCAACAGCCAATCAAAAATAATCGAAGGTTTAAACGGCGCTCTTACCAAGTAAAAGCAGGCCACAACAGCACGTTATCGGTTATACAAAAACTGAATCAGAAAAAGCATAATCATAACACTCTTTGGCTCTTTTACAGTCCCCCCTTTGGTTTTTTCTGAAATTCATTATAAGAAAGTCTATTAAAAATTTTTCCTATGTTTTAAACTGCATCAAAACGTGTCAGCATGAACAGGTGAACCAATTTTTACAACATTTCTTACATGCAAAATGCCGTGTGAGCAAATTTTGAACAGCTTCATTTTGTAATTTTACGAGGGGGGTGGGAAACTGGAAAAGAGCCCACTCTTTGTTCGCACCATTGGAAATGGGTATGAACTTGTCTTTAGGGGTGCTTTAGCTTCTTTCCACAAAAAAACTTAGGTCACACGATTAACCATCGGAATGGGCCAAGTCATATATCATATTAAAGCCATTTCAGTCGTGATTCAAACGACATTAAGTTTTTTTTTGAAAATTGTTTCTTGATGTCGAGAAAAACCAGTTTGAAACTTCTGATTTATGGTCTAAACTGAAGCTAAAAATGTTAGGCTAAGCAAGCTTACAAAGGCTTATTCAAGCTTACTTTAAGCCGTGAAAACTTAGTTTTACTCGATTGAAGTTAATTTAAGCAGTGTTTTAGCGACAACATGCGAATGAACAGCTTCAATTCAAAAAAATTTATATCCAGGCATATATATCAGTCAGCATCGTCACGATCAATTTTGTGGCCCGTTTGTGAGGCTTGTACTGTAGGGTTATTTGAGTATTTAAGCACGCTAATGCTAATTTGCGCTCAATCCGAAAGGGTCTCGGAATTAGTGAAGAAGACTGATCCGTCAAGCATTTCAAGGAGAGACAAGAGTGGGGCTCAACGACAACAACAACCGACTGTTGGGTATCGTTAACAAGTTTTGTATCCCTTTTGGTACAAAAAGTAAGATATTAATCTGTGGGGGGCTCGACAGTGCTGCACTGTAGTGACCCTTCACCGAACCGCGAAATTCCGAGTTAAGCACCTTAATTCGGATATTGAACAAACCCGGAGGGGTATAGTATCATTAATATTATTATTTATAAGCCTATATTATTACTCCTATATCGTTTTTCAGTGAAAAACACATTAAAAGGACCGGTTTTAGGGTCAAATTAGCGATATTTTGATCCCCTCACAAATCGCGATTTTTGAGATATCGATATTTTTTGAAATGGAAAAAAGCGCTAAATTAGTGAGTTACATCGTAACTTTACTATATAATAGGTAGAACCGGTTGAGTTTAGTGGTTAGAACTATTTGGGTACCAAAAACCGAATTTTCGTGATTTTTGAATAAACGAAACGCTATAAAAAAAAAGAAACTTTTTTGAAATTTTTGAGTTAGGACAGTAAAAATTGTTGTTCGGACAACTTCCGCTAGTGAATCGACAGGTTTTAAAATCCGTCTGCCGATAACCTTCCGGGTTACAGAGAAATCGAACTTAACGTGTTTGATTTAGTGGATTTATCAATCCGGAGGGGTCCAAATAGCATAGTGTTTGGCAAATCTATTCAAATAGAGCATTTAAGATTGGTTTTTTGCATTGAATTAGAAAGGTACAGGCCTTTTGAGCCCGGATCAATAATTTTTAGATTGGAAAGAACAGAATTGCGAAAGAATTTTTTGACTTTAGAAAAAAGACGTTTTGGTTATTAACTTTGGAACTATTGGACAGATCCAGTTGATCTTGGTACCATTAGATCAAAATGAGCTAAGTTTACTAATAAAAATATCAATTATTAAAAAAAATTAAGCGTAAAAAAATTTTAGGATTGTTTTTAGCAAATTCACCAATTCGGGAAGGTAGACCCTTCACGTTTTATAAAAAAATTTTGGAAAGCCCTTTAACCCCTACCAAAGGGTAGTAACGGTTGAATAAGGCAATTTTACGCTGTTCTAGACGAAAGGGAAGGCTATCCGGAGGGGTCTTTTTTTACCAATCCGGAGGAGTCCCAATTATGCCAATCCGGAAGGGTCTTGTTTTTGCCAATCCGGAGGGGTCCTGTTTTTACTAATCCGGAGAGGTCCTATCTTTGTCAATCCGGAGGGGTATTGCTTTGCCAAGACTTAGGAAGACAACAGAAAAGAATGTAGTTAAAGGTATTATGTTTTTAGGAGGTAGGCTGGGAACCAGTGACTGCACTGGTAACTTGCCTTTTATAAAAAAAACCAAACCAAAACAAAACAGGTCTAAACTCGGATATTCGCGACACTTAGTCTAAAATGAACAAGAGTGTATAATTGATTGGTGTGGTTTGAAATCGAAAACGCTTTTGAGAAAAATGATTGCCCTGGGGATTTTAGTAGGTCTAGCAAGAGCAGTTCGAAGGCAGATAGGTAACACAGGACTCGGTGGGTGCAATAGACGCCCACATGAGAAAATTACTGCCTCCAAGTTTTGTCTGTTTGGTGCAGCACCAAGCAGGGAAAGCTGTTTCTTGGAAAAAAACAAGTTCGACTATTGTATTGCGACTGACTAAAAGTACAGAACACAGACGTTTTTCATAGAAAATATTCTTACTTTTGTCAATTTTGGTTTTAAATCAATAATTTTTGTGCTTGATTGGGTAGTGATAACACTATCTTTTGAATAGACTGATATCATCACACTGTGCTAGCTTCGGAATTCACAACTAATATTTGATCATTGTGAATAAGTTGTATACACGCCATACTGTGATAACATACAAGGATTCGTGGTCACTATTTAATAGAAACGTTTGAAAATTATTGTGTTGTGGTATTTTTATAAGTAACTAGACTAATAAAAGGACACTAGCAATTGAATTGAGTGTATAGGCAGTAAGAAGTGATAAATTAAAAATGAGTCTAGATAAGTCAAGGATACCTAAGCTGAGTGATAGCTCAAGGAAATTCATACCTGAGAAACAGAGAAAAGCATTGACCGACCCGTTTGTGGAAAGGATCATACGAACTCGGACCGAAAATGGGGAGACGGTTTCGGGCAGAATGGTTGAGACCAGGAGTCAAAAGTCTTCAGAAGAGCGAAAAGCAATGCTAGAAGTGGAGGTCCATCCGGACCAGGCCATGGATGAGGACCAGGAAAAACATGGACCGGAGGGGAGAGGAAACAGAAGGCTGGCGAGTGAATCTACTCCGGTAGAACAAAGCCAAGATTTTGCCACTTCCACCGGAACACTGGACCGAGAGGAGATGTCGGAACTGTCCGACATCTCTACTGACATTGTGGCAACTAGAATATCTCCCACAGACAACACCATGATGGCAGGCGTGGCGGAGAAACAGGCAACGTCCTCATCATTTTCAGAGAGAGTGAAGAACACTTTCGGAAACATCTTTCCATTTACCATGGGAGTGGGTACAGGCGATGAAGGAGAATCCCAGCAGGAAGAAGAGGACGATGACGAGCAAGTTGACTTTGGATCTCGAGTCCTCCTCAATAGTTCGACTCAGGAGAGTGAAGCATTTACTGACAAATTGACTGGCACCATGGACCAATTTAGTGTAGTGAGGACAATAAGCAAAACCACAAACACTCAGGTCAGTCAGGAGACTTTGTGAGTATGATGAATTCGGAAATGCGAACTGGGGAGAGTAGAAACACAGGGCTAAGCAACGCACCGGCGGATCCAGAGATGGATAATGAAAAGACGTCGAGGCAGAGAATCAAAGCCCGAATCTCGACCAGCACCAAACTACCTGGGAGCGACAGGGTGACACCACCACTTGTGACGCCACTAGTGGACAACGGAGTATCAATTGAGGAAGCCTTGACCAACATAGTGGGCAGCATAGGAGAACAGAATGAACAGATGTCCATAAGAATGAGTGAACTAGAAAGAGCAGTCAACGTCGAGAGAAAAAGTCTGCGGGAAGAAATAAACCGCAATAGAAGAAGTTGGGAGAAGCGAAAAACGCTTGAAGGAAAGAACGGATGAACACTTGGCGAAAAACTTGTCGCGAATGACAAGGGAAGCAGAACAGAGAGAGTCACGATTGAGAGACGACATGGAGAAGTTGAGAATTCAACAGGAGCAGACTCTTGGGACTCTTGACACCAAGATAAACGCGATGATGGAGAGGCAAACTCAGGCTATCATGGATAGTTTGGACGGGCTAATAGGCAGCAGGAGTGAACCAAAAGATGGGGAACCGAACTCGGGAGGACCCAGCAGGGAGCCGAGGGTGAACTTCAATGATCAACAAAATAGGAGAAGGACATATGGATTGACTAGAGGTAGGGGCAATTCAGCAAACTATGCCACAGGGGATAATAGAACATGGGGTCCAAACATCAGAGGAAGTTCAACTGGCAACAGACAGACCTCAAACGAACGACCGACGCAAGGCACACATGCGACTGGGAGAGGTGCTTCCAGGAAGAGGAGTCATGCAAGCCCAGGGATGAGTCATGCGAGCCAAGGAAGAAACAATCCAAGTGAATCGGACGAAAGGGAAGTTCCGAGTGCAGAACCCTTACAGGGGCAATGATACTAAGGCAGGGCTTTCAAGAGTGGCGACATCAATAGCCACAGCCTTTGAACCTCTGAACAGGTCTTTGGAGACGTTCCTTACGAGGTTATCTAGAACCAATGAACGTAGCAAAAAGTCCAGAAGGGTTTTTAAGAAACCAAGATGCTACAAAGACGAATCTGATGGCTGTATTGATACCTGGATAGAAGTGATGAAACTGCATTTTGAGGAAGAGGACTTGTCAGAAAGGTAGTGCGCATACCAGTAACTTGGAAGGGACAGCCTTAAACTGCGTGATGGCTAAAAAGCAGTACCAACAAGAAATTGCTGAGAAAATCTTTGAAACCTTGTTAAATCGTTTTGGCTCAGGGGTGCAGGGACACCAAGCAATGATGCGCTACGAGAAACGGAGGCAACGAGAAGATGAGACGATAGACAAGTTTCTAGACGATTTAGAGATGCTGAGAAGGCGTAGCCAACCAGATGAGTCAAACAGAAGGATGACCCTGGCAGTAGCCTCAAAATTCATCGATGGTGTGAAGAATGATGAACTTCGAACAATGTTAGCAACACATTACACACCACTCTCAACGAATGCGCCAACATCAGAGGATTTGAGACTCAAGTCAAAAGAATATCTTTTTCTGATGCCTCCATCGAGATCTGGATATTACAAGAACAATTATAGTAATATTTCAGCCATTCTATCTGAAAACAAAAAAAATTTGTTACTGATTTCGGAAAAAAATGAACGTTTTTCAACAGCCAATCAAAAATAATCGAAGGTTTAAATGGCGCTCTTACCAAGTAAAAAGAGGCCACAACAGCACGTTATCGGTTACACAAAAGCTGAATCAGAAAAAGCATATCATACCACTCTTTGGCTCTTTTGCAGTCCCCCCTTTGGTTTTTCTGAAATTCATTATAAGAAAGTCTATTAAAATTTTTTTTATGTTATAAACTGCATCAAAACGTGTCAGCATGAACAAGTGAACCAATTTTTACAACATTTCTTACACGCAAAAAGCCGTGTGAGCAACTTTTGAACAGCTTAATTTTGTAATTTTACGAGGGGGGTGGGAAACTGGAAAAGAGCCCACTCTTTGTTCGCACCATTGAAAATGGGTATGAACTTGTCTTTAGGGGTGCTTCAGCTTCTTTCCACAAAAAAACTTAGGTCACACGAATAACCATTGGAATGGGCCAAGTCATATATCATATTAAAGCCATTTCAGTAGTGGTTCAAACGACATTAAGTTTTTGTGAAAATTTTTTCTTTGTGTCGAGAAAAACTAGTTTGAAAATTCTGATTTATGGTCTAAAATGAAGCAAAAAAGGTGAGGCTAAGCAAGCTTACAAAGGCTTATTCAAGGTTACTTCAAGCCCAGAAAACTTAATTTTACTCGAATAAAATTAATTTAAGCAGTGTTTTAGCGACAACATGCGAATCAACAGCTTCAATTCAAAAAATTTTTTCGTTTTCTTATCAATTAAAAAAAAAATTCCAAGTGGCCAATTTTACTATGAATGTCGAATAAGCCTGTTCTATTGAACTCATAAATGCCCTGATGCAACTGTTTTCCGAAATATTAACACGGAAATTTCTACTCGTCCAGGTGTGTGACATTCGACCAGTATTGACAAAGAGACAGTTTCGGAGGGTTCGCCGCTGACCCAGAGAATTGGCAAATTTAGAGGATTAGCGACGTTATTTGAACGTTTAGACGAACTGTGAAGGTCAGGATATTCTTGTATTTTAAATTTTTAAAATTTCGATTGATGACGTCATATTTCCGAGAAACGACCGAACGGCCATTTTTGGAAGAAAACCAAAAACATAACACAACCACAACGAGATTTGCGACAACAACAACGATAGTTGCGAGAGAAACTATGACGGAAAGTAGAAAAATACAACAGAGAGTTGGCAAAGAGTGCTCCTAGTTGTAACGATTGCGTCGCTACAATCGTTACAAGGCCATTCACGCCAACGGTGAAGGGTAGTGGAATCGTGAATTCAGCCTTCTGGAGAGGAAAAAAGGGTGTTATTTCCCCGGATTCAGGAATCTGGAGGGGTCTTGAGACTTGAACTTGAACCATTTTGTAGGAACTTTTAGCTTCCTGGTCATGCTCTGAATTGAATTTAATTAACATCTGGATTCATTTTCTAATAATGAGAAGCTAAGAGTTCAGGGAAAGGGTTGATCCATCTTCGATGGAGATGATGATTTTTGTCTACTGAACAAAAACAATAGGAATATAATAACTAGTAGTAGCCCTGTTTTTAGGAGTGACCTCGAGTTCTGGGAATTCTGAGACTATTTTTGCATGTAAGTAAGTTATTTGAGCGTTCTGGTCGAAGCCTGAGAGCAGTAACGTTTTTGTCGACACGAGGTTGAAAAGTCCACCAAAAGAACTGGCTTTGGTAGAGACGGTGAAAAATATGTAGAGCCTTGTTTAGACGCTGGCCAGTCGTTTTATAGCTTAGCATTATTTTCCGTCGATATGTACTTCCGAGCGAATGTTACATAGATGTTTTTATGGCGCTCCTGGGTGTTATTCTTTTATAAGATCATGACCGGCAGAACCGTTAACGAGCACTCCGCGCCGAGCGGATGCTCATAATAACGCCCTTAGTAGGCCCTAACCGCCCGGGCGGAAGGGTAGTTCGGAACGCGGAAGCCTTCCGGATTCCCGTGAATAGCTTTTTAACCTAGTTAACACCGAAAATTGACATTGCAGGAAGGGTGGGGATCGGCCGTCACCTCGAACCCTGAGAGGTCTGTGACCTGAAACACTTAAAAGTATACAAGAAATTAAACAAAATGTAGTATAGTACCCAAGAAAAACAAAAAACATAAAAAACAACCGAAAAAAAACCAAAATTAATTTTAAAAAAAAGTATAAAATCAGTAAAAATCATCACACCAGACGAGATATGATCCGACCCTCCCGTTTGTTGTTGTTAGATATTTTGTCATTACAGGCATTTATATCAGTCAGCATCGTCACGATCAATTTTGTGGCCCGTTTGTGAGGCTTGTACTGTAGGGTTATTTGAGTATTTAAGCACGTTAATGCTAATTGGTGCTCAATCCGGAAGGGTCTCGGGGTTAGTGAAGAAGACTGATCCGTCAAGCAATTCAAGGATCCCGTGAATAGCTTTTTAACCTAGTTAACACCGAAAATTCACATTGCAGGAAGGGTGGGGTCGATGCAAGGGGCTGTGACCTGAAACACTTAAAAGTATACAAGAAATCAAACAAAAAGTAGTATAGTACCCAAGAAAAACAAAAAACATAAAAAACAACCGAAAAAAACCAAAATTAGTTTTAAAAAAAAGTATAAAATCAGTAGAAATCATCACACCAGACGAGATGTGATCCGACCCTCCCGTTTGTTGTTGTTAGATATTTTGTCATTACAGGCATTTATATCAGTCAGCATCGTCACGATCAATTTTGTGGCCCGTTTGTGAGGCTTGTACTGTAGGGTTATTTGAGTATTTAAGCACGCTAATGCTAATTTGCGCTCAATCCGAAAGGGTCTCGGAATTAGTGAAGAAGACTGATCCGTCAAGCATTTCAAGGAGAGACAAGAGTGGGGCTCAACGACAACAACAACCGACTGTTGGGTATCGTTAACAAGTTTTGTATCCCTTTTGGTACAAAAAGTAAGATATTAATCTGTGGGGGGCTCGACAGTGCTGCACTGTAGTGACCCTTCACCGAACCGCGAAATTCCGAGTTAAGCACCTTAATTCGGATATTGAACAAACCCGGAGGGGTATAGTATCATTAATATTATTATTTATAAGCCTATATTATTACTCCTATATCGTTTTTCAGTGAAAAACACAGTAAAAAGACAGGTTTTAGGGTCAAAATAGCAATATTTTGATCCCCTCACAAATCGCGATTTTTGAGATATCGATATTTTTTGAATTGGAAAGAAGCGCTAAATTAGTGAGGTACATCGTAACTGTACTAGTTTAATAGGTAGAACCGGTTGAGTTTAGTTCAGAAGTGGTTGGAACTATTTGGGTGCCCAAAACCGAATTTTCGTGATTTTTGAATAAGCAAAACGCTATAAAATAAGAAAATTTTTTGAAATTTTTGAGTTAGGACAGTAAAAATTGTTGCTCGGACAACGTCTGCCGATAAATTTAAAACCCGTCTGCCGATAACCTTCCGGGTTACAGAGAAATCGAACTTAACGTGTTTGATTTAGTAGATTCATCAATCCGGAGGGGTCCAAATAGCATAGTTTTTGGCAAATCAATTCAAATAGAGCATTTAAGATCGGTTTTTTGCACTGAACTAGAAAAGTACAGGCCTTTTGAGCTCGGATCAATAATTTTTAGATCGGAAAGAACAGAATTGCGAAAAAAGTTAGGTGGAACCTATAAGAGAGAAATTTTTTGACTTTAGAAAAAAGACGTTTTGGTTAATAACTTTGAAACTATTGGACAGATCCAGTTGATCAAAATGAGCTGAGTTTACTAATAAAAACATCAATTATTCAAAAAAGAGGCGTTAAAACTTTGTAGGATTGTTTTTAGCAAATTCACCAATTCGTGAAGGTAGACCCTTCACGTTCTCTAAAAAAAATTTTGGAAAGCCCTTTAACCCCTACCAAAGGGTAGTAACGGTTGAATAAGGCAATTTTACGCTGTTCTAGACGAAAGGGAAGGCTATCCGGAGGGTTCTTTTTTTACCAATCCGGAGGAGTCCCAATTATGCCAATCCGGAAGGGTCTTGTTTTTGCCAATCCGGAGAGGTCCTGTTTTTACTAATCCGGAGAGGTCCTATCTTTGTCAATCCGGAGGGGTATTGCTTTGCCAAGACTTAGGAAGACAACAGAAAAGAATGTAGTTAAAGGTATTAGGTTTTTAGGAGGTAGGCTGGGAACTAGTGACTGCACTGGTAACTTGCCTTTTATAAAAAATCAAACCAAAACAAAACAGGTCTAAACTCGGATATTCGCGACACTTAGTTAGTATAAAATGAACAAGAGTGTATAACTGTTCGGTGTGGATTGAAATCGAAAACGTTTTTGAGAAAAGTGGTTGCCCTGAGGATTTTAGTAGGTCTAGCAAGATCAGTCTGAAGGCAGATAGGTAACACAGGACTCGGTGGGTGCAATAGACGCCCACTTGAGAAAATTACTGCCTCCAAGTTTTGTCTGTTTGGTGCAGCACCAAGCAGGGAAAGCTCTTTCTTGAAAAACAATTTCGACTATTGTATTGCGACTGACTGAAAGTACAGAACACAGACGTTTTTCATAGAAACTATTCTTACTTTTGTCAATTTTGGTTTTAAATCAATAACTTTTGTGCTTGATTGGGTAGTGAGAACACTATCTTTTAAATAGCCTGATATCATCACACTGTGCTAGCTTCGGATTTCACAACTAGTATTTGATCATTGTGATTAAATTGTATACACGCCGTACTGTGATAACATACAAGGATTCGTGGTCACTATTTAATAGAAACGTTTGAAAATTATTGTGTTGTGTTATTGTTATAAGGAGTCAAAAGTCTTCAGAAGAGCGAAAAGCAATGCTAGAAACGGATTTCCATCCGGACCAGGCCATGGATGAGGACCAGGAAAAATATGGACCGGAGGGGAGAGGAAACAGAAGGCTGGCGAGTGAATCTACTCCGGTAGAACAAAGCCAAGATTTTGCCACTTCCACCGGGACACTGGACCGAGAGGAGATGTCGGAACTGTCCGACATCTCTACTGACATTGTGGCAACTAGAAGATCTCCCACAGACAACACCATGATGGCAGGCGTGACGGAGAAACAGGCAACGTCCTCATCGTTTTCAGAGAGAGTGAATAACTTTTTCGGAAACATCTTTCCATTTACCATGGGAGTGGGTACAGGCGATGAAGGAGAATCTCAAGAGGAAGAAGAGGACGATGACGAGCAAGTTGACTTTGGATCTCGAGTCATCCTCAATAGTTCGACTCAAGAGAATGAAGCATTCACTGACAAATGGACTGGCACCATGGACCAATTTGGTGTAGTGAGGACAATAAGCAAAACCACAAACACATCAGGTCAGTCAGGAGACTTTGTGAGTATGATGAATTCGGAAATGCGAACTGGGGAGATTAGAAACACAGGGCTAAGCAACGCACCGGCGGATTCAGAGATGGATAATGAAAAGACGTCAAGGCAGAGAATCAAAGCCCGCATCTCGACCAGCACCAAACTACCTGGGATTGACAGGGTGACACCGCCACTTGTGACGCCACTAGTGGACAACGGAGTATCAATTGAGGAAGCCTTGACCAACATAGTGGGCAGCATAGGAGAACAGAATGAACAGATGTCCATAAGAATGAGTGAACTAGAAAGAGCAGTCAACGTCGAGAGAGGAAGTCTGCGGGAGAAATAAACCGCAAAAGAAGAAGTTGGGAGAAGCGAAAAACGCTTGAAGGAAAGAACGGATGAACACTTGGCGAAGAACTTGTCGCGAATGACAAGGGAAGCAGAACAGAGAGAGTCACGATTGAGAGACGACATGGAGAAGTTGAGAATTCAACAGGAGCAGACTCTTGGGACTCTTGACACAAAGATAGGTGCGATGATTGAGAGGCGAACTCATGCTATCATGGATAGGTTGGACGGGCTACTAGGCAGCAGGAGTGAACTAAAAGATGGGGAACCGAACTCGGGAGGACCCAGCAGGGAGCCGAGGGTGAACTTCAATGACCAACAAAATAGGAGAAGGACATATGGATCGACTAGAGGTAGGGGCAATTCAGCAGGCTATGCCACAGGGAATAATAGAACATGGGGCCCAAACATCAGAGGAAGTTCAACTGGCAACAGACAGACCTCAAACGAACCAACGACGCAAGGCACACATGCGACTGGGAGAGGTGATTCCAGGAACAGGAGTCATGCAAGCCCAGGGATGAGTCATGCGAGCGAAGGAAGAAACAATGCAAGTGAATCGGACGAAAGGGAAGTTCCAAGTGCAGAACCCTTATCAGGGGGCAATGATACTCAGGCAGGGCTTTCAAGAGAGGCTACATCAAGAGCCACAGCCTTTGAACCTCTGAACAGGTCTTTGGAGACCTTCCTTACCAGGTTATCTAGAACCAATGAACGTAGCAAAAAGTCCAGAAGGGTTTTTAAGAAACCAAGATGCTACAAAGACGAACCTGATGGCTGTATTGATACCGGGATAGAAGTGATGAAACTGAATTTTGAGGAAGAGGACATGTCAGAGAGGCAAGAATGCAGTGCGCTTACCAGTAACTTGGAAGGGACAGCCCTAAACTGCGTGATGGCTAAAAAGCAGTACCAACGGGACACTGCTGAGAAAATCTTTGAAACCTTGTTAAATCTTTTTGGCTCAGGGGTGCATTCAGGGGTGCAGGGACACCAAGCAATCATGCGCTTCGAGAAACGGAGGCAACAAAAAGATGAGACGATAGACAAGTTTCTAGACGATTTGGAGATGCTGAGAAGGCGTAGCCAACCAGATGAGTCAAACAGAAGGATGAACCTGGCAGTAGTCTCAAAATTCATCGATGATGTGAAGAATGAAGAACTTCGAACAGTGTTAGCAACACATTTTACACCACTCTCAACCAATGCGCCAACACCAGAGGATTTGAGACTCAAGTCAAAAGAATATCTTTTTCTGATGCCTCCATCAGGATCTGGATATTACAAGAACAATTATGGTAATTTTAACAACGGATCAGCAAACCAAGGGAACAACTGGTATAAACCGAGGGACGAAATGGACAAGAGGCGCTCTTGAGCAAATTGCAGTTTGACGGACCATCATGTGTCAGCATGCCCAAGTTTTAAACAGGGCAGGAAAGCAATAGGCTTTCGCCTCGAGGACGAAGATGCATATGGATCGACTGGCAACAGACAGACCTCAAACGAACGACCGACGCAAGGCACACATGCGACTGGGAGAGGTGATTCCAGGAACAGGAGTCATGCAAGCCCAGGGATGAGTCATGCGAGCGAATGAAGAAACAATGCAAGTGAATCGGACGAAAGAGATGTTCCAAGTGCAGAACCCTTATCAGGGGGCAATGATACTCAGGCAGGGCTTTCAAGAGAGGCTACATCAATAGCCACAGCCTTTGAACCTCTGAACAGGTCTTTGGAGACCTTCCTTACGAGGTTATCTAGAACCAATGTGCGTAGCAAAAAGTCCAGAAGTGTTTTTAAGAAACCAAGATGCTACAAAGACGAACCTGATGGCTGTATTGATACCTGGATAGAAGTGATGAAACTGCATTTTGAGGAAGAGGACATGTCAGAGAGGCAAGAATGCAGTGCGCTTACCAGTAACTTGGAAGGGACAGCCCTTAACTGCGTGATGGCTAAAAAAACAGTACCAACGGGACACTGCTGAGAAAATCTTTGAAACCTTGTTAAATATTTTTGGCTCAGGGGTGCATTCAGGGGTGCAGGGACAAGCAATCATGCGCTTCGAGAAACGGAGGCAACAAGAAGATGAGACGATAGACAAGTTTCTAGACGATTTGGAGATGCTGAGAAGGCGAAGCCAACCAGATGAGTCAAACAGAAGGATGAACCTGGCAGTAGCCTCAAAATTCATCGATGGTGTGAAGAATGAAGAACTTCGAACAGTGTTAGCAACACATTTTACACCACTCTCAACCAATGCGCCAACACCAGAGGATTTGAGACTCAAGTCAAAAGAATATCTTTTTCTGATGCCTCCATCAGGATCTGGAGATTACAAGAACAATTATGGTAATTTTAACAACGGACCAGCAAACCAAGGGAACAACTGGTATAAACCGAGGGACGATATGGACAAGAGGCGCTCTTGAGCAAAATGCAGTTTGACAATTTGACGGACCATCATGTGTCAGCATGCCCAAGTTTTAAACAGGGCAGGAAAGCAATAGGCTTTCGCCTCGAGGACGAAGATGCGTCAGAAGTCGACCATGAAGGTTTCATGAGAGGTGTAATTGCAAAAATTGGCCCGAGGTGTTTCTTTTGCAATTTTAAAGTTCATTTTAAATCAGATTGTCCGCAATTCTGGGATGCTGTAGCAGACATCAAGCATCCAAGGCATGAGGAAGCTTTATCGGGTGTGAAAGCCAGCAAGGCTCGCCTATTGAGTGAAGCGGAGGCGCGCAGAAAACAAAAACCGCAGGAGCTGGCAACAAAGAAGATGCAGGCGGTAACGGAAGAGACATGTGAACCGGAACCGGTGACTGCGGCGGATGACTTCAAGATTGATTATAGGGCAGCCGCGAGGGATGCTCTAAAAAGAGTCCAGCAGGAATTGGTAACGAAGGAGATCGAACAAAAGGTGAAGCTCGAATTGAAAAATGAGAAATTACAGGAAAAACTAAACGCCTTCGAGGCATCAGAGGTCGAAGAAACGAAAGCACCGAGTAGTTTGAGTATGAAACTAAATGTGATCTCCGGGCAGAGGTTCAGTATGGTGCCACAAGGAAGCAAAATACAATCAATAATCTCGGTAGCGGGACACCAGATAATCAGAAATCTGAGTGAACCATCAGAGTTCACTTTGATGCATTTGGACACATATGCAGTTTATCTGAGGCAGGTGGAGCCACGGACTGAGTCAAGAGCTGTGCGAGCACTAGTAACAACGGGTGGCCCTCGAATAAAGAAGCTTCACGGTCGCTATGTGGAAGTCTATGGACCGTATCAAGTGAAGTTGAATGTGGATGGAATTAGCATCTACACTAGGACATATGTGACAACAGACAGTGACCAAATAGGACAGATCTATTTGGGTGAAGAAGAACTCATAGTCCGTAGGATACGCCATGACGCCATGATGGAGCAAGACGTCGTTCACATTGGATACGAAGCAGATGTGACTGAACATCTGCTCGACACCAGCGGAAAGAAAATCGGAGTCACGGGTCTTTGGAAACAGGAGCGGTAGTAAGTGCGATGCCGATAAAGACTTGGGAAAGAATGAGCTTCACGAGGGAAGATCTAATTCCGACGAACCTCCGACTGGCCGCGGCCAATCGAGGAGCGATTTACGTAGCCGTAAGAACACCAATAACGGTCCTCCACATGGGAGGACGGGATCTTTGGATGAGCTTCCTTGTAGTAGAGAATCTGGATGACTCCGACGAATTCATCTTGGGCAGAGATTTTGTCAGGAATTTTGACGTGATGATTAACTTGAACAACGGTCTAATAAGGATTAGGAACCCGGACCGGAAGTATGTTAAGAAACCAATTAATAGAATAATAACCGATAAAAATAAGATACCAATCTTTTTAGATAGAAAGGTAAAACTACAGCCGGGACAAGCAGTAGTATCAAATTTTAGAATGACAAATTTAAAATCGTTAGAGTGATAGAAAACAGGTTTGTTTGGTACCGAATCCAAACAGTCAAAGTTCAGTGATTTTAGGCCGGGCCTTCTCCGTAACTCGAAATGGACTGTGTGTCAGTGTGTTATTGAACACACTGGCACCACGGTTACAATCCAGCGTGGAAAGAAACTTGGTTACGCTTTGCCGATGAGGACCGACTATGAAGAGACACAAAACTTGAAGAGATATAGTCTGAAAGACTGTCCTTATCATGCAAATAAAGATAAAATTTTAAAAAGGATTAATGAATTCAAATCGGTTCATAAACTATTTTCACTAAAGTCCGAAACGGACGATGGTTTGTTGAGCTGCTCGAATTTTTTGGAGTGCCCCTCGTCATATGAACTAGAAACTGACAAACCGGTTTTGCCACAAATAGAACACTTAAAAAGGAAAATAGGTGAGGGAGATTTTGAAATATTGCGGGCGGTTTTAAATCGGAACGCGGATGTATTTTCAAAACATAAGGCGGATATCGGTTGCTGTAACTTATTCGAACACGAAATCGAATTTGAGGAAGGCGCCGTTCCCATAGGGAAGGCGCAAGACGAATGACGCCTCATAAATCGGAAGCGTGCCGAGCGGAAATAAAAAAATGTTGCTCGAATACGACATGATAGAACCCTCGAAATTGCCATGGGCTTGCGGGGTAGTAATGGCAAAAAAGAAAGGGGGCAGCTTAGGCTTTGTTGCGACATTTGCTACTTGAACGCGGTAACGATAAAAGATGCGTACCCGATACCGAGAATAGACGAGAGCCTCTCTAAACTTGGTGATGCCAAGTTCGTCACCACATTGGACTTGGGTTCTGCCTTCTGGCAGGTCCCTCTACGGAAGAAGCATAGAGAAAAGACCGGATTCGCGTGTGAGTTGTGGTTGTACCAGTGGAAGAGGATGCCCTTCGGCTTGTGCAAGCAACGGCCACTTTTCAAAGACTGATGGCTCAGGCTTTGACCAGAGTGACGAAGAAGTACGGGAATCTTGTGATGTGTTACGTGGATGACTTGGTCATAGCAACACCAACTCTGGAAGACCACCTTGATCGGCTCGATGAGGTCTTTGATTGCATAAAGAGAGCAGGCTTAAAATGGAAACCATCGAAATGCGAGATCCTGAGGGATTCGATCAAGTATCTAGGAAGAATGGTGGACAGGCATGGTGTGAAGCCGGACCAGGAAGCAGTAGAAGCTGTGTTGACATGGAAGGCTCCCAGAACAGACACACAGCTCATGAGCTTCCTAGGATTTGCCAATTATTAACGTGAGTTCATAAAAGGATATGCAGATAAGGTGTATCCGATGCAGAAGCTGATGCGCAACAAAGGAAAAAGGTTCGAATGGAGCGATGAAGCTCAAACGGCCTTTGAGAACATTAAGCGGGAACTGTGGGAAGCGCCAATGCTAGGCATGCCTACTGAAAAGGGCATGTATGTTCTTGACACAGACGCATCAAGAGCAACCATCTCGGAAATATTGCATCAGGAGCAGGAGTGGAATGGGAGAACCGTTTTCCGTCCCATTGCACATGGCAGTAAGATGTTAAGTGACACCGAGATGAAATATGGTGCACCAAAGGCAGGAAATGTTTGCAGTAGTCACATTTGTGGAAAAGTACCGCGCATACTTGGGGAGCGCTCCCTTTAAGTTCAGCCTGGACAACAGGGCGTTATCCTGGTTGAAGACATACACAATGGATCAGAGTTATATTGGAAGATGGATAGTGAGATTAGATGGCTATCACATGCTAATCGAGCACAGGATGAGGGACAAACACCAGAGTGCTGATAGCCTCAGCAGGAAAACCGAGTTCTATGAAAGATTGGAACAGAAGCAATACAAACGGGCAGAAATCAAGGAAGGATTCTTGTTTCTGGATAAAAAAACTTACGACCCGCTTCCCCTGACGAGATGGTTGGATAAGTCTGGACATCCAATCCCGGGACATCCCGAATTACCTGTAGAGAAGGCAGCCGAGATGAAAATTCTATCCCAGAAGGACCCGGTTCCCTTGGACCTGTTGCTGCACTCAAACCTGGTCCAGCAGGAGCTCTCTCGCATGAACATTAACAGCCTCTCATTATTGGATAAAACGGTGCAGGCCACACCGCAAGTGATGCTGATGCTGGGAGCATTGTTAGAGAGAGAAGTGACCGGAGATGACCCCGAGTGGGCAGCAGCAGTGGCGTCACTGACAGTCAGTGAGAAGGTGAAAATCATGCCGTCCAGAAGACAACACAAAGAAAACGAGACGGACTGTAGAACAATAGTTCAGCAAATAGTATCCTCAATACCCCACGAGGTTTTAACCAGTACTTCATACGGTCGGAAAGAACAGGGGAACGATACGCAAAAGAAAACCGTTACCTTTGAGGACCAGGAGAAAAAAGGTGAGAAGGTTGAACGAAACCTGGTACGAGATTGTTTGTCTGGGGAAACGGACGATGAGAACAACCGGCGATTTCAAGATCAACACCCGGGACAAGGACGTTTGTCCGGGGAGTCTGATATAGATTAAAAAGTTCCTGATGAGAAACAGGACCTGGAGAATAAAGTTTTGTCCGGGGAGTGGAGATGGATGCGAAGAAGGCACAGAACTGATCTGGAGGAGGCTACGTGCTCTATCGCAGACTCTGCAATGGATGACAACTCCCGGAACTCAGGAATCGACACCCACTCAGACAGGAACTCGAGCTCAGGATTGGAACTGTCATAGCTAGCGATTCACGCACTGCTAGTGGAGACTCGAGCAAGGAATCTGGACAGGGAGGTATATCAAGACCCTGACAGTGATCGCTACCTCATACCAGATGAAGGAGTCTTTGATAACGCAGCGGATGATCTGGAAACAATAGCGGTATCGAAACGTTTGATAAGTCTGTTGCCACAAAAAGAGGTAGTCAGGACTGATCTTCAGCCATTCGATTAGGAAACACAGCCATTGGCAAAGATTTGGTGCCAATGGAACAGAAGCAACCCAGAGTATGAGGGGAAGAAAACATCACCACAAGCCTACGTAAGGGATGTGATTAGACGTCAACTAAAGGACTTATGTAGACAAAAAACTCAGCAGGCACAGGCAAGGCAGAGGAAAAGATTTGACAAAAAAGCAGCTGGTGCAAAAGCTTGTTCGGTAGGGGACTACGTACGGGTATTTCAGAACGTCATACTACCGAAAGGAACAAAAAAGGAGGGGACCGTTCATGATTACGGAGGTGCACCAGGAGGGACGCTTTTATAGACTGAGTACTGGCAGAGCCGCTCATTACGAAAACATTAAGCCACATAGCCCATCGACAGAAGATTGGTGTATACCTGCAGACATGGAAGAGGGGGATTACTTGATGATGGACCCTGTCTGTGAGGTCAACGAAAAGGGCACCAGGGAAAAGAACGATGGTAATGAAGTCGTAGAGGAAGGAACAGGTCCACCACTGGACCTGAATCCAAACGATGTGATTGAAGCGGATGAAGAAACATTACCCTACACAGAGGCGGACTGGCAAGACGCTGAACAAAGGGAGGTTCCCATGAACTTGAACCGGATCTTCCGTTCACATTACAGACTCGACAGAATGACAGGACAAGATCCAAGAAGAAATATAACCCTTACGGCGACGACTTTGTAGTGGACAGGATAAATCTAAAGAAGATAGTGGAAAAAGTAGTAGGTCTAGAAGGTATAACTTTGTCACAGGACATTGACATAGTCGATGATCACGACAAGGAGTGGATCGAGGACCGGTTGAAACCCGAGGTAGAATTCGACGACGAGCAACAGCAATCCTACGAACAAGAAATGACGAATCTGCGTGTCTTGGAGTGGCTGAACGAAATGACGTCGGACCCAAAGGAGACGAGTGTCACGATTCAAGATGTAGATCGTGAAAGCATGAAATACAGGAAAACCGAACGAGGTCCCTAAGAAACCGGACATAGGGAGGGTAGTTGAGTCCCCGATGGAACTCTTGACGCCTCGAGAAATGAGTCAGACTACAGAAACGCGACTCCCGGCTATAACTGGTCGAGTGACAATCTCGGATCCGAGTCACACCTTAGGTGACCCAGTCGTGGAGCAAACGGTGAGGAAGCTGATAGAGACAGCTGGACGACTGGTTGTCAACAGGAATGCGCCAGGTTCCGGGGTGACTGCACCCGTTGGAACAACCGATGACACGGGCAGAGTACATCTCTCCCAAAACGTGATGACCAGAGAGGGAGTTAGCAATGCAACATCATCAACAAGGGGCTCTAAGGTCCCAGACAGAAAGCTACGAGGAATGCCGGCGAGTAATTGACGTGCAAAAGAACAACCAGTTGAAGTATAGCTTCACAGGAGCTCCGGATATGAATCCGAGAGCCTGCTTCAATCGATCGACTTGGAGCCCAGCAGTAAATATGCAGCAACCGCCACTTGGGACATCACAACTGATACTGGGGGACAGCTTGGTTAGAGTGCTCCAAAATTTGAGGACTTCCTGGATCACCACGGTGATGGCGTTTGGAGGCGCAACGATAGCCCAGTTATTTCGGATGGTGGAGCTGATGAACCCAGTGAGAATCCCTAACGTATTGATTCTAGTAGGGACGAACATCATATCGAGAAGCTCAGATGAGGAAGAGGCGCTATGGGAGTCGATGATGGTGTGCCTATTTACTACTCTCTGGCAGCGATTCAACTGCGGGGTACTGACCGTCTGCACTCTACCAATGAGCACGAAGATGTTGACAGCAGCAGGGAGGAGACATAATGAAGGAACAATCAGGTGGAACAACATCCTGAGGAATCTTGCGAGTCGGAATGCTGGACGGATGATCCTTATGGATATTGAGCATGAGCTGAGAGCTATGGATCAGGCCAGACTGACTACTGACGGCATCCACTTTGACAGCATCGAGGGACAAGCCTGGTTGAAAGAGCGACTAGATGAAATGGAAGTAGAACTCTTTGAAACGGGAGTGCTGTAGAAGGAAGAAACGTCGAATAAACCGACAATTTCATCCTTTGTGCCTCCTAACCTAGAAACACGTTTGGAAACGGTCCCAGCCGTGACGACGTACAAGCCGCAAAGCTCTAGCGAACCAGGGCAAAGAACGGACGTACAAGATTGATTGGGGGAAGCGCCTTTGAGAAGAACCATCAATCCTAGACGAAGACTAGGGCCTGTCAACCCGACAGCGGAAACGACCAGCACCTTTAGATTGGATACGAGATCAGAGACGACGAGCACCAGTCGGGAGGAGCGGCGCCCAAACAGGAGCTCTCTGATGTGGTCGAGGCCAATAGCTTCTCCCTGGCACATATATAAGGATGATCTGATGAAACTGATTCTTCAGACGGTGAGCTTTGCAGCAGATGCCATGAGGATGTTGAATTGAGTGAGATTGTCTGTCAACGGACTGTATTCAATAACAGGCGTAGACTGGTTAATAGCTGCTGGCACAAACTTCAGCTCTACGACTGCCTTAAGGTTTGCCGATCTGGAAGGACTGCCCTCGAACAATACAATGGCTCCAGTGAATGCAAGACCGTTACAAGACGATAAACTGAATCACGACGAAGAAAATTGAGAAGAGAGACCTGGAAGATTCCTGACGACGAGGGCGCCAATTGGACAACATGTGAAGATGTTCAGGAAGATGAAAGCAGCCCCAGGCCATGTGAAAGAAAGAGCGTATCCGAAACAAGTGAATCAGGAAGGCGATGATCAGAGATACGGTGGTTTGAAGGCGATAAAGAAAGATGAGACCATCTTTGCCGCATACGACAAGGCAGAAATGAGGAAGGCCAGGATCATGATATTAGCGAATTCAGAGTTCTTACACACTTCCAAGTCCCTGTTTTGGCCGGACGTCATTATGTTGGCAGCGGTCGACCTGGACCTAACACAATCCGTGTCGATGGCGATCGTAGTGCAAAGGCAGACATATATGAACCCAATCACGATTGTATGGCCAGCTATAAAAGATATTCTCGAGTCAATGGGTGAAGTAGAGGATACCCTGAAAGAGGGTGCCTTCACTAAATTAACACCGAGAGCCGTGTTTGCACTGTCTCCGGGATATGCACGTCTCCCGGATGGACTGAAGTTCGTGTATGCGATCGTGGCTTTGCTCTCGGAAGGGAAATATGATGTGATCATATCTGCCCCAAATCGCGAGATAGAGATGGAGAATCTGAGGCCACTCAGGACTGAATTACCTGCGGTGTGGTCAGACATCTCGAATGCGATGAGAGAATTCAAGGACCATTCACTACACATGCTAGTATTGGACGAAGTACTGGGGTTGGAACGGTCCAACTTCAGTCGACAACTTAAATTGAAACCAGGGATTGACGATGACCATCGAGCAATCATAGCGATGTCAAACGTTTTATGGTTCCGAGGAATGGAAGTAAGAGGGGAAGGAGAGAGGAGAAACAACTCCAAAGAGACCAGAGCTCACTTGGAAGCGATGGTTTTGAAGACGAAACCAGAGGGTAACCAGTGGCTGCACTTAACCCCTCGGATAGCAGCATTGGGAGCGGATGCTTTCGAGCAAGGCCCCGTGATGATTAAGAAGATCCATGCCTAGTTAGTGAAGGAGGTGAACCAGGCCAAAAATGCTGAAGAGAAATCAGCCAAGTTTGTAAACAGAGTGTGCCAAATTACCCTGGAAGCTTTCTGGACCCAGGAAGTGAAGGTGGAAGAAGGCTTTGACCGGACTGGTAGCATGCTGGAAGGGCTAGCAGCCGGATGGACCGCGACCTTCTTGGCGACAATTTACCGAACTTTTTCCCGATATTTGATAAAGGAATTCCTCCAAGCAGTAGTGGAAGTATCGATCGTTGAACTACTAGCTTTTTTCGTGACGTTTGGAGCAGAAAACTTTGTGAAAGGACCGGTTGCACTGCTCACCGAAGGAATTCAAAACCTGCGATTAGATGGACTTCTCAGGTTGATTGCAATAACGCAGGGAAACTTGGGAGGGCCGATGAATTTGACGCGCTACCCAGAGCAGATGAGAGAGAATGTGAAGAAGTTCGACGTGAAGCGAGCTACGGATTCCTGGAAAAAGATAAGAGATTTGAGACATACTGTTATCCAGTACCTCCTGCAGCAGAATCACTTTGGAAGAGGAGAGGATGAAACAATCCAGAAGGAGGAAGACGTGCGACGACATGTTGGGGGCATGCCCCTGTTAACTGATCTGAGCTTAGCTATGAGGACCGATCCCTTATCCTTGATCAGACGAGCCACGGAGTTCGTGACAGTCATATACGGAGCAGTCACGTTTGCGTTCCCTGATATTAAGGTGGAAGCATACAGGAGGTCGGTGCTGCACCTGAACCTCATATCAGCAGTGGACGGAAGTGCGAGGAATTGGTGTGAGCAGCACGTATTGCGAGAACTCATGAGCGAAGATCTGTTGTTTGCCAAGATATCGGAGCCAGAGATGACGGTCGTCAACTTCGATGATCACTTCCGTGATCGCATGGGAGAAGTGGACAGAGGGCACATTGAGGTGTTCCCGAAGCTCTGGAACCTAAGGCCCTATGACAAAACAAATGGCGAGATCACGAGAATTCCTCGACTCACTGCGGCGTACCACAAGGTGAGAGAAGAGACGAAAGGTTGGGGTGATTACAAGAAGTTGCCTGAGGAAATCCCTGATTTCCTTCTGATAAGAAGGATGTTGCTCGGAGCAGTCTCCGTAGTGCAAACTCCCAGGTTGAGAGCGTTTGAGACAAATGAAAGGAGAGTGGCGAAATTCTCGGAAATGATGGATCCGTGTTTTGTGGGCAGGAATGCCGCAGTGTTGCATCATACGCGATTTGTTTACACAGATCAAGCAACGAGAAGGCGGATAAGCAACGCAGCGACTCCAAAGCCAGGAGGATTTGACAAGGAGTGGGCAAAACTGGATCTAGCGCCTATGAAAATGAGAGGCAGAGCTGAATTACTAGAGTCCTCAGTGATCTTGACGAGTGTGAAGCCGGAGTTAACAGTGGGAGGAACACTACAGACGAGAACTTTGTTAGCACCCTTCGGATATGAAGAGGTCAAAATAATCTATGGAGAGGAAAAAGATCTGTCAGCTGGTAAGCTAGTCATACCGAAATTTCCGGAGGGGGCCAGAAGTGAAGAGCAAGGGACCTCAAACTCGAAAGAGAAACTAGAAGGAGATGATGGGCAGGGAGGAAGCCGTCAATCGGAAGAACCTATGCAACAGGAATGCGATCAGGCCGAGAAAGAGGACGATAAGGCATCGTCAGGAGGAGTATCCAGCCTAGACATCAATTTCCTCAGTGATTTTGAAAACGGTGGGGATGCATTAAAAACGACTGAGCCAGCAGACGAGGATAATTCCACGCTGAAACCCCCGTCGGTCTTTATGGAAACGAGCCGGAATTTGCCGGAGAGCGGCTCTCCGAGCAATTTTAAAGATACAGAACACAGACTCCTCATGGAATCACCAAGTAAAAAAAGAATAGAAGGCGCTGCCAGAGTACCTTTCCTGGGAACGTTGCCCAAAGAAGAGTGGGATGCGCATCACAGGGACCATGAGAATAGGATGGGATGTAGAATGGACACAGTAGCCTTTATGGAAGATGTCTGGACGGTAGTTCAGAGCTACGGTACTCAGTCCATTTTGAAACTAGGTGTCAAACGACCACTAATGCGGGAGGTCCTTGACAAAGTCGACGAGTGTGAAGGGAGATTGAGTGAGTAATTGCTCGACTCAGCCACTGACGAAAGTGAGGCAAACTCTCCTATCAAAATGACGCCGCAAGAAGACAAAGGAGAAGTGGTATATCTGTCAAGAACCCGGAAAGGAACGATGCGGTCAAAATTAATAATTGACAAGATTAATGAAGTGAAGATAAAACTGGGCAGCAAGGTGACATTGAAAAAGGCAGGAAAGACGAAGGGGGATTCCGAATTTTTGATAAAAGCTGTCAATTCAGCGAAAAGACAGCGAGTCGAAGAAGCTATGGATCTGGGATGGTGCCACCCATTCTCATAGCAGGGATAAAGTCAACCGATTACAGGACCAAGAAGAGTGACCGCACTCTGACTGGAACAACATAAGAAAAGGAAATACTGAGCCAATGTGGGGAGAGTACTATGAAAGTTTGTAAACCATCTCCATGAACCATGGAAAAGGAAGTTTTTTAGGACAGCTAGTCCCAGTGGAAAATAATTGACTGACAGTGTCGGACACTGTATCAATAGATGAACCCGCCAATGGATACATGGAGATGCTGGAATACAGAAATTCGGCCAGAGGACACTTGATGGCTCTGGAAGACCAAAGTGCCATGGAAGGTTATTTGGAAACAATGATGCAAGGCACCACCCTGAAGCAGAAATCATACGGGACTCTGGTATCTTCTGAGATTCATGCAGAAACGATAGAGCAGTTGGTGAGCCTTCCATGGAGAGCGGTAGTGTTACGATTTTTCGAAGAAGAGATGAGAACAGGCTCTGATAACAGTGCCTTACGTGAGAACTGAGTTACAACTAAGGTCCGCCTGGTGCATGATCGGACTGACACTTGGAGAATATGATTCAGAAGAAATGAAGAGATCGAAGGAGGAGAAAGTGTTCTTAATGACGAGTGTAAGAGATCTGATGACCCAAGAAGGAGCAGCAATAGCGTGCGCGAAGCGGAGAGACGTGTTAAGATGCTAAAGGAAGGCGATGAACGAGCGAAAGCCTTGCTCTTGCTGGCACTGCTGGATATGCAACAAAGCAACCCAATGCGAGTGAACATGAAGGAACCCGTGGAACTAGAACCCATGAAGAAAATAGACGAGATCAGGAGATTCTCAAACAAGGAGCTGAGGCTCTTCAAGGAATCCATGGGAGCACTGCCGAAATCCAGTAAATACTGTGGACCAATCAGGAAGAAGTCCTACAGTTACGTGTCCGGAATCATAGGGATGGCGTACAGATACAGAACACAGACTCCTCATGGAATCACCAAGTAGAAAAAGAATAGAAGGCGCTGCCAGAGTACCTTTCCTGGGAACGTTGCCCAAAGAAGAGTGGGATGCGCATCACAGGGACCATGAGAATAGGATGGGATGTAGAATGGACACAGTAGCCTTTATGGAAGATGTCTGGACGGTAGTCGAGATTCTCAAATAGACGAGATTCTCAAACAAGGAGCTGAGGCTCTTCAAGGAATCCATGGGAGCACTGCCGAAATCCAGTAAATACTGTGGACCAATCAGGAAGAAGTCCTACAGTTACGTGTCCGGAATCATAGGGATGGCGTACAACCCTTTCCTAAATGAGGATAACGCGATTGCTTCTTTGATTACGAGCAAGCAGTTTTGCTAAGATTCTGGACGTCGAGAATTGTAACGATAAGAAGCGCTGCTAATCAGCAGGCCAAGCTGAGACTAGTCTTGGAGGACAAGGTGTCTGCACCTTCAGTGCCGAAATCGGACAACCGGGTAGAATTCGGATTGGGATTTTCAGATGAACTGCTGAGAACGAGTTTGATGGTAGTGTGGGAAGTGATGGAACCGTCATGGTGTCCAAGTCCCAATGCTGATTCAATATTAAGTGCAACACAAGACGTACTGAGGGAACTGAACTCAGACTGTAATCTGCGTGATCTTAATATCATCTATAACGTGATGACAACAGCCTCTAGGAGCCACGGAGAAGACAAAGTAGAGTTGCCTGGCTGGGGACCAGAGGACTGGAAGGTCACGTCTGTGGAGGTCTGGATTGCGTGAAGACCTTGGAGAAATATACAAGCAGTTGACAATTTTGTTTGGGAAGTTTGTGATGAAGGCGAAGACAGAAACGGAACTAATTGCGGATTGCCATGGAGGAACCGAGATGAATCTAGCGACTGCACTAGGATTCCACAGCATGTTTGGTTTTTTAGAGTCACTATTGAATCTAGAAAAAAAGCATGAGATGGTCACGGCCATCAGTGTAGAAGTGGTCCCAGGAGTTTTGCAGACTGAGGTGGAGACTGAGGTTTTGCAGACTAGGAATGTGGAGGGAAGCAATCGAGGCGGAAATCAACATCCGACACATCGCAGACCGTCGGAAGCGCGATATTTGGTGGGATCGACATTAGCTCCAATGTGTAAGAGCAGATACCCAGTGCATTTCGTAGCTGTGGATGTGAAAAGTACGTGAACGATCGTGGATCAAGCCTTCTCGGTGCCAAAACGCGTAAGACTGTCAGAAAACTCTTACGAGTTGCTGTGTAAAATATTTTCAGCGGTTCCAAAAGAGAACTAAAGAAGATTTAGAATCGATACTGGGAAGGACTTTCATGGGATACGCCAGTGGGAACTTCAGTGACTTTGAGAGACAGAAGCAGAAAGGATCAACCGTCATGGATTACAAGGCAGTAGACGAAAATGATGAAGTCCACCGAGTGATGATGATAGAGGAACCACTACTGGAAGCTTCGGGAAAGCGTAATTGGAGGAGCATCATGTCAACACATGATGAGTTTCCCTGCCACTGCTTGTTGCAAACAAGGTGGTACCCCGGGCGTAGTAATCTAGTTTTGATCTGGGACTGTGGAGTGCTGCTCTCCATGGGTTTACCAGACTCATCACGGCCCATAACGTAGTGATAGTGGGAGTTATAATGGCGATACGATGGCTAGAAGCTCATGTGAAGGAGAAAAATAGACAGGAGGCGCCAACGAGAGAAGAATTGCAGAAATTGGATTGTCTAAAGGATTTAGATCTTTTTGAGACAATGTGCAAAATCTTGAACATTCCGATGGAAGTGAAAAAGATATGGGCCAGGAGACGTCTGATGCCATGGTTTGGAGCCAACATGACTGCATGTTTGTACGAGTATGGTAGGAAGCATATGTCGAAGCACAGCAGAGTGTACAGTGCGTATCAGCTGGACATTGGGGCAGAAGCTTTCAAGCGAGCTTTTGTAACTCACCGGAATGCAGTGACCACCGCAGTGAAGAGGACTTCCAGGTCGAGTGAATGTAATGGAAGGGAGAAAGAAGAGATGTTGAAGGAAGATTTGGAGAGACACGTGACGTTGTGCCTCCACGACAGCTTCTGCCGAAACAGAGAATCTAATGTTGAACCCCTATCTTGTTGTAAGCAAAGACTAAAAGAGCAGAAGTATTGGAGGATTGCTTCCAAAAGCGTCAGAATAGCTACCGATGTGTTGCAAGACACAGAAACTGAAAGTGCAAGGTCAATGTCGCAGTAGGAGGAGAAGGAACATTGACAGAATGGCCAAAAAACAAGATGCAAAAAGAAACGAAATTAGAAGAATTTAGAAGTTTTAGAACTTCTAAACGACGAAAAAAGACGAAACAAAGAAGTGATGAAAGAGAAGAATATAAAACTCAGAATTGTTTTGCATGTGACAAAAAACTCAAATGAGAAACAAAGCAACCAAGTTGTAATTGAAACTGAAAGAAAACATTTAGTTGAGTTTTGAAAGATTAAAGGATTTATTGCATTTATAAATTTGCATTTTGATTTTAGTTAGTGGCCTTAGAGACACTTAAAATTTTTTTAGAAAGGTTTGAGTGAAGAGTATATTTAAATATTCCAGCCTCCATGATTGTTTTTTATCAACTAGGATGACTGATCACTTTGTGGGGAGACATGAAAGACTTGGGTAATCTCTTGAAGAGGGAGATTATGTCATTGTTCCCTCTAAGATTATGTCAGAGTTCGTTAATTTTAATATTCAGGACCAATAACAACTGAAACTTTCTAAAACTTCCTAAACAACTAAACTAAAAGGAAAGAAGGATGGTAGGATAATTTTAGCTTGTTGGTTGACAGTACTGTCCTGCAAACTAACAACTTTTAAAAACCTAGAAGAAAATGTTTTAAATCAGGGCATTGACATTGAAAGTCAGAAATAATGTTTTATCTTAGATCATATCCTCGAAAGTGCAGATTCGTGAAAGAATTTGGAGGGCTATGGTGATGTAGTATGATGCCATTTATATTCTGCAGTGACTCGATATGACGTGGATAAAAGTGATTTTGTGTATTTTGTAAGTTCTGTTCGATGTCACTGTACCAACTTTACGAAGACTACGAGATTCAATGGGGACATTGACCTGACTGTCCGGGGAGTATGTGACCTTCGACCAGAATTGAAAAAGAGACAGTTTCGTAGGGTTAGCCGCCGACCCAGAGAATTGGCAAATTTAGAGGACTAGTGACGTTATTTAAACGTTTAGACGAACTGTGAAGGTCAGGATTTTCTGGTATTTTAAATGTTTAAAATTTCGAATGATGACGTCATATTTCCGAGAAACGACGAAACGGCCATTTTGGAAGAAAACCAAAAACACTACACAACCACAACGAGAGTTGCGACAACAACAACGATAATTGCCAGAGAAACTACGACGGAAAGTAGAAAAATACAACAGAGTGTTGGCAAAGACCGCTCCGAGTTGTAACGATTGGGTCGCTACAATCGTTACAAGGCCATTCACGCCAACGGTGAAGGGTAGTGAAATCGTGAATTCAGCATTCCGGTGAGGAAACAAGTGTGTCATTCCCCCGGATTCAGGAATCCGGAGGGGTCTTGAGACTTGAATTTGAACCATTTTGTACAAACTTTTGGGTTCCTGGTCATGCCCTGAATTGAATTTAATTAACATATTGATTCGTTTTCTAATAATGAGAAGCTAGGAGTTGAGGGAAAGGGTTGATCCATCTTCGATGGAGATGTTGATTTTTATCTACTGAACAAAAACAATAGTAATATAATAAGTAGCAGTAGCTCTGTTTTTAGGAGTGACCTCGTGGTCTGGGGATACTGAGACCCAGCCATGAGCTCAAATTTTTTTTTTCAATGTAAGTAAGTTAATTTGAGCGTTCTGGTCGAAGCCGGAGAACAGCAACGTTTTTGTTGACCCGATGATGAAAAGACCACCAAAAGAACTGGCTTTGGTAGAGACGATGAAAAGCATGTAAAGCTTTGTTTAGACGCTGGCCAGTCGTTTTATAGCTTAGCTTTATTTTCCGTCGATATATACTTCCGGGCGAATGCTAGAGTGTCACTTTCTGGCAACTCAAAAGATCATAGTAACCGAGGTTACAGTCACGAGTCTCTTCGCCACATATTCTAGTCAAAATCTTAAGAGTTTTCCAGATATTGAAGAGAAACGTATAATGTGAAAAGAAGAAAATAGAATCAGATGATTGGGTATCAAGCCAACCCAAGTGAGAAAACTAACACGCGCTCAGAATGAACCGGAGATGGACGAAACTCAAAAATTTGACCTGATGAGGCTACGGTTCTATCAGATACTTAAACTACGTTGCGCTTTCTTTCCCTTGGCTCTATATATAAAAAATTCTTCGGTAGTACTTTTTTCAGTAATAGTGAAGAGTACACTTGCAGCATTCGCAACCTGTGTAGCCAGGACTTTCTTGTGCCAGTCGGTCATATTTGGAAGTTTGACCTTCAGCTGAACGTTTAATCTTGATTTTGGGGAGCAAAGTATTTTTTCAAAATTTCGAATTGAGCCTATCATGCTCAAGTTTCTTGCCACAACTGATAATACTAGAAAAAGCAGGGAGAAAATTCAAGTGATAATCGCGGGAAAAATGCAAGAAAATTACGAGAGTAAGATTGCTATCCGCAATTTTAACATAATCTTCCAGCACGAGTAGAGCTATCTTGTTCCCGATAGAAAATCAAGTGTTACGGAAGACGGACAGAGAAGACGATCAATTGGACCAGAGTGATACTTGAGTGGAAAGGTGGACAGATTAAGCTGCCCAATGGTCCAAAAAGAAAAAAATTTTCTTGAGTTGAATTTTATTTAATTAAAACTCCTTGAGTAGGAAGAAATTTAAAATGTTTAATTCAAACGTTTTTGCACAATTTGTTCATCATCAGGATTAAAATTTTTTACAATGTTTACAAAACTATCAAAGATCTGAAAAATGACAAACATGTCTGAAAAGACTTTAAAACTGTTTGACCAATCAAATTTAATCAACTGTAACGACATAATAAATTACGGAATCATGAATAACATTTTCCTGTAAATTTCTGATATTTCATTTTTAACTTTTTGTTCTTTAAAACTTTGATTTGGGAAATTTTTTGATTCTGACATGTCAGTTTTTTAATTTTTAGCCATGTTATACATAGATTAGTTTTTTAGTGTTGATTCCTGACTCCTGAATTCATCGAGTGTGTTGATCCGTCCAAACATGCAAAGCCTCTAGTGGGAGTAGCTTATGAGTGTTGGCTGTTTGGTCTATAATGTCTGACTTCAGCTCAGCAGTACCGCCTACCTCCTGATTACCCTCTAACAAGTGTTGCCCTACTGGGGAGTCCCCTTTGCGGTGTTCATCGACCCTCGTGGCTAAATTTCGGACCGTCTGGCCGACATAGGTGGAGTTACATCCACTACATAAAAGCTTATACACCACTTATACAAAAAACAAAAAGAAATAATAAAACACGTCAGGATTTGAGAAGTTATATTTGGAGGCAAGATTTTCAATCCCTGAGAGTACTCGGATAGCTACCACTACACAAATGAGCATTTTAAATTTTGCAGAGATTAATATATATAGGTTTTCTTGAAAACTTCTTGAAAAATTCACAAAAAACGTCATATCTCGAAAACAAAAAGAATTTGTACCGTCAGATCAAGAGACTAAAATAGTAACTCCAAAATTTTGAATTGAGCCTATCATGCCCAAGTTTCTTGCCACAACTGAAAATACTAGAAAAAGCAGGGTTTTTCTAGATTATCCCTGCTTTTAGTCAGAAATGCCCATTTTTGACAGCCCCCACTACAAAAATGGGCATTTCAGATTTTGAAAAAAGTTTTATTTAGGTTTTCTTGAAAAGTTTTTGAAAAAATCACAAAACATGTCATCTCGAAAACTACAAGGATTTGAGCGGTCATATTTAGAAGCAAAATTCGCAACTCCTGGGATTACACTGACAGAGCCTCAATACAGAGATGAAAAACCAAAAAACGTCATATCTCGAAAACTACAAGTATTTAAGAAGTGAGATTTGGAGGCAAGATTCGCAATCCCTGAGAGAACCCTGACAGCACGCAACTACAGGGTTGAGAATATCAAATTTTGGGAAATTTTTCAAATTCAAGTTTGCTTATTTCAACATTGACGAAATAATCTTTGAGATCAAACTGAAAAAAATCTTAACCACAGCAATGTACGATGATATAGCTTAAATTTGAAAAAATACTTTTGTTAATCATGCAAAAGGAATACGTTGAAAAAGCATAAACATGACGAGGTAGTGAAGCCCGCATTGAAATATATAATAGATAGATATATTGGTTCCTGGTGAAAATGAAAAGCTAATTAGTATGTTTGTTCCAAGAAAGAGAACTAACAAACACGGAAACACATTTTCTTACATTGATGAGACAACGAAAAAAACATTGAAACAAAAACTATTTCAATTATGCATACTTTTTTATCTATTCATATCGCAGAAAAAAATCATTCAAAACAGCTTCATTTGAGCAATTGACAAAACAATGGCAAGCCAGCCAATTCGTCTAAGCTGCAATTCAAATTATAAGAACCGAGATAAAACTATGTAGCCGGCTTAGAGCGAAAGACAACTCAGAAACAAAAGTTAAAAATTAAGGCAAAAAAAGAGGAAAAAATCCTTTAATTGTGCCGTGAACAGCTCCGAGCGCTTTCTTTCGCTTGGCTCTGTACATAAGAAAATCTTCGAGAGTACTTTTTTCATTAATAGTGAAGAGTAAACATGCAGCATTCGCAACCTGTGTAGCGAGGGAAGTTCTTGTGCCAGTCGGTCATGTTTCGAAGTTTGACTTCGAGCTGAACGTTTAATTTGGCGGGAAAAGTAATTTTCAAAACTTCTAATTGAGCCTATCATGCTCAAGTTTCTTGCGACAACTGAAAATACGAGAAAAAGCTATGAGAAGATTCGAGTGATAATCGCGGGAAAGTTGCTAGAAAAACAAGAGAGTAAAATTGCTATCCGCAGTTTTACCATAATATTCCAGCACGAGTACAGCTATCTTGTTAGCGATAGAAAATCAAGAGGTACGGAAGACGGACAGAGAAGACGATCAATTGGACCAGAGTGATACTTGAGTGGAAAGGTGGACAGCTGAAGCTGCCCAATGGTCCAGAAAGAAAAACTTATTCTTGAGTTCAAATTTATTTAACTTTGTTCATCATCAGGATTAAAACTTTTTACAGTTTTTACAAAACGATGAAAGATGTGAAAAATGACAAACATGTCTAAAAATGCTTTAAAACTGTTTGACCAATCAAATTTAAAAAACTGTAATAACAATGAATTACGGAATCAAGAAAAAAATTATCCTGTAAGTTTCTGATAATTCTCTTTAGCTTTTTGTTCTGTAAATTTCCGGTTTCGGAACAATTTTGATTCTGACATGTCAGTTTATATAACATATAACTTTAGTGTTAGTTTCCGGTTCCTGAATTCATCTGTGTGTTGATCCTCGGCCTCTCCCTCCAAATAAGCAAAGCCTCTAGTGTGAGTAGCTTCTGAGTGTCTAAAATCTGTTTGGTCTATAATCTCTGACTTCAGCTCAGCAGTACCGCCTACTTCCTTATTACACTCTAACAAGTTTTGCCCTACTGGGGAGCCCCTTTGCGGTGTTCATCGACCCTCAAGGCTAAGTTTTGGACCGTCTGGCGGACATAGTTGGAGTTACATCCACTACAAGTAAGCTTATACACCACTTTGGATCTCAGTTCACGAGCAAAGAAAGTTTTGGAAGATGGCAAGCATGTTTTCAATTTTCTTGTCGTAAAAATTATTTGTGCCCCGGATATTTGCCGAACCCTTGCAGCTAACAGTTGAGATGGATTGCCTCGATATTGCGTTGTAAAAAGGGGGTGAGTCTTTTAACCATTTATCATTTCTCGGTTCTGACGCCTTCACCTCTAATTTTTTCTTTCCCCAATGATCTTGTTAAGAGTTTCACACACTAGCCTGTCCGACCAATTTTTAAGATATTGACTTTCAATCCATTGTTTTCGATTTTTTTCCAATGCCTGGTCAAAGTTTTCCCATGTTGAGGTACTTTTGAAAACCCTATGAACCGTCCCTTCAATAACGTTTCTTTTGTACTGCAAAGGTGCGCACCCTCTGAAATTCAGATTGGTGCCGGTACCAGTGGGTTTTTGATACCACCCATATGTGACCTTTTTTCTTGAGTCCACGTTGACATTTAAATCCAAAAAGGCCAAATTACCATTACTATCAAGTTCTTCTATGGTGAACTGCAAGTTTGGATGCAAGTTATTGGCAACCTCGAGAACTAACCCAGGATCGCCCTTAACAGTTCAAACTATGTCATCCACTTATCTTAGAAAAACTTTAACACCATTTTCAGCCCGATCTGCTTCCTGTTGTTTTTTGCAAGCAATGTAACACCATACTGTTTCAGCGATGTCTGCTTGTTCAGATTCCGATATGTTA
The DNA here is from genome assembly GCF_963678635.1 of Symsagittifera roscoffensis. Taxonomy (NCBI): domain Eukaryota; kingdom Metazoa; phylum Xenacoelomorpha; order Acoela; family Convolutidae; genus Symsagittifera; species Symsagittifera roscoffensis. Next base: position 14,799,666 of record NC_087065.1, on the reverse strand, counting down.
CCACACCCTAAGGGGGTACCAATTCAAACAAGCTTCGCATCCTATTCCTTTAGTACCTTTTTCTGACATCCAGGGCAGACCTCCTTGTTACCCTCGTTTAGCACAGTCAATTTTGGTACTTTTTTAATGCAGGTTCGTATTCTTTGAGCTACAAAATAGCCACTATTGCGAGATGTTTCCGGAGGGTTGACTTGCTCATACAATCTCCTCAGGGCTATTTCAACCGCTTTCTTGAGTGGGACAATAGTGTACAAAGTCTTTACATCAAGGTAGATTATACTCTATTCAGAGTTCAGTTCAGTTTTCTCCAAGATCTCCCTGGCCATTTGAGTGTTCGTTTCTAAGTTTGCCCCCTCAATTTCATCAAAAATTTTGCCAATGTTTTATTTAGGTTGTCACATGAGCTATCAGATAAAGAAATGACGAAATGAAGTGGTGTTATTTGTTTATGTACTTTTGCGAATACATACAGCCTAGCCAGCTGTGCCCCCGTCGATCTCAACCTAGTATACAGCGCTTCGCTAATCTCGTCCTTCTTTTTCATGGCGATTAAATCCTTGCTTATGTTTTTTTAATTTTCATGATCATGCTGTCAGTCAGATTCTCCCTCTCATTAGTTGTTCTGCCTGTAATAAATCTTTCAGTTTCTTCTCATATGTCTCCTTTTTCATTACACAAAAACCCACGCCCTTTTTACCTTAAAATTGTCCTTGAGTTGAATTTAATTACCTTAAATCAGCTCCAGATTTGCTTTACCATCATTAGTTATTCAATTCTAGATGTCGTGTCTGTATGTGAAAACCCAAGTTAAACTTCTTGAGTGTGTTTTATGTGATTATGTTGAGTTAGGGCGAGTGTTTAGATTGATTCATCTGAAATGGATCAAAGGTCCACTGTCCAATAATAACTAAAGGTGTACTTAAGGTTCCGACGCTGTTTTTTAATGGCGTTCGCGTGTTTCAGAAATTTTGAGACCTGACCGTGGGGGCGTTCTTATCTCTAGTGTGGGGGTATTTTGGTAGTTGCCTTTAAGCTGTAGCGCGGGTTGTAGTCTTAAGTCGCAAGTGAGTCGAACTGGCTCCGAGGTAGAAAACACAAGAAATAGTGTCCCTGACTCTTGAGCCAATGGTTAAAGGCCCTATTTCTCATAGACTCATATGTGACTTAAGTAGGCTACTTTTACATCTCTGCTGAAAAAAACTACCTGCCCTCGGTTCCCCAGTATACGTGCTCAAATTCTTACAGAGCTTTTAAAAAAGTGCCAGGGTCGGCGGCACCCAAAACCTCAAAAGCTGTTAGTTGAAAATTGTATCCATCAATAATCAAATCTCTACATTTTTCCGATTAGCTTTCTTCTTCGGCTGCAGCCGTTCCGGGTTACAAACCGAGCATGTGCTTATTATATTAGGGATTAGGCAGTTAACTGTCGTTAAGTCCCACAGGAGCTGCCCAACAAAAACCAATGGATCGAATGTCAAGCCATATAGTCGCTTCTGATCTGTCCTCTTTAAGAGTCGTGGCTCTCAAACAGAAGGAATGTGAGTGGAGGCGAGATTTTGCTCATAAGGCCCGTCAATCTTGAAGGCTAAAAGAAACTATCTGCAATTTTCAGACAAGAAAGAACATACCATCCAGCTATGGTTACTTCTTCCAGGAAACACACGTAGTTTGTTTTCATTTTTTTAAAACTGGGCGGAGTCCATTTGCAATGATTTGAACCGCTGATTTGACAGTTTTGAGTTTTACACGGTAAATCATTCAAATAATGCAAACCGATTTTATCTTGGCGAGCTTTGAACTTTTTTAAATCATTGGAATCTAGTTTCATAGTCATTTGAGAAGTTTTGTTATCAAAAGTAGCTCCATCCAATAATTTTCAATCCGTTTTTGGGAATTACTTCAATTTTTGCTGAATCAAACCAATGTTTTATTGCATTTTAATATATTCTATCATCGTACTACAAACAAACAACTTCACTTATGGTACTTTTCGTTCCTAATGCTGAGGCTAAAAAGTGGGTAGAACTAGTAGGCGAGCGGAAAATCACTCGAGCTGTTTTGGCAGACGGGAGAACTGATTGCGAAAACTGGCTATCGTTCAATTTAACATTCGTTACCTTATATAAAGATTTTTAACAAAGACTTCTTACTTTTGGTCGGTCCTAGAGAATAATGCCCAAACTTTTCTATGTTTGGGCTTAGGTTATGAATTGTTTCTGATGTTGGTATTATTTTGAGGTCTCGAAGCCTTATTTTATAATGTCGACTAAATTTTCATTATCATTGACAATAATTATTTCGATTAAAAAAAGTAAGCTTACCAGATATATTTTTTAAAATTTATCAGTAAAAAAACGATGTGAAAATGAAACAAAAAAACTAAATCAGAATATCCACATAACAATCTATAAGCGTTTTGCTCTAAAAATTTCCTTGTAGAACTCGTAATATTTAGCTTAAAAATCGCAAAAATCCTTTACTATAAATTTTCAACACCTGGTTTTTTCAATGAAATAGAAAACAACAGTAGTGTAAAATTGAACATTTCAAATTTTAAGCAAAAAGAACCGCAAGGTCCATCTGACATTCCTCTTGTGCTCTGTATTATGGGTGCAAGGAAAAACTACACGCCTTTTACTTATTTTTATTGAACAACTAATAAATAATTTTTTCCGAAGAAGACTAAAAAAGCAGTTGTCACCCAAAATACAAAAATACAGGCCTCTCTCAATTACTGGAGCACTAATGAAATTGTTTGAAAAGTTATTGTATAATTATAATCATAAAAATCTTTTTTTCTCAAAATGTTTTAGGCAACACTCATTTCCAATTTGCCTTTAGAGCATCAATTTTTTTTTCATGCTGTTTTTTTGCACAGAATTATTTAACAAAAAAAACAATTGATATCACAAATTTTTTTGTTTGCTCACCAAACGATCTCTCGGAGGCACTTGATTCTATTGACCGTAACCATTTTAAACAAAATCTCGAAAAATTTATATTTTTTGAAACTGCTATGCTTGATAAACTTTTTGACAAGCGACTGAAGTCAGAAAACAAAATTAAGCAAAACTGAATCGGACTGGATCTCAGGTTATCAACGTTTGCCACAACGCACTGTATTAGGACGTCTCATTTTCAACCTATACATCAATAATTCATTCCAGCAACTGATTAACTTATGCAAAATAACTCAAAATGCAGACAATACAACTTTTCTGTGACAATGAAAACATTGAAAATGTACCAGGAGAGCTTGAAAAATGCAGTATTTTATCAAATACTTTCGGAGACACTTACTCCACTTAATGCTAACAACATTCTAGTACTAAATTTATGCAGAGTCCGACTGCGTTTCTAACCTGCTGTTTCGACAGTCTTAAGTTTAGAATTTTACACAGTATGACATGCAACCATCGCAATCCGAACTTATCCTGATAAGCATTGAATCTTTTTTTATCAGTCGAATCTAGTTTTAAAATAGTTTCAGAATTTTCATTGTAAAAAAGGTAAACTACGTTCCTATTGCTGAGGCTAAAAACGCGGGTAAAGCTAGTAGGCAAGCGAAAGAAACACCTAAGCCATTTTCGACTATTGGAGGAGCTGTATGCAAAAAGTGGCTATCATTCATTTTCCCATTTCTTTTTTAGCACAAATAAAATTTTCAAATTTAATAGTACTTATCAGAAAAAATTATTACAAGGTTTTTAACGCAAAAAATATAGGTGTTTCTGCATGCTAAAGCAGTTTTTGCCAGATAGAAACTATAAATTGTATCCAGCTTATCAAAAACCTCCGACTTGTTTTCCAGCTTAACTATGTTTTTAATTTGCAATTCTTTGCGACAAAATTTGCCTATAGTCGAGCCCAAAAATAAAAATTCATCCCTGGATTTAATTTGTAGTTTTTGACACAATTTTTGAAATTGACCTATAATTGTAATGTACTTTGTAGTCGTGGTCGGTCCTGGAGAACAATGCTCAATTTTTTCTGTGTTTAGGGTTGTTTTCAAGCATTTTACCAGCGTCTGAATTGTCTCAGTAAACCTCTTTATCGAGAAACGCTTATTGAAAAAGGAGGTAATTGTTATTTTTGTGACGCTTTTACGCTTCTTCATGTGACAAATTGCAGACTTGATTTGATTGTAGCAGATTTGGTCATATATTGTAGACTAATAACAAATGTACATGGTGGTTTTTGGATTGAGTACTCAAGAAGCTGTTGTGCAACAAAAATGGTTTTCCTTGAGATCATTACGATTTTTTTATCGAGATCGTATCTTCCTAAAAAAATTCAGGTTCAAATAAATGATTAAATTTTCGCAATTGGAGTCTTTGAAGAAAAAATAAAAATCGTTTGTAAAAATATGATAAAACCGAGTGAGTCCAAAGAGTCAAATCTTTGTTCCTTCAAAAGACAAGTTCTCAGTTTAACAGACCAAACAAACAAAGCAAACTTACTTACACCTCCTAAAAAAAAACAGATCATTTGGCAGATATATTCTTTACTGAAAATAAAATAAATGGAAACAACACTCTCTTCAAGTGCAATGTTTTTGATAAGAAACTATTCAGACGAGTTATTCAATTCGAATCTGCCCAAAAACTAACTGGAACTCTTCTATCAGCAAGTAATCCAAGTGCAACGTTCAACAATTTTAGTCAAAACGGTGCCCTTAGGTTACAATTTCAGTTAAAGATGGTTCAAGGAAATTTACACGCATCTTACTTCTCATTTTATGGATTACTTGATAGAAAAATTTTTTCCACAGAAGCTCAAAAAAGCAATTGTCACGTCAAAATACAAAAAAAATGATCCTCAAGTACTTGAAAACTACAGGCGCATCTTAATTACTGGAATTAGACACCGAGAATTTGTTATATAAACAACCTAATGAAAATCTTTCATCCCTAAATTTTTTAGGCAACACTCAATTTGGCTTTAGAACATCAGTTAATATTAATTGATGATACTTTGGTTTGAACGGAATTGTTTCAAACATCGATTGACATCAACAAGTTTGCTGTTTGCTCACTAACATATCTCAATTTTCAAATTAATATCACTTTTGAAGAAAAATAAAAATTTGTATTTATTTACTAAAGAATTAAACTTCAAACGAATAATTCAAAAAATTCTAACGGTAAAATTGAAATTTAAGTTATAGGAAGCATATAAAACTAATTGATTTTGTCTTCATGAAAAGTCAACTGAGTTTTCTTGAAATCTTTTTAATAAATAAATGTTGCCCTTTGAATATTTGAAATAGTTTGACAGGATTACAAATGTCTTTTGGAAGAACAGCAAATCTTCTTTTGGTTGGATATGCAAGTTTGAAACTGTGACGCCATCGCAGCTAAAAATTTCTGCGATAGCAAAATCTGTGGTAGCAAATACTTTTTTTTGCTCACATTTATTTCTAACAAGCAGAATAAGCAGTTAGAAGATTCAGCGTAAATGAATCAGATATAATATATGAGGTTAGTAGATTTTTAGGAAAACAATTGTGAAGAATAAGCGCGGAGTCTTGGATAAAAATTCAATAATTATCGTCAATGAGAGTTTTTTGTCCTTTTTTTTTAAATTTTGTTTTCGGCTCATCACTGAATCGCTTAGCTGCACGTGTACCATTAAATCTATTTAGTATGTGGAATCCTTTTGTCTTAGAGGCATTTTGCATTCACAGTTGGTATAAATACAACTAGATTAGATGTCTCAATTCTCCCTTTTGTCTTATTCCTTTTTTCAGTTTTTTCTTCTTTTTTTTTTCAAGTGCGCTTGACCAAAAGAACCATTATTGCCAATTGCTGTTTGTTCCAATTACGTGCATAATGTTGTAGCCACAAGCGTTAGGCTATATCAAGTCGGTTATTACATGGTAATAAATACACCTCACTTTTCGTTTGTACTAACTTACTAACTTTACTTTGCCTATTTTTACTGCCTCGGATCTTTAACTTAACTAAATGCCGTCAGGTCATTTTCTGTTTGATGCTCAAGTTGCCTTTGGTGTTTTGAGGTTAAGGCTTCTTGCGCAGCAATATAAACAGAATTAAATTGAAAGCAGATGTCGATTTTCTGCATCGCAGGTATTGACCTCAATCATTTGACTTTTGGACTAAAATTTATTTAGCTGCATATATTTTTATCAGTTAAACAAACCGCCTATTTTTATTGCCGTTATTCAAAAAAAAGCGATACAAGGTTTTTGAAATAGACAATTTTACATTAAATTCCACATTAAAATCCAAAAAATCATTGTCTGACCCTCTAACGCACTTTGTTAGACCCAGTTATTACACATTCAATACTTCAGGCAAGCTTTCCTTACTTCTTAAAATCAGTTCATCGGCACATATCTGAAATGAATTTGGAAAACTAAACTGAATACAGTTCTGACGAACAAGCTTTTTCTATATTTTCCCTTTAGTTGCTCGGGTTACGTTTGTGTCAGTGCTGTCAATCTCTGAAAAGTTTTTTTTGTCGAGGAATTCAAATCCAAACTTTTTTCCTTTACAGTGTTTTAATTTGTGCTTCGTCTGCTTTTCTTTGGATTTGAGTTAACATAGAAAAATGTCCCATCTTAAATCGTGTTAATTTTGTTATTAAATCTTTTGGGAGGTTCTGCTTTTCTTTTCTCCCAATACTTTATGTCGTGGTGGTACGTGTCGCCCCTGGAGAGCTCTTCGGTGAGGAACATAGCCCGCTACGACCACCACTACGTGCCCCTCTCCCAAGACGGACTCCTCTGCTCACCCGCCTACTTCGACAGACTAGTGGACGAACAGCCTATCAGAAAGTGAGAACACACAATACTTAGAAAAGAAGATGCACTGCTTTGCTATTACAATAATTAGCTAATTAACCTATAGGGTGAAGAGAATGGGGGCGATCGCCCCTCCCCTAAACTCGAAACTTGGGTTGCCAAAATTGTCCCAAGTATCGCCCTTTGGTTCTAACTTACGACAGTCACTTTTGGTCCATTAGTTCTAACAAATTTCTAAGCCCCATAATAAACTCTAATTTTGAGGTCACCCACGTCGAAAAACTGCAATTTTTGATCGAAGCTTTTAAAAAAGTGTCCAAAAACAGCTTTTTTGGTCTGCTGGTTAAGCAATTTGCTGAAAATGGCGTGTCTACTTTCGGCTTGTCAACTTTTTGATACGTAATCTGTTTTCTATATAGTTTCATAATCCCAAAGGTAAACGGTATAATGTGAAAGAGAACCTAAGTGAGCCACGAGGAACGATATCAGCTAGAGCTAATTTGGTGCTCATCGTTTTTTCTTAATTCTGATTTTTTTTGCACGGTTTTTGAAAACATAACCTTGAGCAACTGATTATTGAACAATAAACTTAGCGCAAAGAATATGACTGTTTTACTCTTTGTTTGGTTTTCAATAGTTTTCGTATTTCGAATGAGATATTTTTTCTCTTATAGAAGATGCTCAATTTCGAACATTTTCCCCTAAAATGAAAATTTAGATTCAGGGTAGCTTATTTTTTTCAATCAATAAAATCACGAGTAGCTTTACCAAGCAGTAAAAACAAAGAAAACAGAAGATTCCGACTACAGCTAACTAAAAAATTTGATTTTATTTCCTTTTCCTTTTCTATTTTTCTATGCCCGTGGAATGAAGGACTAAAAACGAGCCTAGAAAAAACTACCAATTGTCTCTTTACCAAGTAAAAGTTTTTTTTGTCTCGCTTGGCCTGAAATGAATCAATTTTGATGCTATCTATACAAGTTGAAGAGCCTTTTACTAATATTTTCTTCTTACTATCGAACTTTTACTTCTTGGCGCATTTAAGCTGTCCATCGATAGTGTAAGATATACATTTGTATCTTGTTTTTAACCATCAATAAGCATCCTAATTTTGTAAAAGTTTTTTTTTGTTTTAAAATATCTGATTTTTGTCAAATTTATGATAATTAGGCTCTAAATTACATAAATACATTCTCAAACTATATTTCAAAATGTTCACAAAACAAAGAGGACATATTATGCAAAAAATGATAACAGACATAATTGATTTGTGAGAACAATCTGCCCAATTGAAGCAGCTATTTCACAAAATTCTAAGTTTTCAGGTGACCCTGAGACATATAGTGCTGATTTGAATTATCCAGTTAAAAGGCATTAAACTTGAAATTTCAAACGCGGGGATGATTTTGGGTATGATTTTCACAAAAAATCTTACAGAATCATCTTTTTAATTCATTTTTTTTAGATTATTGAGGCTCCAGTAGCCTTAAAAAGCAGTCGGAACAAACAGGGCTTCACCCTGATACGAGCACTCGAGCATAAAAGCTATTGCTATTGCATAAAAGTGAGTTTCCAGGTGACCTTGAGACATACAGCGCTGATTTAAATTATCCGGCTAAAAGGCATTTAAGTTGAAATAAAAAAACGCAGTTTCCTTAAGTTGGGTTGACTTTAGATCAAAAAAGAAGACAAAACTTGCGTAGATTTTTTAAGAATTTTAATGAAGCAACTTGTTTTGCAAATGTCAGGCCCAAAGTGTTACCCAAAATTGGATAACTTCGAGTTTTCTACGTCAATCAGTAAATACGCCAAAATTAACCATTTGATCACTAACAAAATTTAATCATTGTGACGCTCTAGCGTAGTCCAATAAATCTTAAGAAAAAAAATTCGAAAACAAATTAGTTTATGCAATGTTTGCGATTTAATTTCTTATAAGCTTTGTGTGGCTATGTTAGATGCTGACTGTGTTTTTATTATGTTAATAATCAACTCGTTAGTTTTGGCGTATTTTCTGATACACTAAGAGAACCAAAAATGATCCAATTTTGGAATAAAAATCAACAAAACTAGTCGTATCAGGGCAAAGCCCTTAATTTTCGACTGCATTAAGGTTTATAGAGCTGTAATAACATAAACAATTTAAATGTAATTAAGTGAAATGGGAATTTTTTTTCTTCTAAAATTTCTTGTGAAAAATATCCCCCACACGCCATAAAAATTAAAAAAGGATAGATTTCGCTCCTTGTAACAAACAATTATGGCAAATAAGCTTCTTTTAACCCCCATAACTTTACGAAAAACGCTCACAGGTGACATATCTTTTCAAAGTTAAGCTCAAGACATTAATACATTTCGAATGATGTTTAAAATTTCCGTCAAAGTTGGCTAGTTTAAAAGTCGAAATTTATCTAAAAAAAAACCACTCCGAGCACAAATAACTCATTACGAAAGTTGGAACAATAAATTTGCTGCAATAAAACTCCAAAATTGTCTTCATCAATTTTCAGCTAAATTCAGCTCAAATTTATAAAAACGCGTTTTAAACTTGTAGTTTAATGCGTGTCGCTTTTGGATTCAAAATTGTTCAAAAAATATAGAAAAACAACGAAATGGAACTGACAAAACCAGTTAAAAAGCGCAAGCGATCTATAATAGGTTGCAAAAAATTGGAACAGACAGAATTAGTTAAAAAGAGCAATCAGCCAAGTCTGAGCAAATGTTGCATGCAAATTTAAATTTATAAGTGACCTTGAGATATCTTTTCTGTCGGAAAAGTTAGCTTTTGCATACAAAAGTTGTCTCGAATTGATCATTTGCTCTTTTAAATTAATTTTGTCTGTTCCATTTTTTGTAACTCTCTATATAGAGAGTTGCAAAAAGTTCGGACAGACAGAATTAATTAAAAAGAGCAACTGTCAAGACATCAACAGAAATTAAAACTGAAATAAACATAACTTCGGAAGTTCATAAAGCAGAGTTACGGGATCTACTTAACAATCCCCCTTCAAAGGGGAGGAGATCGTTAATAAGATTACTTGCAGCGAAATTTCGACCAATCAGAATGCAGCAAAATTCGAGCTTATATACAATCCTCTAGTGCGAATTTACTGTTTTCATTTACAGGGGTAGAGATTCTTTAGTAAATACAACAAGGGGGGGGGAGAGATTGTTAAGTAGATCCGAGGTTCGCTCAAAACCTATAACCACGGCGTTCAATTGCATCTGAAGCGTCGAAATATTTATTGTAAAATCTGGATATTCATCGCAGTCTTTAAAAATTAGGCTAGCATGATCATCGGATAATCGACGATCTCGCATTTTGAATTTGGTCTGACAAAAAATTCAAGGTTGTTCGGCTTCAGATTTTGCAAGCAAAAGACCCTCAAAAAGCACTGATTGTTCATTTTAATTAATTCCGTCTGTCCGAACTTTTTGCTACTATAGAGAGTTGCAAAAAGTTCGGACAGACAGAATTAATTAAAAAGAGCAATCGTACCATTTTGACAGATTTTTGCATGCAATTTCTTTTTTCATACAACCTTGAGACACAAAATCGGACTGAAAAATTAGATTTTGCATGCAAAAATTTCCAAAATAGGTCAATTGCTCTTTTTAATTAATTTTGTCTGTCCGAACTTTTTGCTACTAATTATAATTATATTTCAGACAAATTTTGCATGCAATTGCTATTTTTCAGACAAAAAGTATGTCTCAAGGTCTCAAAACTGGCATATTGATCAAGGTTCAGAGGTTAAGCGAGCGCTATGACTAAATTAAAGATGATTTGAATTAGCAGTGTCTGCAATTTTGACCTCTTTTTCGTCATCAGCGTAAGACAATTATGAGGATCGTTCTGCTTTATTTAGAACCAATCTGCAGGGTCAAATTATATCGGTCGGGGTTAGTGCATCATTTGTGATGAATTTCTTTTGTTTTTGGCATTTTGTAATTCAAGGAATTTTCAGAACAACTCAATAATCTTCGATTTGATAGACGCAGATTTATTGGTGTCACATACTCTTACGACCAGACTTTGAGAAGACAGGTGCCAAATATCAAATAGACCCAGGGGCTATTTAAAAGAGAGAGCCGAAAAGCCAGTGCACGCGTTTGCAAATTGAATCGATCCTTTTGAGCCAGCAGTTGTGTTTGAAAAATATGAAATTTTTCCATTTCTGAATCAAAATTTATTCTTCTGGAAACCCCCGTAAATCCTCCAAAAAGAACATTTTACAAATTTGTTAGTTGACAGGGCTCTCGTTAACTTGTTTGATAAGCAAAACGGATGTTTTTTACATTTTGAAAAGAAGTTTTTAAGTTAATTAACCTAATTGCAACTCCTCTGTTCCACAGGAGAAATATCTTCGAAAACTCTGATGTCAGAATAACTCCTCAAATCATCCCAAGTGACATTATTTGTTCACTTTTATCCAAACAAAACTCCTCCCAGAAACCCAACCAGCAGAATTCCCGGACAGTGAAAAGTTTCCAAGGAGATCCAATATTCTTGGTCGCTAACAACTCGCAGCCATTACAACCATTTCAAACAGTAGAACAGTCGAATACTAAACAGTTGAATAGTTTTACGTTAGGCCGTTCGGGTGGCAAACACAAAAACCGAGATCCGAATCGGAGTCCGACTCACGAGACGAGGTCGTTGCCTCGAAATAGTCGTGGACTCAGAAGTGTGAGCATGATAATGACCTCGGAATTACATCAAGGTCAAACTGCAGGTTCAACAGTAAATGAAGGCGTTACGTTTATTGGAATGAATCAACAGGAGTCCGAACCTAGGGCAGAAGGCTTGGTTTTGGTGGATCAAAGTGGGGCAGTTTCTTTTCCCAAAGTTCATCTGGGTTCTTTGAAATTTGAGGGTGAAGATAAAACAGATGATTCAAAAGGAACAGGTGTCAATCAGCAAACTCGGCGTAAATTCATTTTTTTGAAATTCTCCATAATTCGTAAAATAAAATAAAACTGAAAGAAGTCTATTGCTGCACAATTTGCAAAAAAAATAATTCGAAGATTTTTAAAATTGACCTAAATTTGACTAGTGCAGTACAAGTCAGCAACAAAACCACCAGAAATTATCATTCACTGAGCCCTTTTTGAAGATATATCTACACCATTTTTTTTGCGTACAAGACACTGCCCACAGGAAACTTGATGGACTAACTAATTGTGTTTTAGTGTTATAAAAACTTTTTTTCTAAGCTTCATTTGAGTGCGACCATGGCATCAATGATCCCACATCTCACGCCTCTACTGCAGAAACTACAAGATCAGCGGGAGCTACAAATGGACCCACGTTCGATGAGTCACGAGATGCAGATGACGAGGCATCCTCCGGGAAGACCTCTAACTCGGAGAGTGACGAATTCCTCCGGAAGATATCTGGATTGGCTGAAGGCTAGTTCAATATTTACTACCTTGATAATCGAGGTCTGTCATCGATCATCATTGGTATACAAAATAAAGCTCGACACAAATCCTATTTAAAAAAACTGATCATCAAAAAAAGAGGATAACTAAAGATTAAGGTTCTAGTCCTGCCATAGATTCTTTTCTTCTTCAAAATAATCAGAGTAGATGTAATTAAGTTGAATTAAGCTAGATTAAGTTGATTACATTTGATTAGTTTTCTGGCTCTTGAGCCAATTGTATATGAAGCGTCGCCGTTTCAGACGCTCCGATCCACCACGCGAATCTGTTCCGGCGTCCCATTGAGGACTTCGGACTTGAACTGGACACCTCTCTGGGTCACAAACTGCTCATCCGCAGAGTGGAGAGTGGGTCGAATGCATTCGTGGAGGGACTGGCGAAAGGAGACCAGATACTGGCTCTGAACAGCAAGACTGTGGGCGACAGAGAGTGCGATATGGACTTCCAGCAGGCCATAAAGCTCATCAGAAACAGGTTCGAACTTAAGTGCTTAACAATTGTTTCCTGTTTCTGGCGCCTAACATTGCTTGAAAAAGCCAAACTGAATACCCAGTCTGGTCTGAGCAACAAGTATAATAACTGGTGGCTCTGCTAGGTTGGCTGCTCTACTTAGGCTTCAGAAACCCGTTTTCTGAAGTCAGAGTTAAATCTGTTTAGACTCAAAGTAAACCCATTCACTTTTATTTTTTTAGTTGCAATTATTAAATATTTGTGAATTTCATTTCGGTTCTAGAAGAAATGTTTAGAACAAAAGGCGAAAAAGCTAAACTTTTTATCATATTTTTGTAACTTTCATGTAATATAACACTGGAACTAATTTAAAATTTATTTGTGGCGCCTAGACTTAATTGAAAAAAAAAATACATACGAGGTTGAAGCTTCTACTGACAATCGATGGGAAAAGCAAATTTAAAAGTAAAAACACAGATATCAAAACAAGTTTTAAACCACTTGCAAAACTAAAAAAAAACAAGGACAGCTTGCTGCGCAAGTAACACAGAATGTCCTGACCATATAAAAAAACTTTAAAACAAAATTCTATTCTTTGTTGTCTTCGGCGCGGGCGACGATTTGAGTAATATACAAACATTTATAAACTTAGTGAATAAGACATAATTGACATTTGTCTTCTAGAAGTTAATACGTTTTTATAGACTTTTTTTAATTTCTCATTTTTTTTGCATACATTTTTTTTCGAGACCAATGAAGCACAAAATTTTATATTTGAAATTAGTTGTTTTTAAGTAAATTTCTGTTTTTTTAAGCCTAAAAGTCTAAACTAAAGTAAATTTTTGTATAGCGATCCATACTCGATCACGTTTCTCGCTAGAAATTAGACAAAATTTCAAAATAATTTTTCTCAACCTTGAGAAAACCTTTGAAAACCTTTTCATGGCTTTAATATGATATATCACTCAACCCAGTCCAGTACTTTTTGTGGTGTCTGATTTTGCGAAGAAGACAAATGTGAAAAAAATCAACACACACGAATACAGAGTTTCTACCTATTGTCAATGGTGGGAACCTTTAATGAAAGCACTGCGATACAAAATTATACGGAACATTCATTGAACTAAAATTGTGGAAGACAAAGTCGACAGATTTTTGATAGCCACACAAGATTTAATTTTTTGTCTACCCGACAGCCGAAAAAATTTTGCAGTGTTTTGGGGAGCTTCGACCTAAAGAAAGCGACAGAAATTCTTTTTTTTTGCAAAAATTCTCAATTTTTTTTTCTTTAAACCGTCATAGTTTCAACAAGTAACAAAAAGTCGAAATGATAAGTGAAGACAATTTTACTCCATAGCATCTAAAAATTGCTCAGAAAAATAAACTGAAAAATTTGATCGAGCGGATTGTTCATATGTTAACAGCTACAGGCACATTGCTAAAAAAAACAGGCCAACGAAGGCGTTATGGGCACTTTTTGGAAAAAATTGTCAAAGAAATCGCGTTTTTTCGGCGCGCGGTACCCCCGAAAAAGTAGTAAATATTGGTGCCCAAGGCGCCTCTAGAAAGAAATTAGGGTCAGCCAGCCAAAAAAGGATGTCTAAAATTAGTACTGAGAGAGACCTTTTGGGTCGGCAGAGGGTCGAATCCTTGAGGGGAATAGAGCATCCGCTCCCCCCTCCTTAATCCGCTACTGAACTACAGGTTTTTTCAAAACTCGTTCTCTTTTTTTCCATTTAACTAATTTTTAGGGCTATTGAAGCTACTCTTTTTTGCAATAGGTAGCAAAAAATTGCTGAAATGTTTCATTTAATTGAATCAGTTTTTGTAATATTTTTTTGTTTGTATATATTTCTTAATTCCAGTCTCTCCGTGCACATGATAGTGGCCAAATGTGTGGACAGTTACCACAAGATGCCCTGCAGGAGGTTGACAGTTGAGTTGAGACAGCAGAGCAGCCAGAATAACAGCTACAGTGGACTGGGACTGAGCATCGGCAAGAACAACGAGAACAAATTAGTCATCAAAGGCAATTAACTCAAATTTTATCCAGTTTTCCTAAAAAGTATCAAAATAGTAACTTTTAATAGTAACCGAAAAAATAGGAACTATGACGCGTTACTGATTTTGATTTATGTGACGTCTAAGTGAATGGCCGAATGCCTGAAAAAAAAAAAGCTGCCAATCAAAGTTCTGCACTCTTCAAAAGTTCGAAATAAATGAGCGTAAAAATCAGGCAGCTTCAGAAACTTTAACGAAGGGGGGGGGGGGGGGGGTTAGTATTGATTGAAAACTTTCGCGCAATAAATTCTTCTGTCATGAGAACAGCACTCAACTGTATCCGAATCTCTTTCCTCCGAAAGAGGTCAAAAGTTAACTTTGAATTTAATCCATAAGCCTTGGCATAAAACTCTTTTGAACGTAATTTGAAACATCTAGATAGTTTAATTTAGAAAAGTTTTGGAATTGGTTTCTCATTTTAGATTCAAATGAATCGCGGCAGTTAATGAGGGGCGCAAGTTTAAAACTTCTCATAGAATAGTTTTTTGAAATTTTTAGGGACGCTCAAAGTCAATTTAAAACCTCTCGTGGAAAATTAATATACCTTCTTGACCTTATCAATTGCAATAATTTGAATAAAGTTTGTAAATAATTGTAAAGGTATCAACACTGGAGGCGTCGCCTTCAAAGACGGAAGATTGAAGAAAGGAGACCAAATTGTGAAGATCAGTGGAGTATTCACGCATGGTTTGTCCACAGACGAGGTGGGAAAACTTCTCAAAAACTCAGGAAAAGTTGTCAAGCTAGAGGTGCTTCAACCGGATCCTAACGGTGAAAATTTAGTGACAGTTGGTTTGAAGAGAAGCTCAAAATTAGGTTTAGGTCTGGGAGTCGCGATTTACACTTCGAAACTAAACGAAACAAGCACACTGATTCGGAATGTTCTGCCCCAATCCCCGGCCGACAAAAATCCGAAACTTTCACTGGATGATGAAATAGTTTCCATAAATGGAAGGGAAACTAGCTCAATGAATTCCAGCGAAATACTCGATATGCTGAAAAATAAAGCAATATCGCACTATTCGATACAAATTCGACCGAAGAACAAAGAAACAAACATTGTCGAGTCACAGAAGCCCAAAAAGTTGCCTCAAGTGGACGAAGTTTGCTGCAAGACTCCATTCTTCATGCCGAACAAACGAAGCAAATCAATCTGCGAGCCTTAAAGTTTTCAACTTCAGAAGTTTCTTCATGCATTAGACGATTCGGTGCTCAATTCAATTAGACGTGTTTTATAGCTGCAAATATCGAAGAAGTTCGAAAAACTGCGTAATTATGGACGATAAGTTTTCGACATTGTTGTGACTGGGTTCTAATTATTAGTTTCAATTATAATCATAAAATTTTAATCTGTAGTTGTAGTTTACATGACTTGAAAAGATTTTGAAAAAAAAAATCGTTTTTGGCTAAGGGACTAAAAGAAGAACAATAATTTTTAATAGTAACACCTCTTCAAGTGAATACATCATGTATAGGATCCGACGAAGCAGAATACTATGAATTAAAAGGCGATCACATTCAAAAACAAATTCAAAAGATTTAGAAAAAGAACATAGACATAATAGATCCATCAACCTTTACACATACTCAGCCACAGAAACAGTGAATTTATTATTTTTGCCCATAAATAATTTCGACATCATACCTTAAAACCTGTATAACTACCATTTGGTGTCAATTCTCACTTCAACCTACTGAATAGATCCAGGAATAACTAAGAACCAAAGTTTCTTGGAACCTCTAAATAACCAAACTCAATCAACTAAATAGTGTCAGACGACTCTTCGGACACAATTCACTTGACATACCGCCTCCCTATTGTTTGAAATAAATTACAAATAAATTAGAACAGAGATAAATTACAAATAACTACAATTAAATTATTATTAAAAAAATTAGAAATAAATAATAAATTAGAACCAGGATAGAAATAAATTAGAACTAGTAAATTTGAAATGAAATTTAAATATTGAAATATATTCCCTCCAATGCATCAACTTTTGGACTACACATTGATCTCCAGTGAATTTAATTTAACACAGTTTCATACTAAAAGAAGGATTATAGTATTTAGTAATTACAGGACTTCAAATAAAAAAATTGTGTATAAGATTTGACGACAGCACTTCAAATAAAAAAAATGTGTAAAAGATAGACATAAAAGACCAATCAATCTTCATTCATACTAAAAAAAAACGTTTTTGAAAAATCTTAAACCACAAAAAAGCATAAGAATTCACAAAAAAGCAATGCTCAGAAAATTCAAACATGGGTAAAAAGGACTCCACAACCGATACAGATGATATCCTACTGTTCGAGATTCGACCAGATGATCTCCTACTGTTCGCAATTCTATGAATACTACCAGAGATCAAGTATCATTCATATCTCATCTTAGAAAAATTTTGAGAGAATTTTTTTGGCTGCTGAAAGTTAATTCGATGATGGAAGACGGTATAACTTTTAATACTGGGAGAACTTTCATTTCAATGAGGAGCACAGCACGGTGTGCCGTTTATTTGCAATAATAACCCCGCTGTATTTTGTCGAAATTCAAATGATGGTGTAATGGTTAAACCAACCCCTGATTACACTACTTATGCTTCATCTAACTCCTATTTCCACTCGCGAATCGATCCCCTACAGGCAACCCAACAGCTGTATATCAATTTTAATAGTTTTGGGGCTATAATCAGCATCATCGACTACCAATCAACACAACGCAGAACTTTTAACTTTTGAACTCTTTTGTATCGATACTGAATCAGAAAAATTTCTTCAAAAAGTCCTGTGTCTTTTTCTTTGAATATAAGGCTTCTGCTCCGTATCCTCACCAGCACTTTCTCATTTGCATTGAGTGATTTTGATCAAGTTTTCATTTACGGCTGTTTAAATGAACAAAACTTTTTTTACATGGGCTGTAGCAGTTTTACCATAAAGTTTTACGCAGTGCCACTCTTGTGCACTTTAAGAACAAGATCGGTGGCGCTCAAGCGCAGCAGTTTTCTCATTTTCAATTAATATCATTCTTGTTTTAATCATTAACCTGACTTTAATGACTACTTTTGTAATTTTGAAATGAAATTAAAGGGTGCAAAGGACATCTAAATCCTAAAATCTAAACCCTGGTCACTTGATCAATTTTGAAAAAAACATACAAAAAAACTACTGAGATAACCTTAAATTCTGTCATCTAAAGAGTTGAAATATAAAAAGGAAGCAAACAAACATCAAAATTTTTGTTAAAAAAATCAGTATTTTACAGGTTTTAGTTATTAAGGAAATTTGGTTCAACGGCTCGAACGTTACAAAACTATGGACACTATAGAGTTCAAGTTTGTTTCTTAACGATTTAATAGATCCTCAGAAAACAGCAAAAAGCAAAAAGAAGTGCTCACATGCAGCTTGTACCACTAAGCTTAACCGGAAAGGTCTAGGCATGCTGCTTAAAAAGCATCTGGATTGAAATAAAAAAATATCGAGCATAGATGAAAGATAAATTCTACCAAATCTGAAAGGTCAACAACCTAATAAAAAGAAACGGTTGAATTTTTTGGAGAATTTGTTGTATCTATAGACTATGCACAACCATTAAAATATAACCTGATCCTATTATGAGACTACACCTTGAGTAGTCTAAAACTGTATGAAAAAACTTCCCTGCACACAATTTCTTGCGGTTTAATTTTAAAGTTGCCAACAAAATCAAACCAACAGAATCAAAAACTTTAACTGACTACATAAGAGCAATCAAAAAAGTCCCACTATTCATAAGTAAGCGCAGGTTGCGTAATCCGAATATACCTACCAGTCTCACGGTGTATAACAAAAGCCAAGACTTACATTTGAAATTGAAAATAATTTTTATGCAGATAAACTGTTAAAGCTTCTACAGACAAAACACTCCTGAGAAGATGTTTACAGATTTCAATTCTAACATTCTGAGAGCTATTGATTTATGAGCCAAGCTCAAAACATTCCTTGTACAAAATGATAAATCTAATGAGCCTAGAGTGAATTTTTTCACCATTTTTTTTTATTTTCATCAAAAAACACGAGCGTCGAAAATGGAACATGACCCAAATGCTCAGCAGGTAATTTTGCTTTACCAAAAAACTTATCAGGCAAATCATTATCAAAATTGCACATTTACTAAACTACAAGTTTTCAATATTCGACTGTTTCTTTGTTGAAATCAAATTACTCAATCTCCTTAAAGAAACGATAAATAATTTTGTTCCTGAAAAAGTGATAAGCTTTCATTCTGGTTTGTCACCAACGTTGTGTGCAAAAAAAGAATGGCTAGACTATAATGCAAAATTAACATCAGTCCGATGTTCTAGCATGGATATTTAAAGATGAGTGCGAGGAAATTTGCACGCACCTAACAATCCTTTACTTTGAATTTTTGAAAAACAACATGTATCCGGAAAAACTCAAGAAGATGTTTGTTCCGTCAGTTTTTTAAAAAGATGAACCAAAAGACCCAGAAACTTACAGAACTAATTTAAAACCGGAGTAGTTTTGCAAGTTTCAGAAAAAAAAATGTTTATAAACAATTAAAAGAGGGCTACAATTCACGAAACTTTTTTTTGGAGAATCAATATTCAACTTGATTGTTGAACCTTTTATTTAAAGCCTGACGCTATCTTATTTCGTACAGAACCTCTTGAAAAGCAACTGATACCATCGAATATGTCATCTCTCCTTACTAGATCTACCAAATGCTTTTGGATTCTTTTGTACTTAAATTCCGACATGTTAGTTAGAAAAAGCAACTATAATGATAAACTCTTTCAAATGCAATCGGCAGCAAAAAAAAATAAATCTAAATAATTTCGAAACCAATTGAATCTCACTACATCACAAGTTACTGCACTGTGCCTTCTTACTTTTTAATTGTATTCAATTGATCTTAAACAGAATTTGTTTGATTCGGATAGAATTGTTCAATTTTCCGCCTGCACGCTTTTTTTCTGTGAGCACTGCAACAACTGGTGGAAATTTGCAAAATCATATCGGAATGTTTCAAACTGAATGCAAAAAACAAAGAACTCTTTTTTTTTCACTCAAATTTATTCGCAAAAACGAAAAAAAAACTACTCAATTGTAGGCGACATTTTGATAAAGGAAAAAACAAAAGTTAAATTTTGTGTTGACTAATCGCTTATCATGAAGAGAAAAATGATTTTGAGAAACATAGCAAAAGTAACTATATCACTTGAAAAACAAGTCAGTTGGGCTACGAAAATAAGTTGCAATTGCGCAAATTATGACATCTCCTTCAATTCGAAACTAAATTGCCTAACTTCCATGTTTTTTATATTGTCAACTCTCATGAGTCTTAACTACAATTTGGTTTTTCACTTCTGCAAAATCAAAAAACAACGACTGGCAGCTTATGAAAAAATCAATTCTGTACATATCAATTTGAAGAAATTGCAAGAGCAATAAACTATACCTAACTGAAATTTATATTGATAAACACAAACAACTTGTTTTTCAAAGGATCGGTAACAATATGGAACAGTATTTGAACTCAGATGACGTATTGACCTATAGAAAAAAAACGTTAGTTCAAAAATTACATTATATATATATATATATATATATATATATATATATATATATATATATATATATATCTTTTTAGGGACAAATACACTGTGTTAACATACTGTAATTGGACATGGAAAGACTTTAATGTTTTTTTTTTCTCTAAAACATTGCTAAAAATTTGGTACTATGATAAGTTAGGCCTAAGGTCGTTTTTTCCTAAACATAAAAAATTGATAAAAATTTATACTACCCTCTTAGATTTTATTTCAACTTGGTTAAAAAGTTTTTTTTGTTCCTATACCATTCAAAATCAAAACTCACGACCTAAAAAAAGAACACTTTGTTTTGGCTACAGGATAGAATTTTGTCAATTGCAAGACTTATATGGCATAAACGCACAAAAAATAAATTCACCAGCCATGATTAACGAACATTGAATGATACTGTCTAAACAGATAAGTATGCAGTGGCATATAACTTTTTTTTCAATCTACGAAGCACAGTCACCACATTCAGTACATTACTCGATGATAAAAAAAATCTAACTCTTCATCTTCGGAAAACTCAGTTCAACCAGCAATCAGAAACAAAATAACTTTTATCTCAGGTTTTTTAGATCAAATTCTTGAATGTTTCAATCAAAATCCAGAAGTATCGCTAAAAAAGAGTTTTGAAAAAACTTTCCCGTGGTTTTTTTGGATTTTTTTTCTTACAAAATTGAAATTTCAACCAGAATCCTGAAACTTTCTTCTGAAAATAAAACACTTTAAAAACTCTAAAACAGTCTTTCAAATTGAAACTGCACAATGCTACAAAGCCCGCACTAACTGAAGTGGACCGTACAATTCAATCCAAAAAGTAGCCCCAATTCAGCAACATTTAGATCGCGAATAAAAAACTTAAAAGTTCAAATTGACTCAAAGAACGCAAAATTGTTTCACATCAGCAATTTTTGCAAATCGAGAAGATATCAATCTCTAGTAATCATTTAATGAGATTCATATTCAAATGTTTATCTAGTTACACAGTTATTTAAAAAATCTTTTCAAATACATATTGGAATCGTTTGGTGGAACACCATTAGGCCAGCACGGCCTGTTTTCAGGTGTCTCATTAAGCGGAAACCAGAAAATTAGTTAACTTCGTAGATTCAATGCAATGGACCGCTCTACCGGTAAACGTTTATTAATTATTATTTTTTACCTCTTTATTTTCACGTTTTAAACCTTCTCTTCAAACAAATTAATATATTTTAGGTTTTCTCGGATAGTTTTTTTTACCCATAACCTAGAAATCAACAGAAATAATTTCTGCATAATTGGCAAAAATAATGTCTCACAGAATGCCCAGTAAAATCCTAATTCCTGGAAAGTAAGGATCCAATAGCTTATGATTCAAGTTATTCAATTGAGATCGAGAAGCCAATTTCAAAAAACTTACCCAGGCGGGATGAAAATTTACAACAAAAACAGTTTTTTTTTGAAGTTAAGCTGTAATCGACACTCTGTTGAGTTTATTTCTGTTCATATATAACTTTTGAATTGATTGAATTTTTGAAATTAGCACGTTTCACTCTTGTTCAGTGATGGCATATCTCATTGGATCAACTTGGCACTCTTTTCGATTAATTGTCCCGGTTAGTTTCAGATTTTTGTACGCAAAACAATCTCTTACGCTATTTTTTTTGTTTTCATGCAACACCTCGGTGATTCAATCCATCCTGAGGTTATAAAAAAAATCTAATCAGCTTTTTGATTTTCATTTTTAGTTCTAAAAGTTTGATTTTGTCGGTGTTCGCATAAGCTAAAACTTAATATTGGATGATTAGTTGCACATAATTTTTATACGCAAATATCAATTGCTGTCCTGTTAGAATTGTTCTCAATTGAAAAAACACTCAACAGAATTGCAAAGCGTTTTTTGTTTGATCACTATGCTGACGAAAACTCAATTTATGGTCGAGATGAATTCCAAGATACTTTAAAAAAAATTTCACATCTTCTTTTTGGGTGTCAGTTAAAAAAAAGTGACAAATTTTTTTCAGATTTTGGGTCCGACAGTGGTCCATGGTCTTGGTTTCGTTGACTTTTAGTGTCTAGTGTCATTTTGTTTTATTTTAACCAATCATTTACTTCGAGCGAAGCCAATTGATGTGCGATATCAAAAAATTCTTTGTTTTTTTTTGGATTTCTGAACAGTATTATCAGCATACAAAAGTACCCCTGTGTTTTTTGTGGCTATTTGAAGATCGTTATGTAAAGTGTGATTGAAAGTGGGCCAGGGATAGATCCCTGAGGTACTGCAAAAGATACCAGTTTGAGTTCGGTCTTGAAAGAGTTTGCTTCGAGGCATTGATAGCGAGTGTCAAGGTATGATTACAAAAGTTTCAGGACAGGCCCTCTGAAAACAATACGTTTCAGTTTTATTCGCAGATTAGAGTGATCTCTTACAAAAGAGAAAACTATTGATGATGTTTTACCAATATATTCTAGTTCTAACCACTAAATTACAGTCTAAAAAATTCCACAACCACTAAATCAATCAAAGTTACAATCGGCAGCAAAATCAAACCGTTTCAAAAAAACTCAAATAAACGCACAGTTACAATTATTGCCAAAAGTAGCACTTATGAAACTATGTAGGCAAACATTTCATGATAAAAAACTTGAACTCTTTAATTTGCGTCATGAAACGCCATGTTCAGCAAACTGAACCAATAGCAATCAATTTAAAAAAAACCATTCCATACAAGCACCACATAATTATATCTTCAAAGAAAACCAAAAAAAGAATGGAATACACAAACAATATATTTAAATACAAAAGGTCACTAGAACAATCATGTTCAGTAAACAAATTAGCGACCTCA
Organism: Symsagittifera roscoffensis; assembly: GCF_963678635.1. NCBI lineage: Eukaryota > Metazoa > Xenacoelomorpha > Acoela > Convolutidae > Symsagittifera > Symsagittifera roscoffensis. The sequence continues at coordinate 14,776,516 of NC_087065.1, read as the reverse complement.
AAACCAAAAGCCATGACATCCACGAAATCAATCACAACAAAATGACCCAACCAGTCTAAGATGATGAAAATTTGTAATTTTAAACACAAGTAGTTGCCCTTGAAAAGTTGAAAAGATGCAAAGAAAGGGCTAATCACGAAAAATAGTTAAACAAAGTTTATACACATCCCCTTCGCCAAACTGGAGAATACAGGAGTGTCAACACAACAGAAAATTTTGAAACAAAGAACAAAACCCATATAACCAGTACTCCCCCCCCCCCTCGGCATGCTACTGGTTCAAATGTTAAGAAACCCAAACCTAATGAAATGCTAAGATGATCAGAAACCCAAACCAAACCTATAGCTTCAGATAACCTTTAGCAGTTATAACGAGAACGTATCCCGAATACTCAGAAGAAAACTATTTGAATTGAGTAAAAAAAATTAAATGTTCAAATTTGAAAATCATACAATAAATGAATCAATCCGTATTAATGCAAAAATAAAAGTCATGAAATAATGTTTTTTGAATGGAAAACTCACCTAAAAAGATCAATTCATACGTGAATTGAAACACAGACGGATGAAATAGGTGTTATTCGTCTGCTATTTATAAACGATCAAGTTAGTTTGAACCCACATTTTCCTTACCACATACCTTTATTACAAAAATCTTTACCTAAATGATAAAAAGTCGATCCCATTCGATCAAAAAAAACATGAGGACAAACTTTACTCAAAACTGCAAAATCAGGAAAACTGCATAAAGTAGACATAGGAAAAAACTATCACAACACATAGTACTCAAAAACACGAAATAGCGACGATAAACACAACAAGGTTTTCATCATGATTCACAACTATATAAGAAGTTAGATTTTAAATAAGCAGAAATTTTCATGAGATTTCTCTCTTAAAGTTAGAATTCTCTGTAAACTAACTTGTATAATTTAAACACAAGTTCTACAGTCACTGGATCTGGCAGTATTAAAAATATCAGAAGCAAAATGTTTTTTATCAGCAAACAGATCAAAATTTTTTGAATAGGATGGAATCTTTTTTTTGGTTTCTTATAAGTTCCAAAATAAATATCCCCATTAAATATTTGTGAAGAAAAACAATGTTACCGGTGAGTTACATTCTATTACAAAACAAAAACAATTGATGATACATTATTATGAAGGCCCCACTCATGGGACATGGGACATAGCAGTTCCAAGTGGTTCACAAAACTATTACAAAGAATTTTTTCAAACTCAGAACATGGATTGAAAGAATTTCAACGAGAACATAGTGACAAAAAAACTTTGTTAATACCGTATCTAACACGAATGAAAGCATTTCAGATATTTTCACCTCAAAGATTAAAAATACAGCCCGAAACTTGAATTTTATTTTACAACCAATAGGTATATACTCAGGGAAAGGACAGAAACTAACAGAAATTTTTCAATCAGAATTTGCATAAACTCTCCACAGTAGCACGATTTTCTGACACATTTCAAATATCTAAAAAGGGAAAAGCACCACCAACGATGAATGTCACATTTCAACATTTATAGTTTACTCCACGTACAAGACTAAAAAAATTGGTTCTATCATGTATGGGTATGTATGGGATAAATTGACTATGTAACACACAATGTTTTTTGCAGAGTGTATTCGTTCACAGAAATAGGAGTCTATACCCGTTGCGGCTTTTACGTTTAAGTTATTAGACGAGCACGCATCTTATTTGCAAAGTTTTTTGGACTGTTTTTCACCTCCATACACATTTTTTTCTAACCCAATTTTTCATTGAACCAACCCACTTCAGATTTTTTGTTCACGTAATGATATCTTTTTTTTCTAGCTCTTAAGGAACCGACAAGCAGGAGCTCTTAGACAACCCATATCCCTCTCGACCCTATCTAGATTATCTTCTTCAAACGTTCAATCATACCCTTCACCAGGAAAATCATTTTTTACTTATTCTTAAAAAATAAAACCCTATCAGATGACATAACAAACCCCTAATATTATTCACAACTTCAAAGTATACACATAAATCCAGCCCAAGAATTCTCCTTTCTGTCGGTTTCATAGAATTGAACCCTCTAAAACATAACACATCTCTATGAAAGACCATTTCGAAAAAGAATTGCTCAGGTCATAACCAAACTTTTACATCGACCGCCAACAAATGATCTGAAAAACCCTATCTGAAAATCTCATTTGCTTAAAATTTTTAAGCGCTTAACAGTTTTTTTCTGGGTCTGAAATGCCAGTTTTCAAAATCCCCCTGAATTTTTTGAAACGCGTGAAAATGTGAGAAAGAATTCTGTGAGATTTTTTTGAGTAAATTTAGTAAATTTGTCACACTGAACAGTTCATTTTTATAAGTTCAATTAAGCAAACTCATATATTGTAGCTCACTTTGTGTTGGTATATGTAAAAAGTTTGTTTAAAATTTTGTTTAATGTGAATGTTGCCCAAAATTTTTTATGAAAATCTTCATTTGTGAGAGAGACAAAGCTTTTTGTTCCGACTTCCGATACGAAAGAAACAGAATATTTGTGCTCGGGGTGGGTTTTTTTTTCTTCAGACAAATTTCGACCCTTTAACTAGGCATTTTTGACAAAACTTTTTACATCATTCAAAAGGTATTGTTGTCCTGAGCTAAAATTGGAAAAAATATTTCACTTGAGATCACTTTTCGTAAAGTTATGGGAGTTTAAAAATTGCCATTTTGGCCAATTTGGGACAATTAACACGCGATATATTTCGCGCTATTAAAGCAAAAGCGGAGAATTAATCTGTCTTAAAATTGTTCCAAATTGGTTGAGAGAAGCTTATTTGCCATAATTGATTTGTTCCAAGGAGAAAAACCTATCCCATTAAACTTTATATGGCATGTGGGGGGAAGATTTTCATAAAAAATTTCAAATTATAAAAAAAAACTTTCATTTTTTTTTTACATTTAATTTTTTTATATTTTTACTGCTCCATAAAACTTTAAAAGGCAGTCGAAACATTCAGGGCTTCGGCCTGATGCGAGCAGTTTTGTTTCGCATTTAATTTGTATAGTAGTGTCCGTTTGTTGGAACTATGTCTTAGGATAAGTTAAAAATAAAATGCAAAAAGTTGTTTTCAAAGCTTGCTTTGGCTATTTAGTTGAACCAATTCAGATGGGAGTTTTCGTGTGCCAAATAGTCTTCCAAAACAGCTCAAAATTGGAATTTATGGTTCGAAAAATGTATTTGTTCGAAAGTTAACAATCTTAACATATCTCATATTTTTGTGCTTAAAAAAGAAAATAACTGTAGAACTACCCGAAAAATTAGACAAAGATTGACAGTTTTTATCGAAAAATTTTTTCTTTTTCTGTAATGTTAGTTTTTTTTGCGGCAGGCAATGAATTCTTAGAATCTTCGAACTTGTCCGGTTGAGTGGCCATACAATTCCCTGAAAACATTAGTTTGCGCGTTTTTACTAAGTTATGTCCTATTAACACAAGTTTGTGCATCCTATGAATCAAGTTTGTGCATCAAGAGTGTCAAGCAGTTAAGGAAAACATTTTGTAAACAACAACAAGGATAGCCGCTTTTTGTTCAAGTAGCACACAATGTTCCGACCACTAAACAAATACAAAAATGTTCCGCTTGTTGTTATAAAAAAAATCTAATGAAAAAGAAAAACTTAGGCGTATGTCAGAGCCATAGTAAAATAATTCAATTGAAAAACAGTTTTTCAATAAAAGTGACTAGAAAAACGAAGAAAAAAATTTTGAAAAATATTTTGAAAAAAAAATCACGACTGAAAGGGCTTTAAAATGACATATCACTCAACCCTGCCTGATGACTATTTGTGGTGGCTGATTTAAACAAAATTAGAACACACCTGAATCCATTTAAACTAGTAGAAAAAATACATTATTTGTGATTATAATTAAGTATAATCATTTTTGTTTGCAAATTTTTTCTTCTACCTTGCACTTGGATTGCTTATATTTTATGCTTTTCGTAAACGTTGGTTTATGTGAAAAATGGGAAAACTGTTTTAACAGTTTTGAAATCAATTCAAGTGTATAGCTATTTTCTTTTTCATTGCGATTCGATAATAGGTGTTTCATAAAATATATAGAAGAGTTATATTTCGTCTACCGCCGGATTCTTTCAATTAATATGAAGAGATCTCTATGAAACTTTTGTTTCGTGGTTTTTTTTTGTTCAGATGAATTAAAGAGTGACAAGAGCTCATGGATTATAATAGATTATAAGAAATTACAAGATATCATAAGAGATTATAAGAGATGATGAGAGATTATAAGAGATTATGTGTAGTTCCCGCAAAAATTATAATCAGTTATAATTATTTAAAATTTATTATGATGTCACGAAAAATTTTATAATTATAATGGATTATAAATCGTATGAGCATATCAATTTGGCACTTTTAATTAGTTATAATTTTGATAAAATTACTATGTTAAATTTAATTGAATCGATTATTTTCTCCTCAGAGTCCGGACTCTACAATGTAAAAGCTAGGTCTAGATTTCAAAACTCTAGAAGAAAAAATTTATCAACCAAAAATAACTAAGACATTTGTAGAAATAGAAATCAAGAATGACTAGTTAAAATGGCATTCCGTTGTAAAAATAACATTCCGTGTGAATTACTGTGGAGAGGAGGTAGGGCAGAGAAAAACTTTTAATCAGAGAGAGAGAGAGAGAGAGAGAGAGAGAGTGAGAAAGAAAGAGAGAGAGAGAGAGAAAGAGAGAGAGAGAGAGAGAGAGAGCAAGAGAGAGAGCCAGTGGTCTTAGTTAAACGATACTTGGGAATTGCCCTGTTGCAAAATATTTGATATATTTAGTTGCAAGCCAGCTCGTTTTTGTTCCGATCATTGAAAATGGGGAGAGAACGACAACATTCAATGGTCGGAACAAAAATGAGCTGGCTTGCAAACTAAATATGTCAAATTTTTTGTAACAGGGCGACTCACAAATTTTGTTAAATTAAGACCACTGGTTCTCTCTCTCTCTCTCTCTTTCTCTCTCTCTCTCTCTCTATCTCTCTTTCTCTCTCTCTCTCTCTCTCTCTCTCTGATTAAAAATTTTTCTCTGCCTCACCTCCTCTCCACAAAAATGCACACATCCCCGAAAAGTTGCTCCGAATACTTTCAACTAGTGGAAAGAATCTATAGTGAGCCAAAAATGGTAAATAGTTATGAAAAACCTGATTTTTAAAAACACAAAATTTTCTCTTGGCATCTACGAAAACTGGTTTAAGTTTTTTTTTTCGTTTGTGAATTAAGAAATCACTATTTACATGACTGATTTTACTAAAATTTTAACAATTTTTGAGCTTTCTTAAGCATAGTTTTAACATAATTAAGCTTTTTGTGCATTTTTGCGACCTTCGCAACCGAGGTGAATACGGCGCAATTCTAACGACCGTGTGGAATCCAGCGCGACTTTCGCAACCAAGGAGGAGACGGCGCAATTTTCCAGACAAAGCAGATACAGTATACTTTTTGAGACTAAAGTGGAAGTGGCGCGACTCAGGAAACGTCACAAACGAAAAAACCAGCGGCGCAACCGGCCTGTTCGACGCGTCAAAAATTTACTAATTTCAAACTTTCACGAACGAGTTGGAGACGGCGCGATTTTCGCGACCAAGGCGGAGACGGCGCAACCAAGAAACAATTACTCGTGACGTTCGCGAACGCGTTGGAGACGGTGCGACTTTCGCGACCAAGGTAGCGACGGCACAACTTCCACTACCAAAGCGGAGAAAACGCGACTCTCCAGATCAAGGCAAAGACGGCGCAGTTTTCCAAACCAGGGAAGAAACGGCGCAACCAAGAAACATTTCCTTGCGACCCTCGCGACAGGTGGTTACGGCACGGCTTTTGCGACGAGGTTGGAGATGATACATTTTTTGCAGTCAGGCGAAGAAGGCGCGATGTTCCAGAAAAAAGCGGAGACAATGCGACCCAGAAAACGATTTTTTTTAGCGATCGACGTGGAAAAGACAATACTTTTGCGACCAAGGTGTAGACGGCGCGATACAAAATTTTCCTTTCAAAGTTTGAGACCGAGAAGGATACGGCGCGATTGTCGCAACCAAGGTGGAGGCAGTGTGACTTTCGCGCTCAAGGCGAAGATGGCGCAACCCAGAAAATGAATTTCTTTCGATTTTAGTGATCAAACCGGAAAAGGCAAGATTTTTGCGACCAGGGCGGAGACGGCGCAACCAAGAAACAATTACTCGTGACGTTCGCGAACGCGTTGAGACGGTGCGACTTTTGCGACCAAGGTAGCGACGGCACAACTTCCACTACCAAAGCGAAGTTTGTCTCTTAACGATTTAATAGATCCTCAGAAAACAGCAAAAAGCAAAAAGAAGTGCTCACATGCAGCTTGTACCACTAAGCTTAACCGGAAAGGTCTAGGCATGCTGCTTAAAAAGCATCTGGATTGAAATAAAAAAATATCGAGCATAGATGAAAGATAAATTCTACCAAATCTGAAAGGTCAACAACCTAATAAAAAGAAACGGTTGAATTTTTTGGAGAATTTGTTGTATCTATAGACTATGCACAACCATTAAAATATAACCTGATCCTATTATGAGACTACACCTAATCTAGTAGTCTAAAACTGTATGAGAAAACTTCCCTGCATACAATTTCTTGCGGTTTAGTTTCAAAGTTGCCAACAAAATCAAACCAACAGAATCAAAAATTTTAACTGACTACATAATCAAAGTAGTCAAGTATAATGAGCAATCAAAAAAGTCCCACTATTCATAAATAAGCGCAGGTTGCGTAATCCGAATATACCTACCAGTCTCACGGTGTATAACAAAAGCCAAGACTTACATTTGAAGGATCGGTAACAATATGGAACAGTATAGAAAAAAACGTTAGTTCAAAAATTACATTATATATATATATATATATCTTTTTAGGGACAAATACACTGTGTCAACATACTGTAATTGGACATGGAAAGACTTTAATGTTTTTTTTTCTCTAAAACATTGTTAAAAATTTGGTACTATGATAAGTTAGGCCTAAGGCCGTTTTTTCCTAAACATAAAAAAATGATAAAAAATTATACTACCCTCTTAGATTTTATTTCAATTTGGTAAAACAGTTTTTTTTTGTTCCTATACCATTCAAAATCAATACTCACGACCTAAAAAAAGAACACTTTGTTTTGACTACAGGATAGAATTTTGTCAATTGCAAGACTTATATGGCATAACCGCACAAAAAAAAATTCACCAGCCATGATTAACAAACATTGAATGATATTGTCTAAACAGATAAGTATGCAGTGGCATATAATTTTTTTTTCAATCTACGAAGCACAGTCACCAAATTCAGTACATTACTCGATGATAAAAAAATCTAACTCTTCACCTTCGGAAAACTCAGTTCAAGCAGCAATCAGAAACAAAATAACTTTTATCTCAGGTTTTTTAGATCAAATTCTTGAAGGTTTCAATCAAAATCTAGAAGTATCGCTAAAAAAAGAGTTTTGAAAAAACTTTCTCGTGGTTTTTTTGGATTTTTTTCTTACAAAAATTAAAATTTCCACCAGAATCCAGAAATTTTCTTCTGAAAATAAAACACTTTAAAAAGCTTTAAAACACTCTTTCAAATTGAAACTGCACAATGCTACAAAGCCCGCACTAGCTGGAGTAGACCGTACAATTCAATCCAAAAAGTAGCCCCAATTCAGCAACATTTAGATCGCGAATAAAAAACTTAAAAGTTCAAATTGACTCGATTAAAAAACTTAAAAGTTCAAATTGACTCAAAGAACGCTAAATTGTTTCACATCAGCAATTTTTGCAATTAGAAAAGATATCAATCTCTAGTAATCATTTAATGAGATTCATATTCAAATGTTTATCTAGTTACACAGTTATTCAAAAAATCTTTACAAATACATATTGGAATTGTTTGGTAGAACACCATTAGACCAGCACGGCCTGTTTTTAGGTGTCTCATTAAGCGGAAACCAGAAAATTAGTTAACTTCGTAGATTCAATGCAATGGACCGCTCTACCGGTAAACGTTTATTAATTATAAACCTCTTTATTTTCACATTTTAAACCTCTTCAAATAAAATAATATATTTTAGGTTTTCTCGGATAGTTTTTTCTACCCATAACCTGGAAATCAACAGAAATAATTTCTGCATAATTGGCAAAAATAATGTCTCAAAAAATGCCCAGTAAAATCCTAATTCCTGGAATGTAAGGATCCAATAGCTTATGATTCAAGTTATTCAATTGAGATCGAGAAGCCAATTTCAAAAAACTTACCCAGGCGGGATGAAAATTTACAACAAAAACAGTTTTTTTTTGAAGTTAAGCTGTAATCGACACTCTGTTGAGTTTATTTCTGTTCATATATAACTTTTGAATTGATTGAATTTTTGAAATTAGCACGTTTCACTCTTGTTCAGTGATGGCATATCTCATTGGATCAACTTGGCACTCTTTTCGAATAATTGTCCCGGTTAGTTTCGGATTTTTGTACGCAAAACAATCTCTTACGCTATAAATTTTGTTTTCATGCAACACCTCGGTGATTCAATCCATCCTGAGGTTATAAAAAAAAATCTAATCAGCTTTTTGATTTTCATTTTTAGTTCTAAAAGTTTGATTTTGTCGGTGTTCGCATAAGCTAAAACTTAATATTGGATGATTAGTTGCACATAATTTTTATACGCAAATATCAATTGCTGTCCTGTTAGAATTGTTCTCAATTGAAAAAACACTCAACAGAATTGCAAAACGTTTTTTAATTGATCACTATGCTGACAAAAACTCAAATTATGGTCGAGATGAATTCCAAGATACTTTCACATCTTCTTTTTGGGTGTCAGTCAAAAAAAGTGACAAATTTTTTTCAGATTTTTGGGTCCGACAGTGGTCCATGGTCTTGGTTTCGTTGACTTTTAGTGTCTAGTGTCATTTTGTTTTATTTTAACCAATCATTTACTTCGAGCGAAGCCAATTGATGTGCGATATCAAAAAATTCTTTGTTTTTTTTTGGATTTCTGAACAGTATTATCAGCATACAAAAGTACCCCTGTGTTTTTTGTGGCTATTTGAAGATCGTTATGTAAAGTGTGATTGAAAGTGGGCCACGGATAGATCACTGAGGTACTGCAAAAGATACCAGTTTGAGTTCGGTCTTGAAAGAGTTTGCTTCGAGGCATAGATAGCGAGTGTCAAGGTATGATTACAAAAGATTCAGGACAGGCCCTCTGAAAACAATACGTTCCAGTTTTATTCGCAGATTAGAGTGATCTCTTACGAAAGAGAAAACTATTGATGATGTTTTACCAATATATTCTAGTTCTAACCACTAAATTACAGTCTAAAAAATTCCACAAGCAGTAAATCAATCAAAGTTACAATCGGCAGCAAAATCAAACCGTTTCAAGAAAACTCAAATAAACGCACAGTTACAATTATTGCCAAAAGTAGCACTTATGAAACTATGTAGGCAAACATTTCATGATAAAAAATTTGAACTCTTTATTTTGCAATAGCAATCAATTAAAAAAAACCATTCCATACAAGCACCACACAATTATATCTTCAAAAAAAACCAAAAAAAGAATGGAATACAGAAACAATATATTTAAATACAAAAGGTCACTAGAACAATCATGTTCAGTAAAGAAATTAGCGACCTCAAAACTAAAAGCCATGACATCCACGAAACCAATCACAACAAAATGACCCAACCAGTCTTAGATGATGAAAATTTGTAATTTTAAACACAAGTAGTTGCCCTTGAAAAGTTGAAAAGATGCAAAGAAAGGGCTAATCACGAAAAATAGCTAAACAAATTTTATACACATCCCCTTCGCTAAACTGGAGAATACAGGAGTGTCAACACAACAGAAAATTTTGAAACAAAGAACAATACCCATATAACCAGTACGCCTCCCCCTCGGCACGCTACTGGTTCAAATGTTAAGAAACCCAAACCTAATGAAATGCTAAGATGATCAGAAAACCAAACCAAACCTATAGCTTCAGATAACATTTAGCAGTTATAACGAGAACGTATCCCGAATACTCAGAAGAAAACTATTTAAATTGAGTAAAAAAATTAAATTTGAACAGAAACAAAATCTATAAACACACTATTGAAAAAAGATATACAGATCGACAGCATTAATTCAAAGAATCTCAGATGCTGCCTCAATTTTTTTCAGTTTTACTAATGAAAACTAAAAAGAATTAGAAAAACTCTACAAGAATTCTTAAAAATCGATTAAAAAAACAACAAGATCTAGGAGACCGATGAAGTTAAATAAGACTACTTACCAATGAAACGGAAAAGCAAAGAGCAATTAGGATAGAAAAACTAATACAAAAGCCCAATCACTGAAAATCCAATTTAAAAATACAAAATTTATAAAAACTTTAGTGATAACAGTAAGCCGATAGCTAGGAAAAATGAACAATTAAAAAACGATTAACCTTCCCTTCTCCAATACAAAAACCCATACCAGACCTATTTTTTGAAACATTAGTAGAAAAGATAAATCAATCAAAAAAATGTAAAACTAGAAAACAAGAAACTAATTTGTAATATTCACGAAGCCATGATTCACAAAATGAAGTACAAATGAATATGAAATAGCATGATCAACCAAACTACAAAGTGTCAGTTTTTAGAAAAAACCTCAATTTTAAAAGTAATCTATTTTTCAAAGAATCGGACACAGCAAAGCTGAATATAGTGACAAACAAAACGCTAAGCAAAATATCCCAATTTTTTCTGGAATTATAGTAGCAATAGATATGAAACACAAAAAATATGGGGCTAGGTCTTTTACCAGACCATCTTTTTAACAGACCGACCTTTTACCAGAACACAATGCAACAATTGAAATAAATTAAATTCAAAAAAGTGAAAGCTTCAATAAAAATTTTGTTGAGAAACCGGAAAATCTTTGTCTTTAACCAAACTAAAAGGCGTCAATACATCTGTCAATCAAATTTGTTTTTCGAGTCTGGTAATAGGTCCATGTTAGAACTTTTCTGGTGAAAGCTCGGTCTGATAAAAGGTCGTCTACCATAAATCTAAAACAACTCTAGGTGATCATATTAAAGAGATTGATATAATTGGCCAGACAGTTACCAAAAGAAAAACTGAAAGAGATCATGCCTAATAAATAGTCAGTAACCATTTTACAAACAAAACCGCTCATACGCCTGAGACTGACAAATCATGTCTGTCCCAAATTTTTATCTCAACAATAAGAAACAAATGTATTCTTATAAAGAAAAACACGCACCAAATAGTGTAAGAAATCATAACATGATCAAATTTAAAAAGTCTGAAACGAAAATACAAAAACAAGGTGAGAACCATTTCAGGTGGAAAACGTCATCGATACAAAATAAACCATAACCGCCAGATTTAGGAATTGATGTTGTACTAGTTTCAAGTGCAGAATCGAAAGGCATATTAAAGCAACATGGAAAATCATACAATAAATGAATCAATCCGTATTAATGCAAAAATAAAAGTCAAGAAATAATGTTTTTTGAATGGAAAATTCACCTAAAAAGATCAATTCATACGTGAATTGAAACACAGACGGATGAAATAGGAGTATTTCGTCTGCTATTTATAAACGATCAAGTTAGTTTGAACCCAAGTTTTCCTTACCACATACCGTTATTACAAAAATCTTTACACAAATGATAAAAAGTCGATCCCATTCGATCAAAAAAAACACGAGGACAAACTTTACCCAAAACTGCAATATCACGAAAATCGCGTCAAGTAGACAAAGGAAAAAAGTATCAGAACACATAGTACTCGAAAACACGAATTAGCGACGATAAACACAACAAGGTTTTCATCATCATTCACAACTATATAAGAAGTTAGATTTTAAATATTCATGAGATTTCTCTCTTAAAGTTAAAATTCTCTAAAAACTAACTTGTTTAATTAAAACACAAGTTCTACAGTCACTGGCTCTGGCAGTATTAAAAATCTCAGAAGCAAAATGTATTTTTATCAGCAAACAGATCAAAATTTATTGATTAGGATGGAATTTGTTTTTGGTTTCTTATAAGTTCCAAAATAAATATCCCCATTAAATATTTGTGAAGAAAAACAATGTTACCGGTGAGTTACATTCTATTACAAAACAAAAACAATTGATGATACATTATTATGAAGGCCCCACTCATGGGACATGGGACATAGCAGTTCCAAGTGGTTCACAAAACTATTACAAAGAATATTTTGAAACTCAGAACATGGATTGAAAGAATTTCAACGAGAACATAGTGACAAAAAAACTTTGTTAATACCGTATCTAACACGAATGAAAGCATTTCAGATATTTTCACCTCAAAGATTAAAAATACAGCCTGAAACTTGAATTTTATTTTACAACCAATAGGTATATACTCAGGGAAAGGACAGAAACTAACAGAAATTTTTCAATCAGAATTTGCATAAACTCTCCACAGTAGCACGATTTTCTGACACATTTCAAATATCTAAAAAGGGAAAAGCACCACCAACGATGAATGTCACATTTCAACATTTATAGTTTACTCCACGTACAAGACTAAAAAAATTGGTTCTATCATGTATGGGTATGTATGGGATAAATTGACTATGTAACACACAATGTTTTTTGCAGAGTGTATTCGTTCACAGAAATAGGAGTCTATACCCGTTGCGGCTTTTACGTTTAAGTTATTAGACGAGCACGCATCTTATTTGCAAAGTTTTTTGGACTGTTTTTCACCTCCATACACATTTTTTTCTAACCCAATTTTTCATTGAACCAACCCACTTCAGATTTTTTGTTCACGTAATGATATCTTTTTTTTCTAGCTCTTAAGGAACCGACAAGCAGGAGCTCTTAGACAACCCATATCCCTCTCGACCCTATCTAGATTATCTTCTTCAAACGTTCAATCATACCCTTCACCAGGAAAATCATTTTTTACTTATTCTTAAAAAATAAAACCCTATCAGATGACATAACAAACCCCTAATATTATTCACAACTTCAAAGTATATACATAAATCCAGCCCAAGAATTCTCCTTTCTGTCGGTTTCATAGAATTGAACCCTCTAAAATATAACACATCTCTATGAAAGACCATTTCGAAAAAGAATTGCTCAGGTCTTAACCAAACTTTTACAACGACCGCCAACAAATGATCTGAAAAACCCTATTTGAAAATCTCATTTGCTTAAAATTTTTTAAGCGCTTAACAGTTTTTTCTGGGTCTGAAATGCCAGTTTTCAAAATCCCCCCTGAACTTTTTGAAACGCGTGAAAATGTGAGAAAGAATTCTGTGAGTTTTTTTTTGAGTAAATTTAGTAAATTTGTCACACTGAACAGTTCATTTTTATAAGTTCAATTAAGTAAATTCAAATATTGTAGCTCACTTTGTGTTGGTATATGTAAAAAGTTCGTTTAAATTTTGTTTATAGTGAATGTTGCCCAAAATGTTTTATGAAAATCTTCATTTGTGAGAGAGTCAAAGCTTTCTGTTCCGACTTGTGCTCGGGGTGGGTTTTTTTTATTTCAGACAAATTTCGACCCTTTAACTAGGCATTTTTGACGAAATTTTTTTTATATCATTCAAAAGATATTGTTGTCCTGAGCTCAAATTGGAAAAGATATTTCACCTTTGATCACTTTTAGTAAAGTTATGGGAGTTTAAAAATTGCCATTTTGGCCAATTTGGGACAATTAACGCGCGATATATTTAGCGCTATTAAAGAGTAAGCGGATAATTAATCTGTCCTAAAATTGTTCCAAATTGGTTGAGAGAAGCTTATTTGCCATAAGTGATTTGTTCCAAGGAGCAAAACCTATCCCATTAAACTTTATATGGCGTGTGGGGTGATGATTTTCATAAAAAATTTCAAATTATAGAAAATAAAACTTTCATTTTTTTTTACATGGCAGTTTATTACAAGGCAGTCGAAACATTCAGGGCTTCGCCGTGATGCAAGCAGTAGCAGTTTTGTTTCGCATTTAATTTGTATAGTAGTGTATGTTTAATGGAACTATGTCTTAGGATAAGTTAGAATTAAAATGCAAAAAGTTGTTTTCAAAGCTTGCTTTGGTTTTTTAGTTTAACCAATTCAGATGGGAGTTTTCGTGTGCCAAATAGTCTTCCAAAACAGCTCAAAACTTCAATTTATGGTTCGTAATGTATTTGTTCGAAAGTTAACAATCTTAATATATCTCATATTTTTATGCTTAAAAAAAGAAATAACTGTAGAACTACCCAAAAAATTAGACAAAACTTGAGAGTTTTTATCGAAATGATTTTTCTATTTCTGCAATGTTAGTTTTTTTTTGTGGCAGGCAATGAATTCTTAGAATCTTCGAACTTGTCCAGTTGAGTGGCCATACAATTCCCTGAAAACATTAGTTTGCGCGTTTTTACCAAGTTATGTCTTATAAACACAAGTTTGTGCATCCTATGCATCAATTTTCTGCATCAAGAGTGTCAAGCAGTTAAGGAAAACATTTTGTAAACAACAACAAGGATAGCCGGTTACTGTTCAAGTAGCACACAATGTTCCGAGCACTAAACAAATACAAAAATGTTCCGCTTGTTATGATAAAAAAAATCTAATGAAAAAGTAAAACTTAGGCGTATTTCAGAGCCATAGTAAAACAATTCAATTGGAAAACAGTTTTTGAATAAAAGTGACTAGAAAAACGAAGAAAAAAATTTTGAAAAAAAAAATTGAAAAAAAATCACGACTGAAAGGGCTTGAAAATGACATATCACTCAACCCTGCCTGATGACTATTTGTGGTGGTTGATTTAAAAAAACTAGAACACACCTGAATCCATTTAAACTAGTAGAAAAAATACATTATTAGTGATTATAATTGTGTATAATCATTTTTGTTTGCCAATTTTTTCTTCTACCTTGCACTTGGATTGCTTATATTTTATGCTTTTCGTAAACGTTGGTTTATGTGAAAAATGGGAAAACTGTTCCCGCAAAAATTATAATCAGTTATAATTATTTAAAATTTATTATGATGCCACGAAAAATTTTATAATTATAATGGATTATAAATCGTATGAGCATCTCAATTTGGCGCTTTTAATTAATAATAATTTTGATAAAATTACAATATTAATTTTAATTGAATCGATTTTTTTCTCTTCAGAGTCCGGGCTCTCCAATGTAAAAGCTAGGTCTAGATTTCAAAACTCTAGAAGAAAAAAATTATCAATCAAAAATAACCATGACATTTGTAGAACTAGAAATCAAGAATGACTAGTTAAAATGGCATTCCGTAGTGAAAATAACATTCCGTGTGAATTACTGTGGAGAGGAGGTGGGGCAGAGAAAAATTTTTAATCAGAGAGAGAGAGAGAGAGAGAGAAAGAGAGAGAGAGAGAGAGAGAGAAAGAGAGCAAGAGAGAGAGCCAGTGGTCTTAGTTAAACGATACTTGGGAATTGCCCTGTTACAAAATATTTGATATATTTAGTTGCAAGCCAGCTCGTTTTTGTTCCGATCAACGAAAATGGGGAGAGAAAGACAACATTCAATGGTCGGAACAAAAACGAGCTGGCTTGCTAACTAAATATATCAAATTTTTTGTATCAGGGGTGACTCACAAATATCGTTAAATTAAGACCACTGGTTCTCTCTCTCTTTCTCTCCTCTCTCTCTCTCTCTCTCTCTTTCTCTCTCTCTCTCTCTCTCTCTGATTAAAAATTTTTCTCACCTCCTCTCCACAGAAATGCACACATCCCCGAAAAGTTGCTCCGACCACTTTCAACTAGTGGAAAGAATCTATAGGGAGCCAAGAATGGTAAATAGTTATGAAAAACATGATTTTTAAAAACACAAAATTTTCTTTTGGCATCTAGGAAAACTGGTTTAAGTTTTTTTTCGTTTATGAATTAACACATCACTACTTACATGACTAATTTTACTGAATTTTTAACAATTTTTGAGCTTTTTTAAGCATAGTCTTAACATAATTAAGCTATTTGTGCATTTTTGCGACCTTCGCAACCGAGGTGAATACGGCGCAATTCTATCGACCGTGTGGGATCCAGCGCGACTTTCGCAACCAAGGAGGAGACGGCGCAATTTTCCAGACAAAGCAGATGCAGTATACCTTTTGAGACTAAAGTTGAAGTGGCGCGACTCAGGAAAAGTCACAAACGAAAAAACAGCGGCGCAAACGGCCTTTCCGACGCGTCAAAAATTTACTAATTTCAAACTTTCACGAACGAGTTGGAGACGGCGCGATTTTCGCGACCAAGGCGGAGACGGCGCAACAACGAAACAATTACTCGTGACATTCGCGAACGCGTTGGAGACGGTGCGAATTTCGCGACCAAGGTAGCGACGGCACAACTTCCACTACCAAAGTGGAGAAAACGCGACTCTCCAGATCAAGGCAAAGACGGCGCAATTTTCCAAACCAGGGAAGAAACGGCGCAACCAAGAAACATTTCCTTGCGACCCTCGCGACAAGTGGTTACGGCACGGGTTTTGCGACGAGGTTGGAGATGATGCATTTTTTTGCAGTCAAGCGAAGAAGGC